>NW_012114253.1:1451257-1461097 GCF_000951035.1 Colobus angolensis palliatus | reverse complement strand
AAAAAAAAAAAAAAAAAAAAAAACACAAAAGCCATTTTCATCAATATCACTCCTCCACTAAACTGCCTAAACACCACTTAACTGCCTATCTGATAAAATTCAAAACTGGGAAAGGGCACTGAAGTGTGATCCAGAGGATCTGGGATCCAGTCCTAATTTTAATGAGTGACCACAGGATGCCATGGCTACCACAACGAAAATGAGAGCCCAGAAATGGAAAATTAGTTTGCTTCCACATAGCTATGGCACATCAGGAGACACTATGGCAAGTGATTGAGTTAAATAACCCCTGATTTGGATTCTAGCAATGCCACTTACTACTTATATCACCCCGAGCAAGTTATTTTTCCTTTTTAAGCTCAGTTTTTGGTTCAATAAAGTGGGGCTAATAACACTGACCTTTCAGGGTTAGAATAACCATTAAAAATAATATGTATATATAAAGCCTCTACCCATATTTCAACTTAGTAGGTGCTGAATAGATTATTTTTATTATAATAATCATCATCCTCATTCTATAGCGAACATTCAAAACCTTCACAAATTGGACCTAAAAGGTTCAATATAGTTTCAGTTTATTTAGGGTTTACTACAGGCCAAACACTGAGCTAGAAATTTTGTAATCTCATTTATTTTAATTAATTTTATCCTTATAATATTGTAAATGGTATGAATTAATCTCATTTTATGGATTAAAAACAGGGGCTTAAAGACATTGGTAACTATTCTAAGGTCATAAAGTTAGGAAGTGGCAGAGTAGGAACTATTTTTTCTTATCTTAATTTTATTTTATTTTGAGACAGAGTCTCACTCTTGTCACCCAGGCTGAAAATGTAGTGGTGCAGTCTCTGCTCATAGCAACCTCAGCCTCCCTCCTGAGTTCAAGTGATTCTCCTGCCTCAGTCTCCCAAGCAGCTGGGATTATAGGCGCATGCTATCATGCCTGGCTAATTTATGTTACCACACCCAACTAATTTTTGTATTTTTAGTAGAGATGAAGTTTCGCCATGTTGCCCAGGCTGGTCTCAAACTCCTGACCTCAGGTGATCAGCCTGCCTCAGGCTCCCAAAGTGCTGAGCTTACAGGCATAAGCCACCGTGCCCGGCCTGGAATTTCATTTTAAACTTTAAATTTTAAAACTAGAGCTGTGACTCCAAAGCCACACTTACTGCTTCAGAATTGAGCCTGCGTAGAATATGTTCTTTCTTCTCCAAATGTGTATTCCCCATTATCTCAGGTCCAACTCAAACTCTATTTGCTTTGTAAAAGTTTTGTGACTCTCCCACCAACATACTGTTTTCTTTTACTTCCAACTTATTTTTCAGTCTAACCATCCATTCAGGCATTAAGATACTGCTACATCACAAAATACCTTTTAAGTATTTTTTTTCTTGGAAATACTTATTTTCAAAATGGATTCTGAGTTCCTTTAAGACAGAAGATGTGACTTTTCCAAACCCCAAAAGACTTACCTACCTTTGACATAGGTAGTCAAAACTATTGGTAGAATGAGAGAATTTTGCATTTTCATAGCTTGTTTCTAAGCAGCAAGGCACGACAACGAGTTGTAATAATTAAGAAAAAATCCAAATGTTAAAGGACAGACATTTCTGACACAAGTACCTTGGTAACAACAGGAAGAGAAAACACAGATGATACATGGCAGTTTATGATTGTGGGATAGAGGACAATGAACACTAATCAGAAGCTCTTTGGTCTCCCTCTCTGTCTTGCCCTAGATTTGACAGGCTGTGGAGATTAAATGGCTTCAGACAATGTAAACAGAGAGAAACCTAACAGTTTCTATGACATGAAATTATCAGCTTTGAAATCTTTTTGACTACAGAACAACTATCCTTTCATTTTCACAGAGATTAGAATTAGAATCGACGTGTTTTTAAATTTCAAACTTAATTATAATGTGAAAGCACGCATTTGCTTGCTTTCCATAAGAGACACACAGGAAAAATTTGTTGCCCATGACGATAATTTTACATTACTAATTCAAACCTGACTCAATCTTTCTTATGTTGAATGGGCCCATCTCATGTCCATTTCAGTACAGACTTCATATCCCCTCCAGAGGGTAGTATACGTTTTAATAAAGCAAGATTGTCTTTATATAATGAGGATATATCAATAAATACTAAAAATATATTCTCCCCTTTATGTTGCCCCAATAACACTTCTGGGAAGAATGTGTAGTGAGGGGAGAATATACCTCTTGAAGATTTCTGGTTTTACTCCTTCCTCTCTTCTTACCGTTACTAAACATCGACACATGTTTGCGTAAGCCACAGAGAAACTGGGTTCATCAATAGCCTTCTCAAAGACCAGGTCAATAACTCCTTTCAGCCGCTCCTCTGTATCAACAGTAAGTCCTGATACTTGCTTCATCAGTTGATTGAACATCTGTGGTGTCAATTTATTTAAGATACTTCTAACTTTTCTAAAAAGCTCCTAGAAGGGCCACAAAAAAGAAGAGCATTAGAGTAACCTAGAGTAACTGTGACAATATAGTACTTTCTGTAATGATTAATTTTTAAAATAATGTATAAGTTCAACTTCTCAAATTATTAACAAGGACTGTGAACTAGTCACAGAAATAATTAATCTATTTTAACAAATAGTCAAAAATTACCTTCTTTTCACTACTGAGGAGAATTCTAGAACTAGGTATATACACACTTAGCTGGTGGGAGCATTATCTGTTAACATTTCTAAGGGCAATTTGACAATGTGTATCAAAAGCTTTAAGATTGTGTATGTAACCTTTGAACCAGTAATTATACTTTTAGAAATGTATTTATATTTAGAGATATGTAAAAATATTTTAGGCACACTGATTTCCATCATAATAACCCATTACAGAAAATAACTTTGATATAAAAAAAAAAGAAATTTGTCTAAATTATGGTATAATATAAATAATGGTATGAAATACTAGGCAGGAGTCTTTTAAAATAATGTTATAAAATCTCTATTTAAAAAAAAAAAAAAAGGAATTGAAGATCTTCCTAGACTAGTAAAAGGAGATATACAACTTCACTTAATGGTGAAAGGCAAAATGATTTTTGCCCCTAAGATTGAGAATAATGCAAAAAATGTTTCTTCTCACCATTCCCATTCAACATAACAGAGGTCCTAATCAATGCAATAAAGCAAAGAAAAAGCAATAAAAGGTATGTAGATTGTAAAGGAAGAAATAAAACTCTATGCAGAGAAGATAAAACTGTCTACATAGACAATCATAAGGAATCTACAAAAAGACCAGAATAAGTCAGTCTAGCAATTGTAGGATACAATGTCAAAATGCAAACATCAACCGCTTTTCTACATATTAGCAATAAATAACCAGAAATTATTTTTTTAAAGTACCATTTACAGCAGCACCAAAATCTATAAAATGTTTAGCCAAAAAACTAACAAAAGGTCAGCAGTGGTGGCTCACACCTTTAATCCCAACTTGGGAGACCAAGGTGGGTGGATCACTTGAGGCCAGAGGTTCAAGACCAGCCTGGCCAACATGGCAAAATGCCATCTCTACTAAAAACAGAAAAATTAGCTGGGTGTGGTAGTGCATGCCTCTAATCCCAGCTACTCTGGAGGCTGAGGCAGAAGAAGCACTCGAACCTGGGAGGCAGCGGCTGCAGTGAGCTGAGATCGTATCTCTGTACTGCAGCTTGGACAACAGAGAGAGACTCTGTCTCAAAAAAAAAAAAAAGATGAAAAAAATACAAAAACTATAAATCACTGATGAAGGAAATCGAAGAGGGCTTAAATAAATGAAAATATATATCATGTTCATGTATTAAAAGATTCATTATTGTCAAGATGTCAGTTTTCCCCAAAGTGATCTACAGATATATCATAATCTAAATCCGAATAGGGCCTTTTGTTTTTTTGTTTTGGGTAGAAAACAAGGAGCTGATTCTACAATTTATATGAAAAGACATACACACACACACATACACACACACACAAAACCCTAGAAGAGTCTAAACAATTTTGAAGAAAAAAAAAAGTTGGAGAATTAAATTCACACAACCAGATTTCAAAATTTTCTATATAAAGACAGAGTGGTGTTGGCCAGAGGACAGACATAGCTTGATGAAGAATGTAGAGTCTAGAAATAGATGCACCCATATATGATGAACTGATTTTCAACAAAGATGCCAAAACATTTCAATGGAGAAAGGATAATCTTTTCAACAAATGGTGCTATAACAGCTGGACATCCACAAGAAGGGAGAAAAAGAACCCTGACCTATTATCTTGTACCTTGTACAAAACTCAACAAAAATTGGATCACAAAAGTAAATGTGAAACCTAAAACTATAAACTTCTAGAAGACAACACAGTAGGAAAACGTTGTTTTCTTGGGTTTATGCAAATATTTCTTAGATATGACAGCAAAAGCACAATCATGAATGAAAAGGTTAATTCAGTATTATCAAATTAGAAACAAGCTGGGTACGGTGGCTCATGCCTATAATCCTAGTATTTTAAGAGGCTGGGGTGGGTGGACCGTTCGAGCCCAGTAGTTTGAGACCAGCCTGGGCAGCATGGCAAAACCCTGTCCCTACAAAAAATACAAAAATCAGCTGAGTACGGTGGCACGCACCTGTAGTCCCAGCTACTTGGGAGGTTTACGTGGGAGGACTGCCTGAGCCAGGGGAGGCTGAGGTTACAGTGAGCTGTGATTGTGCCACTGCACTCCAGTCTGGGCAACAAAGTGGGCCTATGTCTCAAAAAAAAAAAAATAAATAAATAAATAAAAATAAAAATAAAAACAACTGCTCTGTGAAAGACACTGCTGAAAGAATGAAAAGAGGCTGGGTGTAGTGGCTCACGCCTATAATCCCAGCTCTTTGGAAGGCAGACTGCTTGAGCTCAGGAGTTCCGAGACCAGCCTGGGCAACATGGCGAAACCCCATCGCTACAACAAATACAAAAATTAGCTGGGTGTGTAGTAAGCACTTGTAGTTCTAGCTACTTCTGGGGCTGAGGCAGGAGGATTGCTTGAGCCTGGGAGTTCAAGGCTTCAGTGAGCTGGGATCATGCCTCTGCACTCCAGCATGGGTAACAAAGGGAGACTCTGTCTCCAAAAAAAAAAATTACACACACACACACACACACACACAAAATCATTTATTAGCTAAGCTACAGGAGTTCATGCCTGTAATCTCAACACTTTGGGAGGCCAAGGCAGGAGGAATGCAGGAGGCCAAGAGTTCAAGACCAGTTTGGGCAACACTGCCTCTAAAAAATTTTTAGGCCAGGTGCAATGGCTCACACCTGTAATCCCAGCACTTTGGGAGGCGAAGGAAGGCGGATCACTTGAGGCCAGGAGTTCCAGACTAGCCTGGTCAACATGTGAAACCCCGTCTCTACTAAAAATACAAAAAAATTAGCCAGGCGTGGTGGGGTATGCCTGTAGTCCCAGCTACTTGGGAGGCTAAGGCAGGAGAATCGTTTGAACCCAGGAGGCGGAGGTTGCAGTGAGCTGAGATCGCATCACTGTACTCCAGCCTGGGCGACGCAGTGAGACTCTGTCTCAAAAAAAAAAAAAAAAATTGTAACAAATTAGCCAGGTATGGTGGTCCATGCCTATAGTCTCAGCTACTTGGGAGGCTGAGGTGGGAGCCTAGGAGGTTGAAGCTTCAGCGAGACACCATTGTGCTACTACTGCACTCCAGCCTGGGCAATAGATTAAGACCCTCTTTCAAAAAAAAAAAAAAAAAAAAGCCTGAGATGGTAGCTCATACATGGAATCCCAGGAATTGGGAGGCTAAGGCGGGAGGATTGCTTGAACCCAGGAGTTCAAGACCAGCCTGGGCAACAGAATGAGACCTGGTCTCTACAAAAAAATTAGCCAGGCATGGTGGCACATGCCTGTAGTCCCAGATACTTGAGAGGCTGAGGAGGGAGGATCGTTTGAGCCCAGCAGATCAAGGCTGCAGTGAGCTGTGACAGTGCCACTGCACTTCAGCCTTGGTGCACTTGGTGCACAGAGTGAAACCCTGTCTCAAAAAAAAAAAAAAAAATCATTTCACTGTAACTAAATATCCAGTTGATGTCCACTAAATTTTGTGTTGGTTACAAATGAAGCACAAAGCACAGTTATTGCCTTCCACAGAATCAAAATCTAGTTGCAGGGACAATACATTTAAAAACGAAGCGATAAAGCAAGTACTAGGGTTGATTAGAGACCAGAAAGGGGAGTAGTTTAGGTACATGAGGTCAGAGGCACTGGATTAGTCAAGGAACGCCTTTAGAAGGAAATGAGGGCCAGGGGTGGTGGCTCACACCTGTAATCCCACACTTTTGAAGGCCGAGGTGGGCAGATCACCAGTTCAGGTGATAGAGACCTTCCTGGCTAACATGGTGAAACCCGGTCTCCACTAAAAATACAAAAAGTTAGCCAGGCGTGGAAGCACATGCCTGTAATACCAACTACTTGGGAGGCTGAGGCAGGAGAATCGTTTGAACCCGGGAGGCAGAGGCTGCAATGAGCCAGGATCGCACCATTGCACTCCAGGCTGGGTGAGAGTGAGAGAGAGACTCCATCTTAAAAGAAAAAAAAAAGAAAGAAAAAAAAAAAAAGAAGGAAATGATAATTGGGCCAGATAATAAAGGACAGAAAGAGCTGGCTAAAGGGAATAAAAAAAAATAAAGTAGATATTTGATGAAGGAGAAAACACTTTAGGAAGGAACGGTTAATGAGGATTTTCTAGCCTGCTAATTGAGAGAACAAGCTGGAAATATCAGAAGACTAGTTTTCTCTGGTTGTGAGTGAAAATGACACATTGAACGCTAGGTTAAAAAGCTCAAATGGAAAGACAAAAATCAGTGTTTCGGGTAGATGACTCAGGCAGCCTCAGGAGAAATGTTGTAACAGAGGAGAAAGAAGAAAGAGAATGCAGGGAATCCTAGGGGTAGAAGCCCAAACATGTCCTGAGGCAATGATTTCCTAGAAATGCTTCAAGAAGATGAGAATAAGGTCATCAACAGTGGTCGTTCATAATGCTGATTTAAATGATTTAATATAGTAGTAGGAACGTAAGGTAAGGCAACAAATCAACTCCATATTTAAAAGAAAGTGTCAAGAAAAAGAAGGTTGTACTGGCTCTGTAAAGGAATTTTAATAATTCTCCATTGGATTTCTTTTATCTACTTACTAAAGAAAACCTATTAATTAATGCTACCTCATATCAAGATAATTATTCCGTTTCTGAAGTAAGACTTAATAATGGAGAAAACTCTGTTACAGAAGAAATAAGCAGATTACAAGTTATAACAACTGGACTACTCTTCCATGACGCTTGACAACTTTTGAAGCTTTAGTTTCCTCATATGAAAAAAAAAGGGTAACATCTATACATCTATTTCCTCATTATAGGTACAGTAAGAATTTAATAAAGTAAGGCATTAATCCAAGTGCCTTAAATACATCTTTATTGTCAATGATGAAGATCCAGTAGGAAGTTTTAACTATCTTCATACAGGCCATTTAGGCCCATTATCATTAAGCATTTCTCAGGGAGTTTGGAGACAGGGGACAAAGAAGGCTTTTTTTTTTTTCCCTCCAAAAAAGGTTGAGATATGTTGAAATGGAGAGAAATGTAGGGACTTGATCTCAGCAATGTGAAGAAGAATGTCCTTAGGAACCCTGTGGCAAATGTTTGGGGATAATCACTACAGAGATAAACAAAAGCAAGCCGCCAATTACAGTTTGACAGCACGGCTAGTTGACGGATTACCTCATCTTCATCTCTGTTTTGTATTAACTACTCTGTGGATTCGCTTATTTACTGAACAATTATTTACTGAGAATTTGCTCTCTCGAACAGTGGTCCCCAACCTTTTGGCACTAGGAACTGGTTTTGTGGAAGACAATTTTTCCACAGACCAGGGTTGGGGGTGGGGTTGAGGGGGGAAGAGGAACGTGGTTTTTGGGATAAAATTATTCTACCTCAGATCATCAGGTATTAGTTAGATTCTCATAAGGAGCGTGCAACCTAGATCGCTTGCATGTACAGTTCACAAGAAGGTTCCACTCCTACGAGAATCTAGGGCTGCCACTGATCTGACAGCAGGTGGAGCTCAGGTGGTAATGCTCTTTTGCCACCACTCACCTCCTGCTGTGTGGCCCAATTACCAACAGGCCACCGACTGGTACTAGGGGTTGCGGATCCCCTGTTCTCTGAGGTTACGTGATGGAACTGAATCAGAACGGTATCTAAGGCCCATGTCCGCTCTCAGGGACATCATCATACTGAGCACTTAACTAAGCTCCAGGAACCATGCCAAATGGTTTATATTATTTCATTCAATCTTAACACTGGCCCTATGAGGCACTCAATGTTTGTAACTTCATTTTATAGTTAAGATTAAGAACCTGCCTAACAGAGTCAGGACTCTGCCTGCAGACCTGGAACTTTGAACTGCTACACTTAACTGTTCATGGTGAGAGAAAAGATATATAGGGAATCAAGATGCTCAAAAGTTAGTACGTGATCTGTGATGCTTAGCTCTGGTACAAGTGTGAATTTTAAGAGACTCCAGTTTTGGTGCCTAAAAGCAAAAACATCTGAAGTCGCAGAGGTAACCTGGGGATAGGAATTGACATTGTGTATAAAGCAAAAGATAAATAAAGGCTTTATATAATCTGACACATAAAAATTAATTTTGTGTCAATAAATAAATCCATTCAATTTATCTTCATAATTCTGAGGGCAGGATATGCATAAAAAGATTCAAAGAATTAAATTTTATTTCAAAAGCCTTCAAAACATGATGAGTTTCTAAATTCTAGCTTATTGGCAATGAAGGCCTCACAAGGAACATAAAGCAATGTAATAATTAGGATAAATAGAATAAAGAGACTCAATCACTGAGAATCTAAAAATGCATTTGAAAGAAAAGCAAATATTAACTTAAGCCTGAATTACATAAGTCTATGACACATGAAACCTGTAGACCTGGAAACTATTCTGAAAAAACACACAAAAAGCAATTTCAAGAGAAAACAGTAGGTTGCCTGGCATCCATAATGGCTTTTAGAATAATTCTTTTAATAGGAAAATATTATAAAAAGTCTTAAACTGATTATCTCTACAAACATTAGCAAAGCAAAATAAGTTTAAACAAAATCAACATAATTTCAAAACAATGTCAGGATATGCTTTTGTTCTCACCTGGGTTTTAATGTTTTCGGGATCATCGGCTTGGCTGTCTCGTTTTTGGCTGGGCTTCCAGGCATTTTCTGCCTTTTTTAGGTGTACATCTTCTTTTACAGAAACTGTGATGATCTTTCTGGGTTCTCTTCTTTGGCCAGGTTGAGATCTTCGTGGTCCAACATTCAACAACTAGGACAAGAATATTACAGCTATTCAGAGTACTTACAATTTATTGTCTTTGCTGTGCTGTTCAAGTCAAGCCTGATGACCACACCAAGCAATGCTAGACACTCAAGCTGGATGTAATCTTTTTGCGGGGTAAAAAAAATACCCTCAGAAGACCATCAATGTAATATTCTCCACCACTACAATTTTTGAACAAGAGGCCTTTTTGAACAAGATGTTTGGCAACGCTGTTACTTCTAATGAGAAAGACTACTTCTAACTGAAGCTTTATCTTTTATTAGTTGCATAACTGTGGACTGATCACTTCAATAATTACAAAAATTTGGGGCCAGGCGCGGTGGCTCAAGCCTGTAATCCCAACACTTTGGGAGGCCAAGACGGGTGGATCACGAGGTCAGGAGATCGAGACCATCCTGGCTAATACGGTGAAACCCCGTCTCTACTAAAAAATACAAAAATCTAGGCGGGTGAG
>NW_012114253.1:1443119-1447010 GCF_000951035.1 Colobus angolensis palliatus | reverse complement strand
AGGGAGATTTTTTCTCAAAAAAAAAAAAAAAAAAGATATAATGTGCTCAAGGTCTACTACAATGTCAAAACTAAAAATGTCAAAATCTAGGGTTGATTAGTGAGCCATTTTCTTTTTTCAGGTGATGTTAAAATTTGAATTTTTTACCCACGGTCAGTTTTCAAAAATGTATTAAGAAATTATATCCATCTCTGTTTTGCAATTTAATATACATCATTCCTATCTTATTCGGAGACCGTAACCTTAAATTCCACTGCTTACCTGGATAATCAAAGAAAATAGAATCAATATGCACTTACATTTTTAAAGAAGGAAGACAATCAAGTATTCCTTTAAAGAAAGATTTTACTCCTAGGATTTTTCTTTGCTCCTAGAATTTTTATGATTGATCAGTTTATCTCAAAAGTTAGTTAAAATAATTATAAATGGCAAATTACTTGTCTAAGTCCAATGCTCCTCTTTTTTTGGAGTGCTTTCTGTGATGTCCACAAAAAGACTACAAAGACAACTGATGAGTAATTTTATTTTATTTTTTAAAATTTTTTATTTTTTGAGACGGAGTCTTGCTCTGTCCCCCAGGAGGGAGTGCAGTGGCATGATCTTGGCTCACCGCAAGCTCCGCCTCCCAGGTTCACGCCATTCTCCTGTCTCAGCTTCCCCAGTAGCTGGGACTACAGGCGTCCACCACCACACCTGGCTAATTTTTTGTATTTTTAGTGGAGATGGGGTTTCACCGTGTTAGCCAGGATGGTCTCGATCTCCTGGCCTCGTGATCCACCCACCTCAGCCTCCCAAAGTGCTGGGATTACAGGCGTGAACCACCGCCGCCCCACCTGTAATTTTATTTTAAAAATAACTAAAGACATGCTATTTCGTGGTAATTTCCAACAGATATGCACTTTACTATCCAGTGAAGGACACTTAGGTTTGAAAACTACGTAGCTGCATATGACATTTTAAAATCATTAGCATGCATTAAAAATATTTTATAGCAAGTCTGTTGCAGCAAAGTTTTTGTGTGTTTTTTTGGTTTTTTTTTTTAGACAGTCTTGCTCTGTCACCCAGGCTGGAGTGCAGTGGCGTGATCTTGGCTCACTACAGCCTCTGTCTCCTGGGTTCAAGCGATTCTTGTGCCTCAGTCTTCTGAGTAGCTGGGATTTCAGACATGTACCACCATGCCTGGCTAATTTTTGTATTTTTAGTAGACACAGGGCTTCGCCATGTTGGCCAGGCTGGGCTCGAACTCCTGGCATCATGTGATCTGCCCAACTCACCCTACCAAAGTGCTGGGATTACAGGCGTGAGTCACCGTACCTAGCCTGTTGCAGAAAAGTTTGTATTAGAAGTCATGACTAATTAAGACAATAATGGGGCATACCTCATAGATTTTAATATTATTAGGTGATAATTAATTATAAGATAATTTGGAGAACTGGAAAAAGTTATTTGAAGTATGGAATCAGAAACTGCAAAGAGTAGGGGAGTAGGGCTGTTGCTTTTTTCCAAATAGCATTATTTTTGTTACTGTTTTTTTGAGACAGAGCCCCACTCTGTTGCCCAGGCTGGGGTGCAGTGGTGCGATCTTGGCTCACCGCAGCCTCTGTCTCCAACTTCTGCTTCCCAGGCTCAGGCAATCCTCCCACCTCAGTCTCTCAAGTACCTGGTACTACAGGTGAGTGCTGTCATGCCCGGCAAATTTTTGTATTTTTTGTAGGGACAGGATTTCACCATGTTGCCCAGGCTAGTCTGTCTTGAACTCCTGGACTCAAGCGATCTACCCGCTTTGGCCTCCCAAAGTGCTGGGATTACAGGCATAAGCCACCATGCCCAGTCATTTTTGTTTCTTTATATGTTGATATTTATGTCCTATGACATTCCCATCTGTATCTATATCAATATACCAAGGTAAGCTGGGCAAATTAAGTGGAGAATGTCTGTTATCTAGGAGACAGGCTGGAAGAATAACTTGCGTTAAGGCTTAACATATCAACATTACCCTGACAGATCAAAATTTCAGTTAAAAACTAGCTTCTGACATAGAACAAAACTGCTTAATAAAAGTAAATTAAATAATTAAAGTTGATATTTTTGGAGCTACTACAAATTCTAGATAATGTCTCACTTCTAGTCACATTACTTTGAATGTACCAGAATAACTCACTGATCTCACATATGTAGGTATACAGAGGAGTGGTATACACTGTGATAAAGTTACTTTTAAAAATTATTTTGTATTTTCAATAATTTAAAAGAGACGTCACTTATTCTAAACTCACAATATTTCCTTTTTGTTATAACTAGTTATTAGCAAACAATGACTAGCAAGCTGGTAGTGAAAAGTGACAATATACATTGGAAGAGGATTTACACATTTTGTGAGCCACCTATCAACAAAATTGGGCAATATGATAATAACCACAGATGCTATTATCCACAGAATATTCAAAATTCAAAACAGCATCAACATTATTTCAAATATTTGGCAAAACAAAGATATAAACCAAAACCAAAATGAACAATAATACAAATAAAAATTTCAACATTAAAAAGGGAAATAATGGCCGGGCGCGGTGGCTCAAGCCTGTAATCCCAGCACTTTGGGAGGCCGAGACGGGTGGATCACGAGGTCAGGAGATCGTGACCATCCTGGCTAACACGGTGAAACCCCGTCTCTACTAAAAAAAAAAAAAAAAAAAAATAATAATAATAATTACAAAAATTCAAAGGCAGTTATCATCACAGTTGCAAATCTGCTAAAACTGGGTTTCTACAATCCCAGAGTAAAACGCAAATATAACATCAACACTAAGCCTTACTGTAGATCATAAAAGATTCTACTTGATATGCTGGGTCAGAAATCTAAAATAAACCCATTATATATCATCAATGAGAGTCAAACTAAATTACTCCCCGAAAAAAAAATGTCTTCCTTTTATTTGTCAGCTCTGTTCCTGCTGGATTCCTACTATACTCTTGTGTTAAAACCAATGTATGTTGCCATGTTATACTGCCAGCACACTAAGTACAGATAACGGAGTAAGTTACAGTTGTATTTTGTGTATCAAAATATTCATAACAATTACTATCTTAAATGCTTGGAAATAATTTTTCAAGGTTAAACATTTGGGTTGATACTAAGCTCTGCTACCTTCAAGCAGACCTGCTACATGCTGACAACCTTTACTTTTTCTGATATATCATTCTTTTAGTGCTGAGCAAATATTGCCACCAGATTTTTTTTTGTTTCTGAGTTGTACTGAAGGGCTAGCCATTAGATTTCAAGAGAGAATAAAAACTTCATACAAAGCACACATAGAAGAGAATCATTTCTCACTTAAGGCCCCAATGCTGCCCTTTTGAATTCACAAAACACTTCAGAGAAAGAAGTACAGACTTTAATGTCATTCATTATATAAAAAGGCAGTTTCTAGGAGATACACAGTCTGGGGCCTAAGCTGCTAAGCTCAAACACCTTTACACATCAATCGTTCTCACAATTATTCCTTTATGCTTCACCATCTGCCCCAATTAGAAATGGTAGTTATCAAGAATGCATCAGGATCAAAAGTTAGAGTTTCTGCAAAATTTCACACCAATCTTGTCAAATGCACCCAGCTAAGGATACAGTACTGATGATATCTCAGACTATTTGATAAACATCAAAAACAAAAAGCAAACAAACAAACAAAAAAACAGGTCAGATAAACCCAGAGGTATGAGACACATGGTATAACCGAAAGGAAATAAAGATCATCAGATTGGAAAAATGCCAACAGGGAACAGTTGTTAAACCAGACAAGGGCCGGGCGCGGTGGCTCAAGCCTGTAATCCCAGCACTTTGGGAGGCCGAGGCGGGCGGATCACGAGGTCAGGAGATCGAGACCATCCTGG
>NW_012114253.1:1427506-1443069 GCF_000951035.1 Colobus angolensis palliatus | reverse complement strand
TAGAATGGCGTAAACCCAGGAGGCGGAGCTTGCAGTGAGCTGAGATCCGGTCACTGCACTCCAGCCCGGGCGACAGAGCAAGACTCCGTCTCAAAACAAACAAACAAACAAACAAACAAAAAAAAGGGAAATAATATTGAAAAAAAGGTATAAAATGGTTTCTAGAAAGCTGCTTTCTAAGACGTGTTAGTGAGGTAACTCAAGATTTAAAAAAATTTTAGTTTAGTATTTCCTGAAAATAGATAAATGTGTGAGAAACAGAATATCTCACATACACAGGTCTCTAAAATGGTGACCGTAATGGCTCAATAAACAGTATGCTTCAAATTCAGGTGGTTTTCAGTAGTTTTTACAAAGCCTACAACACACTGTAGGCATTCAAGCATATTCTATCACTGTTTGGTTGCAGGAAAATAATCAAATAATTTAAATATCTACAAAGTGATATTTGTTTTCAGACAATGTAGTCTTATTTCAAAGCAGGTTTCAAAAGTTGCCATTTCAGAAATAAAAAGGTGATGGGGAAACAAGAAGTGTCACCTTACATAAAATGAAGTAACAGGGTGATATGCAAATGTACATCAAACCCCAAGCTTCTCCAGAATGTCAGATTTATTGCTCTCTATGCCATTCTAACTTGGGGAAAAGAGGTATTCAACATCGTTGGCAACTTTCCCCATGCTTTCTGAATTCTACAAAGCATGGAGTAGGCAGAGCCTGCCGAATCTTGCACAGTGCAGTGCCCCAGCATAACTCCACTGGTGATGCCACTTCCACCGCTGAAGAGCCTGCCACTGGGGGTGTAACAGCAATCTGCAGTTTACCAATACTGTACTCTTTTGTACTTGTCATTTGTTCAAATTTTGACTTAACAATCAATAGTAAATAAAAAGAGCGTAACAGAAAATATTGTAACACCAGGGACTATTACTACAAAAACAAAGTGTTCAGCGCACCCCTAGAGGCAGGCTCTTCATGGGTGGGTGTGACATCGCCAGTGGAGGGCAAGTTGGGGCTTTGCTCTGTTCCGGAATTGGCAATCCATGCCTGCTCTGCACTTTGCAAATCTGTAGAAACAAAGACAAGACATGATCACTAGCTGAACGTCATCAGAGATCTCCAGTATATCAGGACACCTCAAAACAAAACAGGAATCTTATCAAGGTTGGCGCTCTCTCTCTTTCTATATATTTTTTTCAGAGACAGAGTCTTGCTTTGTTGCCCAGACTGGAGTGCAGTGGCATGATCACGGCTCACTGCAGCCTGGACCTCCTCTTCTTGTTTTGTCACCCAGACTGGAGTACAGTGGCATGATCACGGCTCACCGCAGCCTGGACCTCCTGGGGTCAAGTAATCCTTCCACCTCCGTCTCCCGAGTAGCCAGGACTAGGACTATAAGCATGCGCCAGCATGCCTGGCCTATTTTTTTTCTTTTCTTTTCTTTTTTTTTTTTTGTTGTAGAGACAGGGTCTCTCTTGGTTGCCAGGCTGGTCCTGAACTCCTGACCTCAGGTGATCCTCCTGCCTTGACCCCACAAAGTGCTAGCATTACAGGCCTGAGCCACCATCCCCGGCCGCGGTTGGCACTATTTTTAAACCTATTTGCAGGTCACCTCAATTGAAAAAATAGGGGAAAAAAAATCAAGACCAAATTAATGCAGACTAGCTTCTGTCAAGTAAAAACAACTCAAGTGTATTCTTTATTTGCTTTAATATGAGTATAGAAAGGATAGTCTTTGCCTCTTCTTCTTCTTGACTAGAATCAACGAATAAAAGCTGCTGTCTTGCCGTGAGGTAGGATTTCATGGAGTTTGTGCCAGTGTCTAACTAAGTGAGTTGTAGGGAACTTGCACTTACAGGCACGCCTCTTCCACCAGGTGTCTGCCTTCCAAAATCAGCAAAGGCTGGTGTAAAGTCTGGTCCTCGAGGCAAAATCCGAGGATCCAGAGTTCGCATTGGCAATTTGGGTTGGTTGATCTGCATGAAGAAGCAAAAGAAAGCTTAACACATGTTCCAGAGCATTCCCTGCCACAAAAGATAACAAAAAATTTGACTGAAAGGTTACATCAGCTGAAACGGTAAGCATCAGCTTTGGAACCAGCAGAAGCCCAACCTCATCCATGGCAGGTTCTTCTGGGCTATCCTTAGAGCCATTAGGCTAAAACAATGGTTTTCCGACACCCTGAGAATGATGTAGGCCTTAAATTTCCAAGTAGGGGCTATACATAATCAGTAGATTGGCTCACTAGATACTGAGGACGAACTGAAAGGCACAAGACATTCTGAGATCCTCTACGCTAGCATCAAATTTTAGAAATAAAAAAAAAATATTCACCAGGACATAGAGCACTTACCTATAGGAATCCTGCTACTGCTCATTTTAGTTTTGATGCTGTAGACTTATGGTTAGTAAAGAATGTATTATGAGTGGACAGTAAGTCTTAAAGGAGATATGTTTCACGGGTGATGATTCATTTAAAATTTCACTGTCTGCCTTGTTAATCTGAGATATCTGACTTTGAATAAGTATGTAACGTGACTATGGACAACACAAAGTTAAGCAGACCAGTGAGAAATCAACTAATTAGTGTCCAAAGTCATAAACAGATAAGGCAGCAGGACAGGCAGGAATATTTTCTAAGAGGATAATCTAATTTGGTGGATATAACACTTGACTTCTGAGGTACTGAAGTAGCCTCAAATTAGCACCATTAATCAATCATTCAGCTGTCCTCACATAAGTGTCTAGGAGAGAAGACTTAGATACCACTAATAGAAGTAAGAAGACCTGTTGCTGTAAGAAAGTAAAATAATATAAATGAGTTCTGGATAAGAAGCTGCTGGACATCTTTATTAACCCATTTATGCCAGAGGCTGCAAATTTTTTTGTGTGAAAAATCAGATCTTGGTTATGACCTTGAGCAGTAGGATAAAAATAACTCCCACAAGCTTAGCATTCCAATAATGAAACACTAGGCATAAATCGGTTAAGAGGTAGATATGATTCCGTAAGATAGTTAATCTCTACATTTTACATTTTTGTTCCTATACAAAACAAGAATACTTCAAGCTTAGTCATCAGCTCTGGTTTATCTTTGATTTCCATGAAATTACTTTAGTAGATCTGACTTTACTCCTTTTAATTTAGTAAACAAATATTGACTATACTAATTTGCTGTGTGCACCATTAAGATCAGATGCAAAGAGGAAGGATGCCTGTTTGCACAAGACTGGGGAATTCAATCACTAGAGGTATCTATCAGGGAAATTTTGAGATACACACTATTTGAATCATGTTGACTCTCACTTATGTTTGATCTGCCAAATACCTTCCTAGATTTCTGACCTGTTCTCAATGCCAACAGAATTCCATAAAGAACTTTTAGAACAATGAGGAAAGACCTCTGTATCAATTTAGCCGGATGTTTCCCCCAACAAACACAAAATTTTTATATCACCAAAAAACAGCCATAATAAGCAAATAAATCAATTAATAAACATGAAAAAAACACCAGTCCAATATGAGCTAAATCCCAAAACGACTGTAACCTGTAAGAAACTCCAAATCCAACAGTGTTTAGGGAAACAAATTCTTAAACATTAGATATTTTTATATCATTTGGTCTAACAATTACTAACAACTGCTCATACTTCACATATTTGCACTTACAGTTAAAATCAGTTCGCACCAAAAAGAACTAGTTTTCTCCGAGTATGCAGCTTACCTTGTCAAGAACCACATCACTGATAGGAGGCAGGCCCTCTGGTTTTTGTATACAGGCTGGCATGAACTGGAAGTCCAGCAGAAACTCCCTGTCATACTGCTTCTTACCTTCAGTATCAGTAGGCTTCCAGGATTCTAGAAAGAGGAATACAGGCAGACAACTGTTTGTAGGGCATTATATTATATATGTCATGCATTGCAAAACAACATTTCCATCAACAGCAAACTGCATATACAACGGTGGTCCCATAAGGCTATAATGAAGCTGAAAGGTTCCTATTGCCTAATGACACTGTAACTATCTTAATATGGCAGCACAATGCATTATTCACATGTATGTGTTAATGGTAGTGTAAACAAACCTACTGTGCTGCCAGTCATTTAAAAGTATAGCACATACAATCAAGTGTAACACATAATACTTCACAGGAATAAGAAATAACTATGCTACTGCCTTACGTATCTACTACACTATACTTTTTAATCACTAGAGTATATTCCTTCTACTTATTAAAAAAAGGTTAACTGTAAAACAGCCTCAGGCAAGTCCTTCAGGAAATATTCCAGAGGAAGGCACTGTTATTATAGAAGATGACAGCTCTATGCATATTATTGCCCCAGAAGACCTTCCAGTGGGACAAGATCTGGAGGTAGAAGACAGTGATGTGGATGATCTTGACTGTGTACAGGCCTAGGCTAATGTGTGTGTTTGTGTCTTAGTTTTTAACAAAAATTCTTAACAAGTAAAAAGATAAATAATTTTAAAAATAGAAAAAAGCCTATAGAATAAGGACATAAAGAAACAAGGCCAGGGATGGTGGTTCACACCTATAATCCCAGTACTTTGGGGGCCAAGAGTTTGAGACTAGCCTGGGCAACGTAGTAAGACCTAATCTCTAGAAAAAAACCTCTTTTTAAATTAGCTGGGCGTGGTGACGTGCAACTGCAGTCCCAGCTATCAGGTGGCTGAGGTGGGAAGATCACTTGAGTCCAGGAGGCTGAGGCTGCAGTGAGCTATGATTGCACCACTGCACTCCAACCTGGGTAACAGAGTGGGAGATTCCATCTCAAAAAAAAAAGAAAAAAAAAAATAAGAAAAATAAAAAACAAAGAGAAGTATTTTTGCATAGTTGTACAGTGTGTTTTAAGCTAAACATTATTACAAAATAAAAAAGTTAAAAAAATTTAAAAGTTTATCAAGTAAAAAGGTTACAGTAAGCTAAGATTAATTCATTATTAGAGAAAGTACAAATTTTAAAATAAATGTAGTGTGCCCTAATGTTTTTAAAATCTACACCAGCATACAGTAATGTCCTAGGGTCTTTACATTCACTCACCACTCACCCAGAACAACTTCAAGTCCTGCAATCTCCATTCATGGTAAGTGCCCTATACAGTGTAACATTTTAAAACTTTTATATAGTATTTTTACTATACCTTATCTATGTTTAGTTATATTTAGATATGCAAATACTTACCATTACGTTACAACTGCCTACTATTCAGTATAGTAACATGCTGTACAAGTTTGCAGTCTAAGAGCAGCAGGCTATACTATACAGCCCAGCTGTGTAGTAGGCTAGAACATCTAGGTTTGTGTAAATACTCTTTTGTTTGCACAAGGAAGAAATTGCCTAATGATGCATTTCTCAGAACAAATCACTGTCATTAAATGATGCATGACTTACATCCCCTAAGAGTACAAAACACTTTTCAGTATTCATCTCTTCATGAACAAACACAAAATAGAAGGGAACGATGAAATACAGTCAGGAAATATTATGTGAAGATTTTAAACCATCACTTGTTCTTTCATCCCTTCTAAATACCTTTGAGTAGTAAAATAATCTAAAGCAAGTAAGAATCACCTCATATACACACTAAGCAACCTTTGGCCAGGGATATATAATAATCCTCACTAAATAAACTACCAAGCCCTTAAATAACTAAGAAATAAGAAACCTGATAAAACCCTTGGCTTCATGAAAACGGATAGTTTGGTTGTTCACTTGGAAATGTTATTTTAGAGAAAAAAAAAAAAAAGCAAAAAGACACAAAACACAGAAAAAACTTATTTAAGATAATGAAATGTCTAAGCAGTTAGATACTAAGTTTTCTTCCTTGCCTTAGATGAAATTTAGTAATTTCATCTTAAAAAAAAATCACAGTTTTCTTATTTTAATTAATAAAACTCATCAAAATCAGACTCCAGATTACTTCCTGATAGCAGATTGGATCCTCTTTATATTAAAGGTTCCTAACGTGTAGGTTATAGACCCACTGATGGTCTTGGAGAATATTCCAGATGTTTTCTACCTATCTTTATTACCTATTATATTTATTAAAAAGTAGACAGCTTATTGGGATTTAAATTTCAAACTGTTTTTGTTCCAATTACTACTGTCTTTTTTCCAATTACTGCTGTTAAATATTACAAGAGCAAAAGGTAGTTGGTCAATTATAGTCAGGGCCTATACTGTAAAACTGATGGATGAAAAGAATTAAAATATAATATGAAATATAACTAACATAAATTATGCAATATACAAAATGTTAAAACAAAATAAAGTAATATAAAAATATAATTTACATAGTCTAAAAATAGCAATAGTGTTTCCATTTTCTTAAGACACACTGGCAATGGCTACAAGTACTCTGTGACCTGGTACAAGCCTAGATCTTTTTCTTTATTTTTGAACACAGTATACAAGCCTAAGTTGACAAAAGCAATTCAGTACACTGAGTCCTAGGGTTTTTTTAAAAAAACTTTTACAATAGCATAAATTTACAATTTCATAAAGCCCATTAACAGGAGTTTACTGGTAGTGAAAGATCAGTATATCAAAGTGGTAAGGGCTTGGCGTGGCAGCATTTTGGGAGGCCGAGGCAGGAGGATTGCTTGAGCATAGGAGTTTGAAAGCAGCCTGGCCAACAGAGAGAGACCCTCCCTCTGTAAAAAATAAAAAATAAATAAAAGAATTTAAAAATAATATAAAATAAAGTGATAAGTAATAGTCATTGTGTTTCAAACATCTCTGACTACAACTCACAGTAAGACATATAATGACCTCATGACCCAGGAGAATCATAAACGCATACATAACTACAGTTTCCAAACTGATACTTATTCTCACTACATGTAATAGACTGACTTTTTTTTACTTTATCCTTTTTTAAATGTTGGTTGTGACCTATAAATTTCACAATCTATTAAATAGTATTAAACCCAACGGTTTGAAAAACACCTATCTAGGTTATCTTTGAGGTCTGGTATTTTACCTTTGAACCCTACCTCCTGCAAAACTTAGTTTAGATGTGGCAGACTAAGGAAAACTTTTCACCTACTCCAAACTTTTGTTTTTTGTTTTTGAGATGGAGTTTCGCTCTTGTTGCCCAGGCTGGAGTGCAATGGTACAATCTCGGCTCACTGCAACCTGGGTTCCTGGGTTCAAGTGGTTCTCCTGCCTCAGCTTCCCAAGTAGCTGAAATTACAGGCATGTGCCACCATGCCCAGCTAATTTTGTATTTTTAGTAGAGACGGCATTTCTCCATGTTGGTCAGGCTGGTCTTGAACTCCCAATCTCAGGTGATCCGCCCGCCTTGGCCTCCCTAAGTGCTGGGATTACAGGTGTAAGCCACCATACCCAGCCCAAACTTTCTATCAAAGGAGCCATCTTTCCTCACAGATCCACACCAAATCTCTCCATATATCTCAAAGTCAGTCACGGTTCATATAGTATTACGTCATAGGTTTAATGCATTTGATGGTGTCTTAAGATAATTCCTCCAGGGTTTGTATTTGTTTACCATATGTTTATCAAATATATTCCTTATTTACTTGTTTATCATACAGATTTACCACAGGGGACCTCCCATATTGCAGGTACTCAGTATCTTGTTTCAGAATTCAGTTCTATAGAGTGATTTCTGTCAACAGAGTTCAAGTCTTATGAAAGATGACTAATGCTACCTCAAGGAATGTGGTAATATCTCTATATCCCTTTCAATTAAAACAAATACAATAATTTTAAAAATCAAACTGCACCCACTAGCCTGGAACTGATTCCCTCTTCCAGATGCTCTTCCAATGCCAGTAAAAGGGGAATACCAGTGTCGGGTATCATTTCCATCAATACAGAACTCTCTGGATTTGCTAGTCACTAACTTAGGCTTGATGATCTGTCCTGTAAATATTATATTGTGATAAACCTCTTTCTTCCATCCAGTATCTCTCTATCAAAAGGCAACATTTCCCTAAGGTTGCAGTAGAGGGAAAAGAGGTAAATAGGAGGGCAGGCATAAACTTACCTGGTTTAAATGGAAATGTGACCCCATCACCAGAACTATCGGTGGAGCCTGAATTAGCATCTATTCCTTCACCCTCAGAAACACTCTCAGCACCATTACGTACTGGCTCAGCCTCTTCTCCATTTTCTTCTACAGCTTTCACTTTTTTTAGGTCAGAGGGGTCTCTTTCAGGATGAAACCCCTGGCTCATTTTATCTTGTTCAGATTCAAGTACTTTGTCAACTGAAAGTTCCTCTTCGGCTTTAGGCTAAATAATAAATGAACAAACAGGTTACATTTTTTTCATGGGTGTAAATATACACAAAAACCTACATCAACCCCCTTCAAAAAGCAAAGGAAAACATGTCACTCAAGATAAGAATGTGTTCAGCATGTTGTATTAGAATGGTGAGTTTTAAAAAAATACTTTTCTCATTTCAGCACCTAGGAAAAGGAAGACAATTCAAACGGCTGCTGAAATGCTTTAACATGAGGCTAATAATATCCAAATGTACCAAAGGTTAGAATGGAAAGAACTGTTAATCCATGGAACTTTACGAACATGAAAGAGTCCTAGTCAGAAATCTAAAACAAGCACTTCACTACCCTTGCCATTAAAGCTCCACAAATATAAAAGAAACACTGGAGGGTATTTTTTATACTGTCCTCTGGCTGTGAAATTAAGAGTTTGGAGAAGTGCTCAAAGCATCTAAGTCTTATAAAGCTGATCATATCTCATTTTACAGAAAGGCCACTTGCTAGTTAAAATCTATTTTGTTATTTGTTCTTAGACTTCTCTGAGGCTGTGACCATACAGAAAAATCTTGTATACCCCCCCACCAAAAAAAAAAAGAGAGAGAAATCTGGGTTCTGGAGTATCACACCTATTTTCAGAAGACAAAAAAGAACTGAAGTTATTCCTTAGATTATTTTTGACCATCTTAGTGTCAGATATCAAACAAAAATGGTTTTGTAAAGGCCTCATGAATCTTCAAAACTCCTTGAGGCAAAGTTCTCCACGAACTCCTTTTTCATGAAGGGTAAGCACTCTGAAAACAGGTACTCAGAGGTGTTCTAATTGATAAATTCACACGAGGAGAAGAGCCAAGAACTGGAGCTGGTTCAGCAGAGGATACTGTAAAGTAGTGTCATATACAGCAGAAAGTAGTTCACCCTAAATAATCTACGAAATTATGTTTAAAACAATTTTTGAGTGACAAATACTTCTTTGTTAGATAGTATTAAAACAGATATAATACTAGTAAATTTTATTTTGCCATATAACAGATTATGGTTGAAAAGCCAATAAATTGTTTAATGTTATTAATAGAAACAGTTTTTAGACTCTGTTTCTAATAATGGAAATAAAAAGTTCGTGCAAATATGCACAAACCTCACCCCACCCCTATTCCCCCGACTAATCCATGGAAAGAGATAGTACATAAAAACCCTCAAAAGACAGACAGACATAAAATTCCAAAAAAATAAGTTTGGAAACAATTTATTTTATTTTATTTTATTTTTTATTTATTTATTTATTTTTTGAGACTGAGTGTCCCTCTGTCCCCCAGGCTGGAGTGCAGTGGCGCAGTCTGGCTCACTGCAAGCTCCACCTCCCAGGTTCACCCTCTTCTCCAGCCTCAGCCTCCTGAGTAGCTGGGACTACAGGCGCCTGCCACCGCGCCCGGCTAATTTTTTTGTATTTTTAGTAGAGATGGGGCTTCACTGTGGTCTCGATCTCCTGACCTTGTGATCCGCCCACCTCGGCCTCCCAAAGTGCTGGGATTACAGGCATGAGCCACCGCACCCGGCCTAGAAAACAATTTATTTTATAAAGCATGGCAGAAAGTTGGTATCATTTAAACACTGAAAAAACCAGATCTACGAAATTTGAAACATGAATCAGCAGCCTCATTTTTAAAAATTTTAGACTCTAGTATATAGTCTAATTATAATAATCTTATAATACCATCTCATAATTAAGTACAGGTCATCAAGAAGACATTTAATAAATCTGGGATATGAGTATGTAAATGGTATTTAACTTATTAAAGAGCAACATAACCAAATTATACAATGATACAGAATTCTTATTTCAGATCTTATAAAATGTGAAAAAGGTTTTTTTAGAGAATACAGCAATCCTCTTCTCTCTATCTACCATCAACAACCGTCTATCACATAGAAATGGAGGCTACATTACTCAGAAATTTAATTTCTAACTGGAAAAGGAAGTATAAAGAAACAAGTTCTATGAATAACAAACCATAATTCAGAGAACATGGAATCACTGAATTATCTCAGGTGTATTACTATGAGGGGTATTTGAAGAGAATAACAAAAATAGCTTAATTAAATATTATGGGTTTTTTGTTTTGTTTTGTTTTGTTTTGTTTTTAGCAGGATAAAATCCTAGTCAACTAGTCTGTAAGCGTCTAACAGTTCCTAAATTGTTTACGCAGAAAACCAGATTTAAGAAAAACATCACTCCATTGGCTGGACAGCCAAAGGTAAATCTTTTATAGGAACCTGTTAAGAATTCACTTGACAGAAGTCTCTGCTTAATGCAATGAGTTTTTTAAAAGTGCTAGAAAATCAGACTGGTAACTATGTATATAATAATTGATGAAATGCTCTAAAATTTTAAAACTTATTTTAAGATACTTTGCCCAGGAATTTTAACATGAAATCATCCTTCATCCTTACTTTTCTAGGCTATAATTTTTTTTTTTTTTTTTTTTTTTATTTTTTTAGAGACAGTCTCGCTCTGTCATCCAGGCTGGAGTCAGTGGTACGATCTCGGCTCACTGCAATCTCCACCTCCCAGGTTCAAGCGATTCTCCTGCCTCAGCCTCCAGAGTAGCTGGGATTACAGGCATGCACTACCAAGCCTGGCTAATTTTTGTATTTTCAGTTGAGACAGGGTTTCACCATTTTGGTCAGGCTAGTCTCAAACTCCTGACCTCGTAATCTCCCCACCTCAGCCTCCCAAAGTGCTAGGATTACAGGCGTGAGCCACCGCACCCAGCCTCTAAGCTATAATTTTGATAAATATCTTTAATAATGCAACAACCTAATATGTAACCCAAATAAGCTGATACCAGAAACAAACTATTTTAAAAGCTGAGAAAATAAATCTAAGAAAGGGGGAGCTTGATTAGTGGAAATGAACACAATGGCACCCAGTATTTACTACACTATGCCAAAGAAAGCTCAGTTTTAGGAAAGACAGAAAAAAGAATTTCTGAAAGAAGGCAGTGTATAAAAAAACAAATATTTTTTGTCTTGCTTTCGTTTTTAAAAATTTTTTAGGTTATTTTATTTTTTTTGAGACAGTCTCACTCTGTTGCCCAGGCTGGAGTGTACTGGCACAATCTTGGCTCACTGCAACTTCCGCCTTCCGGGTTCAAATGGTTCTCCTGTCTCAGCCTCCTGAGTAGCTGGGATTACAGGTGAGCACCACCACGGCCAGATAATTTTTTTTTATTTTTAGTAGAGATGGGGTTTCGTCACGTTGGCCAGGCTGGTCTCGAAATCCTGGCCTCAAGTGATCCTCCTGCCTCAGCCTACCAAAGTGCTAGAATTACAGGCATGAGCCCCTGCGCCCAGCCTTGTCTTAACATATAAAGTTAAGAAAAAGTGATTGGTTCAAAATAAGTCAAAACAGTTCTTGTGTTTGAAGAGTAACAAGCTAAAGAAGCTTTATAACCAACTCCAGCCCAAGGGCCAATTCGGGCTCACCGCCTGCTTTTGCACAGCATACAAGGTAAGGATGATTTTTGTATTTGTAATATGTGAAAAAAATCTGGAAAAATATTTCCTGGCATACAAATTCAGATTTCAAGGTCTATCAATAAAGTTTTGGGAAGATACAACCATGTTTCTTTCATTTACACATTGTTGATGGATGCTTTTAAGCTACAGTGGCAGATTTGAGGAATTGTGACAGCATAAAATATTTACTATCTGGACCTTTACACAAAAAGTTTGCTGAACCTCAAGCTGAAGATTAGGATGAATATTTGAAGGCATGGGAGGAGTGACCTATCTAATATTCAATAATGCTTAGAAATCCAACATGAAGTATAACATAAGAAAAATAACAAAAAACCAGCTGAATCTAAAACAAAGTAAGTTAATGAAGCTCTTAACAGCCATAGCAGGATTGTATGTGATTCCCATGCCTCTGGAAGGTATTTTATTCTCTGTAGGAGCAACACTTTCTTGTTCAGCTGCAAAAGGAGTGCAATGACTATTGCCACCTCTATATCTTACTGCCAGTTTTTACACCCTAATAACCTCAATGAAATCACACCCATCAACATTTTAGTGGTTGCTATGAGACTAACAGTGACATCAACACAGCATCATGTAACAGCAATGACAGCACAGGGAAAGTAACCAAGGGGTACTGTTAGATGCCCAAAGAAGGTAAGAATTATAACTTGCTAGAAAAGCCGAATGAAGTAAACACGCTCAAAGTTATCTTAAGAAAATTTTTACATTTTAATATTATCATGTTAAACCTTGAGTAAAATTATTTTTAAAAAGTAGCTAAAAGAATAGTCAAAAAAGGGAAAAAGCTACATACAGATTTATATTGCTCTTCATTTATAAGCTTCAATACATAATGCTAAGGATGTTGAGATTACAGACAAGGAAATTGTTAGAGTAATCCTTAGGACTGATTTGCCCTTGTTTCTTCCTCACATTCATCTCTTGGACTTGGTATGTTTCAATCTAAAGCAAAATCTGGCATGGCTTATTTTAAGACAGACAAACCATATGAAGAAAAGTTATGTTTCTGGGATGCAGTTAACAGATGACAATCTTAGATTCAAAATAAATTTCTTTATAATGTACTAGATGAATTCTACCACCATTACTAATGGCATTTTTAAAAACTCTCCATTTTTGTTTACCAGATTATCTTTCTATCACGTTAATACAAAGAAAATTTCTAGTTGGGGGAAGAGAAGAGTTAACCAAAAATTGTCATTTTATTTATTTATTTGAGATAATGTTTAGCTCTGTTGCCCAGGCTGGAGTGCAGTGGCATGATCACATCTCACTGCAGCCTCAACCTCCAGGGCTCAACCAATCCTCCCACCTCAGCCTCTCGAGTAGCTGGGACCACAGGTATGCACCATCATGTCTAGCTAATTTTTTAAAAACATTTTTGTACAGTCAGGGTCTCCCTATGTTGCCCAGGCCAGTCTCAGACTCCTGGGTTCAGGTGATCATCCTGCCTTCACCTCACAAAGTGCTGGGATTACAGCTGTGAGCCACTGTGCCTGGCTAAGTTTGTTATTTTAAAAGAGGTATTTTGAAAGAAAAATAAGAATTCAATGAAATCAAACATGATATTAAAAATCTTTTTAAAATTCTAATATAAAATGGACTTAAAACAATTAGTCTCTGAGCTTGATATATTAAGTTTTACTCGCAAAACTATTTCAAGAAATAGGTATAAACACACACCTGTCTACGAAATGGCACCACTGCTCTCAATATGAACTTAAGAGATTTGCTTACCTCCAATTCTGCCTCTAACATCTCTTCAGTGGTTCGGGTCCGATCTTTTGGTTTCTTCCATGTCTTTGGTACAGTTATAGCTATTTGAGCTGAAATACAAGATCAGGCTCATTACTTGCCACTGCCAAGTCATTCTGAGAAATATTAGGTCTAAGTGATACCTATATTCAAATTCAGCAGGATAAAAGAGAACTTCACCTATACCAAATAAATAGTTGGCTGATCAAGTGAACAACTGTGTAGTAGCCCAGAGATTGCAACGTCAAGTGCTGTGGGTATAAACTCATAGCTTTCTAACCAGTGGCCTGCGTTCTTCCCATTTCATGGTTAGAAATACCCCAGCAAGTAATTCAACATGTGATGAGTATGCACATAAGAAAACTGACTTGTGATCCAATTCTAGACTTGGGTCTACTTCTATTAATCAACTATGTAAACTTAAGCAAGTCACAGGTCTCAGGCCCCTACATTATTCAGCTATAAAGTATAAGAGTGAGACTAGATATCTAAAGTTACTTCAAGCAATAAAACATAAAACGCACAGGATTCTGTTATTTTTAAGTTTTCTAGACAACAAAAGGATACTTCAATTAAGGTTTCATTAGATAGATAGCATTTCTAAAACATTCTGTTTTCATCTCAGATCAATACTGTTTGCCTAGCCTTTCATATTGCTAGAGTGAAAACTAAGAAAATAGATAATTTTTACTGAACTATTCCATTGTTTCAGAAATTCTAGATTAAAGGATTAAGTTTACGAAGGACTTTAAAAAATTCATCTGGCTTACAAATTCCACAGAATCATGGGTGTATAAGTGAAAGACATTTTAACGATCAGATAGTAAGCTGATAATATTAAACTGCTTCTACAGAGGGCAACTTATGAATCAATAGACAGGAGTGAGGTACTATAAGAGGATGAACAGGGAGAAGAGTTCAAGAAAGGCCACTTAATAGGGAACATTACCAAAAGCAAATAAACACAAAGCTAAAGGGTATCATCTAATCTGATTCGCTACAGAAATATAAGATAATTCACTGAGACTCTGGGACAGTCTCATCTTTTTTGGTACAACAGTAAAATGTGCACACACACTTTTTGGGGGGACAAGAAAAAGGAGACATTTAATATTTTTCCTCAAAATTACTGTACCATCTTAAAAAGTACTCTGCATATCTTTGTTATACACATCTCATACCAACTATTCTTTTTTCTTCCCCTCAGGAACCATTAAGGAAACACAAATAGACAAGCTGATATATTCTTCCTTTGTGTCCTACTCAAGGTAAATTTTTTCAAAGGATGGCAACCATGGGTGGGTTTAAATTTGCTATTGTCTCACAGACTTCTACTGAATACGTATATTTGGTAGTTGTCTCTTTGCATTTTTTGTGGATCTTCTGATTTGATATAACCAGTCTGTTTAATGCGCTTCCTCCAAAATTCTTGTGATTTTCAACTCTGCTTCCTGGATCTTTTTAGGAGTTATAGAGTTCAGAGAATCTGTAATTTTATTTTGTTTTGCATTTGTATGAATTTAGCTCTAAATCTCATTCATGGAAAAGAGGAAGAACTTTTTTTTGGAGGATTTTTGGGGCTCATATATAAGCTCAAAAAGAACTTCCTCTAAACAACAAAAAACAAAGATAAACTTTTCTTCCCACAAATATATCAAATATACTCAACCCCAAAACATGAAACAAAATATATCTTCCTTGAGTAATATAACACATTTAACATACTTGGAAAAAAAACAGCTGCCGAGTCAGTGAGAATTGTTACTCATCTTGTTTAAGTGGCTATTTAAAGTCTTGATTTAAAACAATAATTCAGAAAAAGAGGGACAGAAAGAGCACAGTATTCTTTAGGAGACACTTAGTTCTTCAAAAAAACTGAACAGATGGCCGGGCGCGGTGGCTCAAGCCTGTAATCCCAGCACTTGGGGAGGCCGAGACGGGCGGATCACGAGGTCAGGAGATCAAGACCATCCTGGCTAACATGGTGAAACTCTGTCTCT
>NW_012114253.1:1421253-1427306 GCF_000951035.1 Colobus angolensis palliatus | reverse complement strand
CACACACACACACACACACACACACACACACACACACACACACACACCCTTAATGCCCAGTGAGGTTGGGGCATATATCCCCTCTCCTACAATTACTAACAGAAAGGTGCAGTAAAATTTGGGTGTGCTGAGAATGAAGGGGGAGAAAAGGGAGTAGAGGGAAGCAGTCAGGAAGAAAAAGGGAGAGGGAAGAGAGAAAGAGAGTGACATAGATTTACATGATAATTAACACTGATTAAACTAGAATGGGGGAATTAAATTTAAGATACTGTCTCAGATTTGTTCTTTACTTTCTAGTTCATCGCATAGGGAGGGCACTCGAATTTGCTGACTGAACAAATAGCAGTTCTAGGCAAAGGCAATATTATTGACCTTCCCAAGGCAAAGACGTAGATTGTTTCCGCCTTGTCTTGTATTAAAGCATGACAGGACAAGCGGCAGTCTCTGCGTAGGATTCATAGTTACCTGGACTCCCTCACCTAAGAACTAAAGTCTTACAGACACATTTAATTTCAAGATTTTTGCAAATTTTTATATTATAACAAAATGTTTTTCTTCAGAGCTATTTTGTAAAATGTCTAATGGGCAAATTCAGAAAAATATTAGAGCAACAGACACGTTTAATCATTGGGTTTTAGGGAGATTCTTTCTTTGTCTTCTCTCTACAGAAGTTTTAAAACTGTGCTACAGTTTACTGTTCCTACAGCTAATTGGAGGGAAACAATTTTTGATATGTTAAGATGTCTTAAGATTTCAAAAAGAATGCACATTACAGTAACATTTTTCTGGTGTCTGTAAGATGTATCACAAGTCATCCCCATAAATGGAAGAGTCTCTTAGTTTTTCATTTACTTTTTATGTGGGTTTAACTGGAGTCAAACTGTTACTCCTGCAAATTAAGATCTAACAACTATCCCTGTACAACCTAAGAGATAAACACTGGACTTGGAGATGGAGGGCAAGGGCGAATGTAAAAGTTTCATAAACTTAGTGGTTTTTATATAACTCCATGTGTTTTTAAAAATAGTTTTCTCTGAAGTCTGAGGTAGTTAGAATATGGAGGCCGGGTGCAGTGGCTCACGCCTGTAATCCCAGCACTCTGGGAGGCCAAGGCAGGCAGATCACTTGAAGTCAAGAGTTCGAGACCAGCCTGGCCAACATGGGGAAACCCTGTCTCTACTAAAAATTACAAAAATTAGCCGGGCATGGTGGCATGCACCTGTAATCCCAGCTACTCAGGAGGCTGAGGCAGGAGAGTCGCTTGAACCTGGAGGTGGAGGTTGCAGTGAGCAGATATCAAGCCACTGCATTTCAGCCTGGGCGATCGAGCAAGACTCCATTTCAAAAAAATAATAATAATAATAAAAAGATTATGGAGAAAAACTTTTATGTACAATTGTAGGTCTTACCGGAATAGCAGAGTCAAGAGTAGTTACGAGACAGGGATATAATGCATTCTGAGGAACTATTCTGTGTAAACACATGATCTAGAACATGCACTCTTTTTTTTTCTTTGCAGAAATACCAGCTCTTAAAGAAACTGCTAATAGTTAAGTCATGGTTTTTAGTCTAAAATCCTGACTCGGAAACGTTACACAGTAAGTACAAGAATGACAAATGTTACTGCTATCACTGGTATAATCTCCCTTTATCTAGATTATTTATTCTAATCACAAAAAGGTACACCCATTGAAGAACACTTATAAAATATAGACAGATATAAAGCTGAAAAAAAAAAAAACACCTACGTGTTATCTTTGAGACATTGTAAACCTGGGTTATTTTTTTTCCGAGATTTAAAAAGCATTATTATAGGCACATGCCTATTTAGTTTTATACTGTTTTTTGTTTTTGTTTTTTCCCCACTAAACTTCAAACAAGAATTTAACCTTTATAGTTTGGTCTTTGGGACTGTCCCAACACAAATTAACTGTTAAAATTCTTATATATTCAATCTGCTATTTTTTTTTTGGAGACATGGTCTTCCTTTGTTGTCCAGGCTGGAGTACAGTGGCGTGAACTTGGCTCACTGTAGCTTCAAACTCCTGGGCCCCAGTGATTCTCCCACTTCAACCTCCCCAGTAGCTGGGACCGCAGGTACATGAAACCATGCCCAGCTAATTTTTAAAATTTTCTGTAGACATGGTCTCTTACTACGTTGCCCAGGCTGGTCTTGAACTCCTGGGCTCAAGTGATCCTCCTGCCTTGGCTCCCAAAGTGCTGGGATTATAGGAGTGAGCCACTGCCACACTCAGCCCAATCTGCTAAATTCTAATTAAGCAGCTAAAAGCTCATAATTACTGCTATGTAGTAGGATAATTTGAAAGCAATCAACTAAGAGGGAGATGACTAAAATTAAAAAAGATTCTAAAAAGATAAATAGGCAGTGAAGAACTATAAAAGAGCTAAATGTACATGATTCCAAAAATTAAGACATTTTATTCAAAAGTAAACAGGAACTAAAAAAATCTTCTTGGCCTGGCATGGTGGCTCAGGTCTGGAATCCCAGCACTTTGGGAGGCCAAGGCGGGCAGATCACAAGGTCAGGAGTTCAAGACCAGCCAGGACAACATACTGAAACCCCGTCTCTACTAAAAATACAAAACATTAGCCAGGTGTGGTGGCAGGTCCCCCGTAATCCCAGCTACTTGGGAGGCTGAGGCAGGAGAATCGCTTGAACCTGGGAGGTGGAGGTTGCAGTGAGCCAAAATTATGCCATTGCACTCCAGCCCGGGTGACAGTCTGAGACTCCCACTCAAAAACAACAAAAAGAAAAAAAAAACCTTCATGATTAGTCTTCAGAAAATCCACATAAGGATAAAATTAAACTGGTCAAGTTTCACATCTACTGTCAAGAGTCAAATCACAGCACAGATTTTTATGAGCCACTTCTAGTAGCAAGGATTTGGATTCAGGCTAATGAAATTAAATGGAATTTTTAGAGAGTAGGTTAAGGTTAAAAGACAGAAAAGGGTAAAAAAATATAAAATTATATCTACACTTCATTTATAACCATGTAAAATTGAAGGAAACAAAGAAAAGTTTAATGCTAACATGCAGGCTACATACTTGAATAATAAGTGGTTTCTCTTTGTTCTTCAATGCTTGTAATGATAATTTAAAATTGGAAGAAACAAAAAAGTAAAACTTTTAAAGTTAAGTTTCATTCACTATTTCAAATCCTGTTTTATCCTGTATGACTAACCCACTTTAGTCTTGTTATAGATTTTAGGACAGATTGCTCTTTATAAAAATACTATTGGAACACATTTTAAAAACAGCTAATTTTACTGGGCACATTACAATTTTGTGTATGATTTTGATCTGCAGAACTCATGGAGTTCATAGAGAGTACTCATTTTATACCCCAAGAAACGAAAAACCAAAAACAGCATCATTCCACAGAGGTTAAAAGAATGTAAAAGAGGTTGAGAGTGGTGGCTTATGCCTGTAATCCCAGCACTCTGGGAGGTTGAGGAGGGAAGACTGTTTGAAGTCAGGAGATCAAGACCAGCCTAAGTGAGACCTCTACAAAAAATTTAAAAATTAGCCAGGCACGGGGTACACGCTTGTCATTCTGGCTTCTCAGGAGGCTAAAGTAGGAGGATCACTTGAGCCCAGGAGTTGAAGGTGCAGTGAGCCATGATCGTGCCACTGTACTCTAGCCTGGGTAACAGAGTGAGACCTTGCCTCAAAAACAAAACAAAACAAAACAAAAAAAACCCAAAAGAATGTAAAAGCGCTAACTACGTAAGACAGGTAAATCTTTAATCCCAGGGTATCCTATCCTACTATTAGCTACGCCACAATATAAATCTGACAGCAATTTTTAGGTAAACTTAATATTGCTTCTCTTTACTAATTTATTAATCAGGTAGTCATCCAAGTAAGCTGCAAGAGTTTAACATTTTTTTCTATTTCCTTGGTATAATAAAGAAAAGAGATCTTTATTTTCCTTTCTCTCTCCCTTTTCTTAGATCTTAAGCTAAAGAACACTTGTAATTAATTGTAAATGCTTCCTCTACCCCTTATATAAATATAAATATAGATATAGATAGCTAGACTCTGTCTCTTATAAAAAGGCTGCACTCCAGCCTTGGTGACAGAGTGAGACTCTATCTCTAAAAAAATAAGGCCAAATATGGTGGCTCAAGCCACCATGAGGTCAAGATGGGAGCATTGTCTAGGAGTTCAAGACTAGCCTGGGCAACATAGGGAGACCTCATCTCTACAAAATACAAAAAATTAGCCAGGTATAGTGTTGTGTACCTGTGGTACAAGCTACTCAGGAGGCTGAGGCAAGAGGATTGCCCGAGCCCGGGAGATTGAAGCTGCAGTGAGCTGTGATCACACCACTACACTCTAGCCTGGGTGAAAGAGTGAGACTTGGTCTCAAGATAAAATTTAAAAAAAATTAATAAGGCTGTTTTATTTTCTACATTTGTGGAGATAATTTTCTGGGTTGGCCTGAATTGTGCAGATTAGCTGAAGATCTTGTGACCACATAATGGCCAGGTAAGAGACTGAATTACAAAAAAGTCTCCCTTCTAGCTCCACATGCTTTTGGAATACAACATAAACTCCCTAGTTCCAGGTTTGAAATTTATGTGTCCAGAGTCTGGGTCTCTTAGATTGAAGTGACACAAAATTGACACTATGAAGACTTTCCAAGGATAGACACTTCACTAATGCTCAGGGAACAACCCTAGTGCATTGTCACAGAGTTGTGCATAAACAGAGTAGAATGTTCTAATAATGGAACTTCCAGTGAGAGTTCCCATCCTTGTCATCTGATTTTAATCCCTTCTCATCCATTCTTGATATATTTTGCCAACTTTTACTTTTTTCCAAGTTTTGAGATCTACAGATTGGCACTAAATCATTCTGATTACACAATATGCAAGAACTTTTTCCCTCTAGAGTACCTATAGGCTGTGAATCATATTCTGTGCCAAATCACCACCTTTATTCCTTTCACAGATCTTCATGGAAATCTAGGAAAATGTGATGATTCATCTAAGAAACTAAAGTGGCACAAAGAAGAAACCCAGGTGAGAGAAGGATAAATTTTACAATGAAGATGTAATGACCTGAAAAGAATAACAATGGTGATGAAATATGTAAGAATGATGGGTGACTGAGATATGTCAACCAAAAGAAAAACTTGAGAGTTAGGTCTAGTGTTTTTCGGGCATTTTTTCAGAGGTTGTTATTTGAAATGTATGTTGACTTGGTAATTAGGCTTCCCATTGTATGACAAAATCTCTCTATCACTGCTTCACAAAGGGCTTGAATTACATGAGTTGGTTTGGTGAGGTCCTACCAATGGAAACAAAACCGTATAATAAAATGAGGAAACTAGACCTAAATTCTATCAAACACAGCCATTTCACTTGGGGAGGACAAGGTGGGTGAACTGCTTGAGGCCAGGAGTTCCAAAATTAGCCTGAGCAACACAGTGAGACACCATCTCTTATGAAAAAAATTTTTTAATTAGCTGGGTGTGGTGGCATGTGTCTATAGTCCTAGCTACTTAGGAGGCTGAGGCAGGAGGGCAGCCTGAGCCCAAGGATTGAAGGTTATATGATCGTATTACTGTACCCTAGCCTGTGTGACATACCAAGAACCTGTCTCTAAAAACAATGAAGCCAGATATCTATAACACAAATTAAATGTTTTTACTTCTAGCTTTAATGTTAAATATCAAAGTAAAAGTCAAATCCAGGTTTAGTAATTTTATTTATATCCTCAATAACCACCTTTTGGTTTTATAAATTTTTTCCCTACTGTTTTCTTGTTATCTGTTTCATTTATTTCCTATCTGTATTATCTCCTTTCTTTTACTTTTTCTGGGTTTGTTCTACTTTTCATAATTTCTTAAGGTGAAAGCTGAGGTCAATAATTACATTTTTTTTTTTTTTTTTTTTAAGGAGTCTTGCTCTGTCACCCAGGTTGGAGTGCAGTGGCGCCATCTCGGCTCACTGCACGCTCCGCCTCCCAGGTTCACGCCATGCTCCTGCCTCAGCCTCCCCAGCAGCTGGGACTACAGGCGC
>NW_012114253.1:1418844-1420173 GCF_000951035.1 Colobus angolensis palliatus | reverse complement strand
CCAGGATGGTCTCGATCTCCTGACCTCGTGATCCGCCCGTCTCGGCCTCCCAAAGTGCTGGGATTACAGGCTTGAGCCACCGCGCCCAGCCTAAAGTTATTAAGCCTCAATTTTGGAAACACAATGTGGTCTATCTCAGTAAATGTTCAATTTGTATTTGAAAAGAATGTGTATCTACTGTTCGAATGGTTAGTCAATTAAATCAAGTTGGTTGACTGTGCTATTCAATCTCCTAGGTCCTTACTAGTTTTCTGTTTACTGGTTCAACCAATTCTGGGTTTTCCAGTTTATGTCGATTCCTTATCACTACTTTTTGAAAATGTGAAATACAGTTATAGCAACCGTATCTAATAACCCTTTAATGATTTTTCTGCTAATTCTAAGTATGTCAGTAATGAGTTTCAATTGATTTGTTTTCTCCTTATTATGGGTCATATTTTTTTCATGGTGTCACTGGGCCAAAAATCAAGGTATCATTAGGTCTGTGACTCCTCTGGAGGCTCTGTGGAAGAATCTATTCCCTTGTCTTTTTTATCTGTTAGAGACTGTTTGCATTCTTTGCAAATACTTGAGGAAGAAACAATATCAATTTTACACCAACTTTCTCAGAATACTGAAGTAGAAAACTCATTAACTCATCATTTGAAGTCTGTGTCGTTACCAAGATACCCAAACATGACAATCACCAGAAAACTAAAGGCGAACATCTCTTATAAATTTAAACACAAACGCCCCACCCCCGAAAAAAAAAACACTAAATGAAATTTTAGCAAGTAAAATGCAACAATACAGAAAAAGGAAAAAAATGTGATGGCCAAATTTTATCCCAGGAAAACAGGTTGGTTTAATATTCAAATATCACATATTTTCAAACAAGCAATTAATAAGCAAAAAAGAAAACCATATGATTTACTAACAAATGCAGGAAAAGCCATTGATAAAATCCAATCTATATTCTTGACTAAAATAATTTCTCAGCAGTCTAGGAATAAAAAAGAAGTTCCTCACCTAGATAATAAAAAACTGACAGTTAACATCATACTTAATGGTAAAAGATTGAATAATTTCTCCCTGAGAAAATGTTTACTTTTACCACTTCTATTCAACATTGTATTGAAGGTCCCAGCTAGTGCAGTAAGTCAAGAAAAAGAAATAAAGGGTGCATTCAGATAGAAATGAAGTAAATTTGGTCGGGCGCGGTGGCTCAAGCCTGTAATCCCAGCACTTTGGGAGGCCGAGACGGGCCGATCACGAGGTCAGGAGATCGAGACCATCCTGGCTAACACGGTGAAACCCCGTCTCTACTAAAAAAATACAAAAAACTAGCCG
>NW_012114253.1:1385857-1417144 GCF_000951035.1 Colobus angolensis palliatus | reverse complement strand
AAAAAAAAAAAAAAAAAAATACAACATATATAAACATGCTGAATGAAAGAGGCCAGTCAGACTGGGCATGGTGGCTTATGCTTTTAACCCCATCACTTTGGGAGGCTGAGGCAGGTGGATTGCTTAAGCTCAGAGTTTGAGATCAGCCTGGGCAACACGATAAAACTGTCTCTACAAACAAAAACAACAACAAAAACAAACAAACAACAAAAAATTAGCCAGACATTGTAGTGCACACCTGCTGCCCCAGCTACTTGGGAGGCTGAGGCAGGAGGATGCATTGAACCTGGGGAGTCAAGGCTGCAGTGGGCTGTGATCGTGCTACTGCACTCCAACCTAGGTGACAGAGTGAGACCCTATCTCAGAAAGAAGCCAGACAAAAAAAAGTTCATGCTTTCATTCACATAATATTTCTAAAATGCAAACTAATCTGTAGTGACAAAAAACTTGTGCTTGCCTGGTGATGAAATGAGGGTAGTAGTGCAGGAGGGAGGGATTTACAAAACAGGCATAAAACATTTTTGGGTGATAAATATGATTATAGTTACCATTTATATAGAGTATGTTCCTGTTAAAAGTGATCAAATATTCTGTGTACATTAACCTTATGTCAACTATACCTCAATAGAAATATTAAAGTGTCCTGGGTGGTTTCTGAAGTACCCAACAGATTAGCATATCCATGTATCTATTACACACTTACCAAAATATGATAATGTATGTTTACTGGCATAAAAACATTTCTATGACATACTGTTTTTACAAGGCTTTAAAATTATATATACAGTTATTTTTCCATTTACAAAGGTAAATATATAATCTGTACATCTAAGTGGTAGGATTCCAAGGGGTTTTCTTCTTCCTCCTCATTTCTGTTGCTTTTATCTTTTACTTTTTGTTTTTAATAACAAATGTGTCCATTGAAACAGAGGTAATATCCCTCTCTCCCAACTAGCCATTTCTACTTGCCTGAGGTGAACCTTGCCTCAGCACTTTGTATCTGATGTATAGTCTTCTACACCACCATGGCTCATACAAATAATCACAACCCCATATACAAGTGTATTTTATTATTTATTTTATTTTTCAGACAGGGTCTCTCTCTGTGGCTCAGGCTGGAGCGCACTGGCACAGTCACGGCTCTGTATACTCTTGAATTGCCAGGTTCAAGCAGTCTCCTGCTTCGGCCTCTTGAGTAGCTGGGACCACAGTCACGCGCCAGCACTTTGCTAATTTTTATTTTTTTGTAGAGACGGGTCTCCCTATGTTGCCTAGGTTGGTCTTGAACTCCTGGGCACAAGCAATCCTTCCATCTTAGCCTCCCAAAGTGCTGGAATTACAGGCATGAGCCACAGCACCTAGCCACAAGTTTATTTTAAACAGAAAAATGGGGTCATAACTATATGAGTTATTCTTCAACATGCTTTATTTTCACTTAAGAAAATCCCTCCTAGCGTCTAGTCACTATGCAAACACCAGTATGCAACATTTCTTTTGAAAAATCTTACGTTTTTGCTGTTTTTCTTACCATGAAAACTTTAAAATATATCCTACTGGTACTTTTTTTTTTTTTTTTTAAGGCAGTTTCTCACTATGTTGCCCAGGCTGGTCTTGAACTTCTGGGCTCAAGTATTCCTCTGCCTCAGCCTCCTGAGTAGCTGAAATTATAGGTTTGAGCCACTGCACCCAGCCTATACTAGTTATTTCCAAATACAGATATTGTCAGATTTAGTTCCACAAAGGTTACTCATACTCCTCTCACAAAGAAATGTGTCTTGGATTTTCTCTATTCTCACAAGTACTTTATATTTAGCAAACTAATAGCTTAAACGTGCTATTTCTACACTCACTAACGAGGTTAAGCATTTTTTCCTTTTTTTGTTTTTGGTTATTTGCTCTTTCTTTTCTGTGAATTTCCTATTTTCATCCTTTATCGAATCTTCTATTAGATACTTTGTTTTCTTTTTAGCCCACAGGTATTTTCCTACAGATAGGTTAACCTTATACATATGGTCTTTTGATTTCCTTTTTGCCAAGACAAAACCCAACATTTATTTATTCTTTTAGACAGGGTCTCACTTTGTCGCCCAGGCTGAAGAAGAGTGGCTCAATCACGGCTCACTGCAGCTTCAACCTCCCTGGTTCAGGTGATCCTCCCACCTCAGCCTCCCGCGTAGCTGAAGTACAGGTGCATGCCACCACACCTGGCTAATTTTTATATTTTTTGTAGAGACAGGATTTCGTTATATTGTTCAAGCTGGTCTTGAACTCCTGGGCTCAAGCAATCCACCCAACTTGGCCTCCCGTAGTGCTGGGATTACAGGTATAAGCCACCAAGCCTGACCCCATTTTTTTAAAATTATCATCACTTTATATTGAATTTTCTATAACCAGTATATGCTGACTTTGAAAACAATACCAAAAGAAAAAAAATTAAAAAAAAAATCCATTTTAACTAATCTGAAATTAAGGCAAGGGAGTCTTTTTTCTCGTCTTTAATACATATCATAAAGTAAATTAGAAGGGAGACACAGCGTCTACAAAGCCTATGATCTGGCATACTTCTCCTCAGCAGTATGCTGCTATTTTACTCTAGCTATGAATTTTGAGAATCACGAAGCAATAATATTTTTTAAAGATCCTTTTATAGAGAAGAAAATCAGAATGTTATTTCCTATTGTAAGGATGTAGGCTATCCTTCTAAAGACACCGAAGTCAGAATGTTATTTTCTCTTGTGATGACTTCAGTTAGCCCTCTGGATATATATATATATTTTTTTGTAAGACGGAGTTTTGGTCTTGTTGCCCAGGCTGGAGTGGAATGGCGCAATCTTGGCTCACTGCAACCTCCACCTCCCGGGTTCAAGCAATTCTCTTGCCTCAGCCTCCCAAGTAGCTGGGATTACAGGCACACACAACCACACCCAGCTAATTTTGTATTTTTAGTAGAGATGAGATTTCTTCATTTTGGTCAGGCTGGTCTCAAACTCCCAATCTCAGGTGATCTGCCGGCCTCGACCTCCCAAAGTGCTGGGATTACAGGCGTGAGTCACTGTGCCCGGTCGAGATAAGTTACTTTATTGTACAAATAAAATTTATAAATAGTGACATTTAACTAAGTTTTTAAAATAGGCAATTTATGTTTTAAGTCACATATTTCAAGTAGACAAATTCCTGTAAATTTTCAAGCAAACTTTATAATATTTTATTCACATTCTTATTTTTTATTAGTGAAGATATGAGATAGCCTATTAATAAGGCATCATTATGGCAGAAAAGTAAGTAGAAAGGGCAACAATTAAAACTGAAAATTATCACATTATGACTGGTGACTGGATAGAAGAGAGAATAGAATAGTAGAATATATTAGGCTTGTTCTCTGCTTTTAAGAGAGAAAGGTGATTCCTACTGCCAAGAACAGGACGTTGGAATAACTTTCTTCAATTAATCTACCGTGTAATAGGAACTGAGAGAATTCTAAGAGAAAGAGGCTTAAAAATTCCAATAACATATATGGTAGACTTTCTTTCAATCAATGTTGACCAGGTTGGCCTCGAACGTGTAGCCTCGCCTCCCCGAGTGCCAGGGCAACCGGCCTGAGCCACCGCGGCTCCCAATATGGTAGACTTTCTTACTGATCAGAAGCTACCTGATTGTCACTGTACTCTGTTTCATCTCCTATTCTGACCAAAACTTCCACCGAGAGCTTGAGTTTTTTTTCCCTATTAACTTCAGTCCTAGGCCTTTGGGATTTTTACACCAACTCTTTTTGGTCACTCTCTAGAAATACTGTTTCAGAATGGCAGTGGTCCAGGTTTCCTGATAGTAAATGCAGGAACCATCCATATATAGAGAAAGCTAAAGTCTCAATATTATTTTCAAAACCTTTTCTGCTAAAATGTATTTTAGTAACAGTCTGCCTCTCTGTTGCTCCTCCAAACAACATAACTCATTTGAACAGGAATAACTATTTTATATAATAGAAGTGTTTATAAAAATTATGTGTAAATTATATTTGGGTGTGTTTGAAAATGCTAAGAACGAATTATGTGATGTAACCATGTATAATTCTTAATGCATATGAAACCCTAAATATACCATATTCATAATGAAAAAAAATCTAATTTTTCCATTGACCAAATACCTATTTTGTGCAGAGAACAATTCCATATGTTGTTATTGGTAAATGAAAAAGTAAAAGCCAAGAAAACCCAACACAATTTTGATGTAGAATTGAAAGGCAGTCGGCTTGTAATATTAAGATATTATAAAACTAAAGTAACTAAGGTAATTATGCTATTGATGCAAGGTTAGGCAGAGAAAAGTGGCTCAATAGAAACCATTAATCTGAACGCAGTGTTGAAGTGGTGTATCAGCTTAACTAACAGTGTGCCTCATTATATAAACTGACCTCAGTCCTTGACCATTCCGAAAGAACAGCTGTTGGATTCCAAACCGTGATTTTAAGGTCACGGATGATGTCACAGGATTGCAATGTGAGACATCTGTACCAGGGACTAGATACTACACCATCAAATTATACCAAGATATGAGCTGGTGATTCCATAGCCATATATGCTAAACTGGAAGAACACTGTTGAATTCAATTTTTTGTCATTATACTCCAGCTTCTGATATTGCCAGGTGAGGAGATAATGCTTACTACAGTATGCAGTCCAAAAGCTCCAGCTTAGCCAGTGTTTGGGCTCTGTTCCAAAGTGGCATGGAAAACAGAAGAAAATGTGTATCTGCTTCTGCTTTTCTCATCATGCTTCAGCAGGTCCAGTGTGTATTTTGACATCCCCAGGCTTCTGCCCTGCCATGGACATTCCTGTATCTTTATTTTCTTGATTTCACTATTCTTTCTTCAAATCTTTGGTGCTTATATCTACTTAGGTGATGGAATTTCAGAGTAGTAAATGACAAAATTATCACAAATTCAACATCCTTTTAATTCACCATTACTCTCAAATATTTTTGCGGCATTTGGGATTGGTATTGTCTGATACAAACTCTTTTTGAAAAGTTCTTTTAGGCCTATATTCGTATCAGTCTCCAAGTCCTGCTTTTCCTATTTCCATATTGAACATACTTCTTAGAATCTGAAGACCTCTATCTTATTTCAAATATCAATTTCACTTGACTGAACTCTAGTTTTTTGATATCTCAAATACTTATCGAAGTGCCACTTAAATCCAAAAATTCTGATGTAAATTCACTTGCATGGGAATGAATCTAGTACCAGCTTCAAGGTCTACCTTTTTTTTTTTTTTTTTTTTGAGACAGAGTTTTGCTCTTGTTGCCCAGGCTGGAGTGCAATGGCATGATCTCGGCTCACCACAACCTCTGCCTCCCAGGTTCATGCGATTCTCCTCCCTCAGCCTCCCGAGTAGCTGGGATTACAGGCATGCGCCACCATGCCCGGCTGATTTTGTATTTTTAGTAGAGATGGGGTTTCTCCATGTTGGTAGGGCTGGTCTCAAACTCCCAACCTCAGGTGATCTGCCCACCTTGGCCTCCCAAAGTGCTGGGATTACAGGCATGAGCCACCATGCCCAGCCTTCAAGGTCAACCTCTTTAAGAACATGTGCTTCTCTGGTTTCTGACACATAGCAAAGTTAGAAATTTGGCTTTTACTTTTTGGTCAACATCAGGCCCATTTACTGCTCTGCATTTTTAACATTTTTACCAACCCACTTAGTGTACACCCTTGCTACTCTACACAATCAAAGACTTGGATACAAGCTAAGAATAATTATTAGGGTTTGAGTTCTTTGAGGATAAAGATTGTATTTTATTGGTCTCTTCAATCTACCCAGCAACCAATACAATGCCTGGCAAATCTGTTAATGAATAAATGACCTGCAGTCAAAATTAAACTCACGGTTAATGTCTCTCTAGAACAACAATACTGGTTAAATCTCTTTGTGTTAAGTAGGTAGTATTACAGTATTCCCATTTCAGAGATGAGGAAACTGAAGAACAGAGATGATTAAGTTTCCCCTTTACAGAGAGTAAAGGCTGGAGCTAGAACTGAAACACAGATCTAACTTCCAAATCCTTCCCAACTCAACACTCTGCCTCTCAAGTCTGCCTTATCCTGCACTTTCTCGCCTGAATTCCAGCTTCGTTATTATCTTGGTTAAAGTTGTCTTTTGCTTTTGTAGCAGAATAGGATGTGCAGTTTACTGTCCCAACAGCACAGTATGTCATTAGGAAAATAAAATGGCAAAATGACGCTAAGTAGAAGGTTTGTTCCAAAAAGTTCAGTGGAGGACAGTCCATTAAGCAATTGTCGACACCGAGAACAAAGATGACTTCAATGAGACCACTGGCGTATTTTTGAGGCCTCTGTTTTTACTGCTCTGTTTGCAGCCTTAGGCACTTTTGCATTTCAATAAGAAACTTTTGAACCACTTCTACCATCATCAAAAAAGACTGCAATTTAATTCAAGGTAAACCTAGTAGAGATGCAAAAAGTCAATCACTATAGCACAAATATGTAATTTAATTAGGAAAGAGACTATAACACACATAGTTATCGTTCCATCTACTCAACACTTTTCATCTCCAAATAAAATGCTACAGCTGACTGCCTTGAATATGTAAACCTAGATGGAAAAAATATATATATACTTTCCATCTGACCATCAGTGAATCTACTTTACCAGACTGCAAACCGCAGAGAAATTTGCTCTAACCTTAATATGTGGGAGCTACTATGAGTAATAAAAAATACACTCTAACAGGGACCATCACTTACTCCCTTCTCTCTTCACCTTACCCATCCCAATATTTATATATCTGTCTCTCTATAAAATTATCAAGTTCTCCGTGGAAAGGGACTTTGCCTCATTCATCTCTGTGGTGCTAGAGGTCAGAAAAGGGCCTGTCACATGGTAGGTATAAATTAGCATTGCCAGAACAAATGAAATCTATCTATTAACCAATTTAATTCTGGATTTTGTACCAAAAATAGTGAAGCATGGATTTATAACATCTCTTTTGGCACATCATAAAAACTTATGGTTTAGTCATTCGTATTTCTTGGTTTTCCATGACAGTTCCTGGTTTGAATATTCTTCTCTAATGTGTCCCAAAATATGGAGAATAGGCAGTCAAAAGGGTATTCTAATTTACTCATTTTAACGTAACATTTTAGAGAAGATCTAGAGTCTGTTATTGAAATTTAAAGAAAGAACTGCCAATATCTATTTATTCCAACTTTATCTGTTGATGTTTGTTGAACTGAATACTACTAAATCTTATCTCCAAAAAACTGGAATTTTTCTGCGCTCTAATGAAAACATAATGATACAAGTGGTATCAGAAATTAACACAAAAAATAAATTCTTAAGAAACATTTCCATTCTCTGCATTTATATTACTGAAGAATAATAATTGATATTAATAAGAAGTGAGGCATTGCAAATCTTGAGGAATATTAGAAATCATTCAAAACAGACTGGTAGGTGCCTTTTGAAATTTGACAATCTGGCCGGGCGCGGTGGCTCAAGCCTGTAATCCCAGCACTTTGGGAGGCCGAGACGGGCGGATCACAAGGTCAGCAGATCGAGACCATCCTGGCTAACACGGTGAAACCCCGTCTCTACTAAAAAATACAAAAAACTAGCCGGGCGAGATGGCGCCTGTAGTCCCAGCTAGGCGGGAGGCTGAGGCAGGAGAATGGCGGAAACCCGGGAGGCGGAGCTTGCAGTGAGCTGAGATCCGGCCACTGCACTCCAGCCTGGGCGACAGAGCGAGACCCCGGCAAAAAAAAAAAAAAAGAAATTTGACAATCTGTGTTTCACATATATCAGATAAATCATCATGAGAGAATTATTTGTTTTTGTTTCTGAGATGGAATCTCACTCCTGTCACTTAGGCTGGAGTGCATGCAGTGACACAATCTCGGCTCACTGCTACCTCAGCCTCCTTGGTTCAAGCAATTCTCCTGCCTCAGTCTCTGGCATAGCTGGGACTACATGCACTACCACACTTGGCTAACTTCTATGTTTTTAATAGAGATGGGGTTTCACCATGTTGGCCAGGCTGATCTCAACTCCTGACCTCAGGTGATCCATCCGCCCACCTTGGCCTCCCAAAGTGCTGGGATTACAGGCGTGAACCACCTCACCCAACCGAAAATTATTATTTGAATGAGACCTAAGACACATATAACTGCAAAATTTATAATTAAACTTGCTTCTGGCTTCAATTATGACAAAAGTGATTCATATGAACAAAAAAATTTCACAACAAACGAGGAAAAACGGAAAAAGTCTTCTCTTTCCCACCTTGCTCCTAGAAAATCATTATTATTTCCTACTTATCCTCAGAAAATAGTGGTGTATATGCAAGCACATATATGTGTGCATTATACATGTGAATGTACATACAGGTTTCTCCTTTATTTATACTATAAATACTCTTTTACACTTTGGTATGGCTTTAAAATGAGTAAAACTCATTTGTAAGATACACAGAAAAGCCATGTTTTAGGGGTTATTCATGATTGATACAATTTATGGAACATCAATGTATAATATGATGTCAAAGGGAGGTTTTCCCTACATGATCAGGTATACTGATTTAAATATTTCAAATGTCACTCAAATCTTATTTGAATTATGTTAAAAACTAAAATAAATTATGACAGTCTGGGACTCAATACTGTTGAATGAAAGAGAACTATTAACGACGGTATTATATTACAAAAGCCCTAACAGTTTTTGGATGTTATTGATCATCTCATTGAATACTGAACGCTATCACATACATAATGACTTCTACTTTTATTTCTATACCTTTTAGCAACAGGGTGTTGCTATGCTGCCCAAGTTGGAATGCGGTGACACCATCATAGCTCACTGCAACCTCGAACTCCCGGGCTCAAGCAATCTTTCTGTCCCAGATTCCTGAGTACCTCCAACTACAGGCATACGCCACCACGCCTGGCTAATTTTTAAACTTTTTGTAGAGAAAGGGTCTCTCTGTTGCCCAGGCTAGTCACGAACTCTGGGCCTCAAGTGATCTTCTTACCTCAGCCTTGCAAAGTGCTGGGATTATACGTGTGAGCCACAGTAGCCAGCCTATTTTTATTCCTTAAACACTGCACTTGTATTAAGGTGATGCCTAGGTTACATGCACGAATTCTGGAATTGGCAGAAACTTGGAGAGAGGTATTAACTAATGAATTGGGAAAGATACATTCTGTGCTTTTTGCTGTCCCTTACTAATTACTCAGGGTGAGCACACTTGACTTTGTATCCCTTGCTATCATCTACCTGTTTATCCAGCTGTAGCTTTATGTAAATATTATATTCATCTTTTATATAAAAATATCTTACTTTAGTAAGAACTATTTTAAATGATTTTAACTTTTGAATGCTGAAGTCTAAGATTTGTTTACAGGATATATAGCTTAATTTGAGAGGCAATGTTACAAAGATGTGGCTATGAGTATAAACTGTAGAGTTGAAATTTGAATTCTGATTCTACCAATTATTAACTATATAACCTTCAGCAAATATCATCTCCTCCATGCCTCATTCTCCTCTTCTGTAAAGTAAGGACAATAGAGTTGTTGTGAGGGTTAAAGAATTTACCACAGTGTCTGATAAATAGCAAGCATTTAATCAGTGATAGCTACTATTATTAAAATCAACAGGCCAGGCATGGTAGCTCATGCCTGTAACTCCCGCACTTTGGAAGGCCAAGGCAGGAGGACTGCTGGAGGCCAGGAGTTCAAGACCAGCTGGGCAATATGGCGAGACTATGTCTCTACAAAAAGTTAGCTTGGTGAGGTGGCATGCACCTGTAGTTCCAGCTACTCAGGTGGCTGAGGTGGGAAGACTGCTTGAGACCAGGAGGTCAACTCCGCAGTGAGCCATGTTTATGCCACTGCACTCTAGCCTGGGTGACAGAGCAAGGCCCTGTCTCAAAGAAAAGAAAAGGAAAAAAAAAAAACTACAAATTTTTCTTACCAGGGTGGTGATTTTAAATATACCTGATTTGTTACTATCAGATATTCTAAAAAACAAGACAAAACAAAAACCCAACAAAAACATCAACACAAATCTATACATTTGCTGAAATGAGTAAATAAACATTTAATAAAAGCTCTCAGGGGATCAGAAAAATAAAAGCTTTACTAATTCTGGAGATGTAAAAGAAGTTGGAGAGGTAAAATGTATACATATCAATATGCATAAAGTACTATGAGTATTTTAAATTGACATAATTATATTTATATGTTTAAGGGTTCAAGGAATTATCAGAATAGAAAACCTTGTGAATACAGTCATATTGAAAAATTGAAAAAAAATACATTTTTTTTTCCTTGAGGTGGAGTCTCACTCTGTTGCCCAGGCTGGAGTGCAGTGGCGCAATCTGGGCTCAGGGCAACCTCTGCCTCCTAGGTTCAAGCAATTCTCCTGCCTCAGCCTTCTTAGCAGCCGGGATTATAGGTAACTGACACCACACCCAGCTAATTGAATTGAGCAGGTTCCTTAATGTGGTCTAGGTTGAAGACAGCATCAAGGAAACAATGCAGGAATTAACACTCATCAAATAGGTGTGGGAGATTGGCAAAAAGATTAAAAAATAATATTAAAGCAAAGCTAGGATGAAATACGATAGAGTTTCAAGGCTCATCTGGGAGCCTGGATCTTGTATCCTCGAAACGACTATTTCTACAGGTCTTAGACAGATATTTGGCATCCAGCAGCAATATTTTCTCTGGAAGAATTTTCTGGAAAATGTGCACTTTAAACACTTTTCCAGAGAAGTCTGAAAACAGAGTTGTAATAGCTGAGGTGTAAGATAATGACACACTGAAATGGAGTGAAAAGAAATGGGGATTGAACAGATGGGTGAATAAAATGAATGGTTTGATAGGTGGAAAGAAGAGACAGATACAGAAGAGTCTCAGGTAGAAGAGTTGAAGGAAGACTTACAGAGGGTGGCTGAATTGGGCCAAAAACATAAGGGACCAAGTTACAAACAAAGAAAAAGCAGAATCACTACTTCTAAAACACAGATCCTTTAAGTTCTGATCACAGGGAACAGCTCTGCTTTCCGGGCCCAACTGTGTATTTCATATTTGTGACATCAAGCAATGCCTCTAGAATGATTGCTACAGGTGTTTTTCTGTTTTTTGACAAGGTCTTACTCTGTCGCCCAGGCTGGAGTGCAGTAGTGTGAACATGGCTTAGTGCAGCCTCAATCTCAAAGGCTCAAGCAATCCTCCCACCTCATTCTCCAGAGTAGCTGGGACTACAGGCACACAACACCATGCTTGGCTAATTTTTTACTTTTTTTTATAGGGACGAGAGGTCTCCGTATGTTGCCCAGGATGGTCTTGAACTCTACAGGTGGAACATTCAATACAGAGCTGAGAACACCCTCTCAAACTGAGGTAAAATGTAACTAGCAGTAAAGTAATAAAACAGAATAAAAACAATACAGTTTTTATTTATATACTATATAAGTAAATAAATAAATTTATACAACAATAGCATAACATGTGTCAAAAGAGGAAATAATTTTTGGCTATACAGAAATACTCCTGTATCTCTGATACTATCAATTGTGGTGTTCTGGTTGAAATTTAATTCCTCAATTTTTAAGCTATAACTTCCCTAAGCAAATCCTTATATAGATTCTGGTGGCACCACCATATCATACTCAGTTTTCTTTTTTGTGAGACAGAGTCTCACTCTGTTGTCCAGGCTGGAGTGCAGTGGTGTGATCTTGGCTCACTGCAACCTCCACCTTCCGGGTTCAAGACTCTCCTGCCTCAGCCTCCTGAGTAGCTGGGACTACAGGTGTGCACCACGACGCCTGGTTAAAATTTTGTATTTTTAGTAGAGACGGGTTTCACCATGTTGGCCAGGATGGTCTCCATCTCCTGATCTCGTGATCGGCCCACCTCAGCCTCCCAAAGTGCTGGGATTACAGATGTGAGCCACCACACCAGGCCCCTCTTTTTCTTTATACAGTATTTGTTAACATGTAATTTATGTATCATAAAATTAACCTTTTAAAACTATATAATTTAATGGTTTGTGGTATATCCACAGTTGTGTGACCATTACTGCTATCTAACTTTAGAATATTTTCATCACCCCAGAAAGAAGCTTGGTATGCATAGCACTGCCTCCCCACTTTCTTCTCTCCCCAACCCCTGGCGAGCACTAATTTATTTTCTGCTTCTATGGATTTGCCTATTCCAGACATTTCATACAAATGGAATCATATAAAATGTGGTCTTTTGTGACTTTTTTCACTTAGCATAATGTTTTTAAGGTTCATCCATTGTATACCATGTGAATTTCATTCCTTATCATGGTCCAATATTCCATGGTATGTATATATCACATTTTGTTTATTCATACATCAGTTGATAAACTGATTCGGGTTGTTACCACTTTATGACTGCCCTATTCATTTTTTCCCCCATTCTTCTGAATTTTCTCTGTCTTTCTTCCTAATTTTCCACTCCTGCCAAAGCAGGAAGTTAATGATGGTATTACCATCCTCAACTCAATTGCAGATTTTCCTTCACTGTTCTAAGCAGGCCTTCTCCTTTACCAATCACAGCAGAGGTCACCTTGAGATGTATCTACTGTGAAGATAAATGACATAATGGGTACAAAAACTTTTAATCAACATTATACATGCAAACGGCCTATCCTAAGGGATTTTCCACCATCTTATGTCCCAGATTTTATTAAAAACGTTTCAGAAGGTATTCAACTTCTTGAGCTTCCTTTCTTTGAAAGATAAATTTCTCAAGGCAAAGATCATGATATCCAACTCTTTTGTGTATTAGTAGAGTTCAAAGGGAACATTTGGGCTCTTAATACAAGCTGAAAATAGAAGTATCAATATTATGTAATATTCAGAGTGCTTAATATGTGTCAGATGTTGTGCTAAGTACTTTACATACATCACCATTTTATCTTTACTACAATTCTATAAGGTAAATACTATTATTATCTTCATTTTCTAGATGAGAAACAGACTCAAAGAGGTTAGGAAACTCATGCAAGGTCACAGAGACAGACAAGGAAAAAGGGTAAGACTCAGGAGTGTTTGATTCTGTTGCTTTGATCTTACCGCTAAATTTTACTGCCAGTGTTTAATCAAATACACGAAAAATTACATTCAGATCCTATGCCTATGTAGGTATAGACACACTTTGAAGATATTGTGGGTTTGTTTCCAGACCATGGCAATGAAGTTAACATTGCAATAAAGCGAGTCACACATTTTTGGTTTCCCAGTGCGTATAAAAGCAATGTTTCTACTAAATGGTAGTTTATTAAGTGTGCAATAGCATTATGTCTAAAAATAATGCATATACCTGAATTAAATAATACTTTATTGCTAAAACATACTAATGATCATCTCAGCCCTCAGTAAGGTGTAATCTTTTTGTTGGTGGAGGGTCTTACCTTGATGATGATGGCTGCTGCCTCAGCAGGATAGTGGTTGCTGAGGCATGAGAGCGGCTGTGGCAATTTCTTACAATAAGACATCAATGAAGTTTGCTGCAACACTTGACTGCTCCTTTCATGAATGATTCCTCTGTATCATGTGATACTATTTGATAGCATTTTACCCCTTCCTTTCATACCCTTCCACTGTTTTATCAACTAAGTTTATGTAATATTCTAAATCTTTTGTTGTCATGCCTACAATGTTCACAGTATCCTCACCAAGAACAGATTCCAACTCAAGAAACCATTTTCTTTGCTTACTCATTAAGAAGCAACTCCTTATCCATTCAAGTTTTGTCATGGAATTGCAGTAACTGAGTCACATTTCCAGGCTTTAGTTCTATGTTTTTGTTTTCCTAGAGTTGGGGTCTCACTATGTTGCCCAGGCTAGTCTCAAGCTCCTGGCCTCAAGCAATCCTCCTGCCTCAGCCTCCCAAATGCTGAGATTATAGATGCATGGCACCATGCCTAGCCAGGCTCCACTTCTAATTCTAGTTATCTTGCTACTTCCATCACATGTGCACTTCTATTGAAGTTTTGAGACCCTCAAAGTTATCCATGAAGGTTACAATCAACTTCTTCCAAATGCTTATTAATGTTGATATATTAACCTCCTCGTCCCATGAATCACAATTTTTTTTTTTTTAAGAGACAGGAATTTTGCTGACGTGTCTCCTTTTTTGTGCAGACTAACTTTGAAGTTCTTAGCTCAAACAATCATCCCACCTCAGCCTCTTGAGTAGCTGGGACTACAGGCATGCTCCACTGCACCCACAGATGTTTTTAATGGCATCTAGAATGCTGAAATTGTTTTAGCTATTTCGTGGAGAACAAATTTGAAGTAGGGGTAAAACCGGAGCTAGGGAAATGACAAGCATCCACACATAAGTGAGGGCTAAATAAGGCAGAAGGAGGAAATGAAGAGGAGGGAACACATGCCACAAACAAATCAGATTTCCAGGAGGTTTTTAATTTAGTTTGCCCAGATCCATCACAGGAATCACTATCTATGGCAGCTATAGCCATACAAAATGTACTTATTAAATAATAAGGCTTCAAAGTCAAAATTACTCCTTGATCTCAGGTTACTAGGTGTGTTACCAATGTGCAGAAATATTCAGCAGGCTTGTAAGAGTCAGTAAGCCATGCTGCAAACAGATGTGTCATCATCTAGGCTTTGTGGCTCCATTTATAGAGCACAGGAAGAATAGATTTAGCAGAATTCTTAAGGGCCTGAGGACTTCCCATATGGTAAATGAGCACTGGCTTAAAATTGAAGTCACTGGCTGTATAAGCCCCTAACAAGTTATCAGCCTGTCTTTTGTAGCTTTAATGCCAGCTATTGACTTCTCCTCTTTAACAAGTCAGCCTGTCTTTTGTAGCTTTAATGCCAGCTGTTGACTTCTCCTCTTCTCCTCTTTTACCGTAAAAGTGCTGGATGGGGCCAGGCATTGTGGCTGATGCCTGTGATCCCAGCACTTTGGGAGGCCAAGGTGGGCAGATCATGAGGTCAAGAGATTGAGACCATCCTGGCCAACATGGTGAAACCCTGTCTCTACTAAAAATACAAAAATTAGCTGGGTGTGGTGGTGCACACCTGTAGTCCCAGCTACTCAGGAGGCTGAGGCAGGAGAATCGCTTGAACCCAGGAGGCGGAGGTTGCAGTGCAGGAGGCGCCACTGCACTCCAGCCTGGCGATAGAGAGAGACTCCGTCTCAAAAAAGAAAGTAGGTAAATGGTATCTTCTTCTAACATAAGGCGGTTTCATCTACAATATCAGTATCTGTTGATTTTCAACAAATATTGAAAATGTGTAATTTAGTGTGGCCACTACCATCAATTATCTTAGCTAGACCATCTGGAAAACTTCCTGTGGCTCCTCTATCACCACTTGCTGCTTCCACCTTGCACTTTTACGTTATGAGGACATCTTTTCTCAATCTCATGAGCTAAGCTCTGCTAGCTTCAAACTTTTCTTCTGCAGCTTCCTCACCTCACTCAGTCTTCACAGAATTGAAGAGACTTAGTGCACTGTTTTGGATGAGGCTTTGACTTAAGAGAATGTTGTGGCTGGTTTTATCTATCCAGACCACTGAAACTTTCTCCATGTCAGCAAAAAGGCTGTTTTGCTTTTGTATCATTTGTGTGATCACTGGAGTAGCACTTTAAACTTCCTTCAAGAACTTTTCCTTTGCATTCACAACTTGACTGTCTCAAGGGGCCTAGCTTTCAGTCTATCTCAGCTATCCATATATCTTCCTCACCAAGCTTAATCATTTCTAGCTTTTAATTTCAAGTGGGAGACGTATGACTCTTCCTTTCACTTGAACACTTAGAAGTCACTGCAGGGTTATTAATACCCTAATTTCAATATTGTTGTATCTCAGGAAAGAAGAAGGCCCAAGGAGAGGGAGAGAGATGGAAGAACTGCCGGTTGGTAGAGCAGTCAAAACATACATATTTCTCGATCAAGTCTGCCGTCTTACATGGTTATTGGTGCCCTAAAACAATTACAATAGTAACATCAAAGATCAGTGATCACAGATCACTGTAACACATATAATAATGAAAGGTCTGAAATACTGTGAGAATTACCAAAATGTGACAGAGACAGGAAGTGAGCACATGCTGTTGGAAAATGGCACTAACAGGTTTGCTCAACACAGAGTTGCCACAAACCTTCAATTGGTAAAAAAACAGTATCAGTGAAAGCACAATAAAGAGAAGTGCAATGAAATGAGGTATGCCTGTATAGTCAGAAGACTCCTACTATATGGCACCTTTGAAATAATCTCCAGGCTTCTAGAACACTGGTGGATTACTGTAGCTGACGATGCAGAGGAATGAGAGGACATGGATACCAGAAGACCTTGTCATAAAACTTGAGAAGCTTAGAGTTTATCTCGCAGGATATTTCCCCCAATCTTTCACAGCATCCTGAAGGGCTTAAAAAGATGTGAAAGAAGAGTGACAAAGCTAGATCTGTATTTTGAAAAGATGATTTCGGCCACTTGGTGGAGAACAATTTCAAGTGGGGGCAAAACTGGGGCCAAGGAAATGACAAGCATCCACACATAAGTGCAGGGATAAGGTTGGGGAAGAAGGAAACAGAGAGGAGGAAACAAATGCCACAAATACATTAGATAAAACCAGGGAACCGACTGGGAGCCGGTGTATAACACAGTTCTGGTGTATAAAACAGAGCCGGAATATAAAACAGTTCCATCAGCTGGGAGTGGTGGCTCACACCTGTAATCCCAGCACTTTAGGGGGCCGAAGCGGGCAGATCACAATGTCAGGAGTTTGAGATCAGCCTGAACAACATGGTGAAACCCCATCTGTACTAAAAATACAAAAATTAGCCAGGCACGTTGGCACGCACCTGTAATTCCAGCTACTCGGGGCTGAGGGAGGAGAATCGTTTGAACCTGGGAGGCGGAAGGCTGTAGTGAGCTGAGATCGCACCACTGCACTCCAGCCTGGGCAACAGAGCGAGACTCCATTTTGGGAAAAAAAAACAAAAACAAAAACAAAACCAAAACAGGGTACCTTGTGAAATTACTGGAAGGGAGAAAAGGGGATTCAAAAGGGAGATTCGTCAATAGTGGCTTCAGGGTTTAGTTTAATTAAAGCCAGTGCTATAACCTGAGATGAAAGAATAGGCTTAGAGGAATAGGGGACTGGTTTAGTATTGGATACACTGAATTTGAGATACTTTGAGATTTCCAAGTGGAGATATTTGTCAGATAACTGGAAATTTAAGATTGAAGTTTAGGCCGGGCGCGGTGGCTCAAGCCTGTAATCCCAGCACTTTGGGAGGCCGAGACAGGCGGATCACGAGGTCAGGAGATCAAGACCATCCTGGCTAACCCGGTGAAACCCCGTATCTACTAAAAAATACAAAAAAACTAGCCGGGCAAGGTGGCGGGCGCCTGTAGTCCCAGCTACTGGGGAGGCTGAGGCAGGAGAATGGCGTTAACCCGGGAGACGGAGCTTGCAGTGAGCCGAGATCCAGCCACTGCACTCCAGCCTGGGCGACAGAGCGAGACTCCATCTCAAAAAAAAAAAAAAAAAAAAGATTGAAGTTTAGAGGAGGAGTTGGGACAGAGATAAAAATTTGGAAATCCTACTTTGGCCTCCCAAAATGTGGGGATTACAGGCATGAGCCACTACACACAGCTGATGGAACTGTTTTATATTTTGACTGTTGTGATTACATGGCTTTCTGTGCTAGTCAAAACTCACAGAAATGAATACTAGCTAACAAGGGTGAATTTTACTGCATATAAATGACACTCAACCTAACTTAAAAGAGAGAGAGAAAGAGAGAAAGAAAGAGAGAGAGAGAGAGAGAGAGAGAGACCAATAGTGGTAAAATGAGGCAAAAAGACTACGAAGATAAACTTACGTCTACTGATGACCCTGCTGAGGAAGATTCAACTGGCATATTAGGAGCACAAATCAAACTATATGTTAGTTGAATAGTAAAAAGAATAGTAGAAGAAATGGTAGACTATTCTTAAACAGTTTGGGACAGAAGAAAATGATACCATTTAAGTGGCAGCTAAATGGATATGTGGGATTCAGAGAGTGTCTCTGGCATGAGAGACACATCAGCATGTTTACAGACAGTAAGAAGGTGGTAGAGAGGCAGTGAATACATACGAGACTGTAAGAGACAGCTAAGAGAGCTTGATGAAGGTTTCAATATAGCCAGGTTTGTAAGGGGGCAGAAAGTTTAAAAAAGGCATACCCAGTGTCCTCAATGTTCTCAATGAAGAAGGAGAGGAGGTCATGTGCTGCAGGTGAATAGCGCTGGGCAGAGTACAGAATTTTCAACAGAAAAATCATAAAAATAATGGTTGGGATGGACAGTGGGAATTTGTAGTTGCACTCACAGCACTTAACAGTGGTGTGATCTTCTCCAGTAGTGCTGTGCCTACTGGAGTTTAATAGACAAAGTAGAGGTTATAGTAGTCATTCAAAGGTTTTCATAGGTATGTTTTTCAAAAGGAAAAACAGGAAAATCACAAATTTTGTAGAGGGTAGCTCAAATAATCCTCCTCTTCTTTGCTCAAATCTTACCTCCTACTGAGGCCTATGACTCTGATCATATTACTTAAATACTACAACCTGTTGCCCGTTGGCATTCCTCACCCTGTTTTATTATTTTTATAGCACTTAAAACTAATACATCACTAGGGCTGGGATCTTTGTATTACTCATTCATAAATCTCAAGTGCATGGAACAATGACTGACACATAGTGGGCCTTCAGTAACTACTTTGGTTGAAACAGGTGGGCTTTCACGTTTCACTTTGAACCTAGGTCACAAGCATAAAGTATAACTGTCAAATCCTGAGGTAACTTTGTATTGACACACCATATCTTAATAGAAACATGACATAAAGGAAGGGGTGGTAATTCTCCTGTGAGCCTGAGAAAGCTGATTTACCATTCTGAGTCTTATTTTTGTCACCAGCAAAACAGAAATAACTATATCCCAGGAATAACTGTTCAAATCACAAGAATATGCTTGAAATGCCCGGGAAGGCCTTTGGAAACAGAAAAATGTACAATAATTTTTATTATGATTGCGACTAAATTACCAAGTATTTTAATACAGTAATAGAAAATGACAAAAATATATTGAAGGAAATGTATTTTGGGCATTTTTATGCATGAGTAGGGAAAATTATCTTTTTTCTTAATAAAGTCTTACTAAACTTATCTTCCTTATTTTGGCATACTTGTGCTTTTATTTTTTAATTCTAAATTTTTAAGGATACATAATAGTCATACATATTTGTGGGGTACATGTGATATTTTGATAAAAGCACATAATGTGTAATGACCAAATCAGGGTTATTGGGGTATCCATCACCCCAAGTGTTTATCTTCCTTGTGTTAGGAACATGGAAAGTTATCTTTTCAAAGGCAATGAGGCAACTGTGTGCAAGGTAATGATGGATATTAGAGAAAGGGAAAACTTACAGTAAAACTAGGTTTTCCTGAAGAGGTTTTCTTTAGACTGAGGGAGCACATCTCTAGGCTGGCTGAATTACCCTCTCTGGAAGCAGGTCAGTACAATAGTCCTTTGTGGTGGAGGAGGATTAGTTACTAAGTGTGGAGGAAAGGGAGTTACATTTTGAACAAAGTATATCTACTCAGGAAGATGTAGAACAAGTTAATATCCAACGACTGAGACTTTAGGGCTCATGTTGAAAGACATGAACTACTGTAAAAAACGGGGAGATCTATCCCACATAGAAAGGCAAGGAGGAACTACGTAAGGGACTTGCTAGGAGGCTCGACTAACAGGTGTCTGGGCTCATTCTGCAGTATATGAAAGAATTTGACCAGCATCAGTATTTTCCAAGGAATGCCTAAGAGTTTACTGGGGAGGGCAAAAAGAAAATAGGAATGGGATGGCAGAAACATACCTTTTAGGCAGCTTTGTTGGAAATAGTTTACCAACAAGGTGGAGAAAACCTTTATTTATCCCTAAGGATTACTCAGACTCAAGCCTCTGAAAACTGAAGCCAAGGGTCCTTGCTTTAAGGATCACTCTGCTGGTTTTGGTAGATGACAAAGAACCAGGAATGTGTAAGAGTTCTGTTCCCATGTTTCCAGAACACGTTTCTGTAGAAGCTAAATTATAAGGATGCACAGTAGTATAGTGTTTAGGCCAATGGGACACTCAAACCATTGGCGATCTACTTTTGGCCCCAGCAACTAAATCTTCCAGAGATATTTCAAATATGTTTTAGAATATGTAAGTAGAGCAAAGATTAGAATAAATTTTATTATTTAAAAGATTAGTCATTTTTAGTTTAATCTAGGAAAACTGATAGACTTTTACATCTCTGGTTTTATGTTTGCTATGTTTATTTCTTTGAAAGTGCTCTGAATACTCTCACAGTTGAGAAAAAAGCAAGCGCTGTTATTAAAATATTTTCATTGCACTGAAGTATGCTCCCTTTACAGTTCAGTAAGTCTAAACTAAAAGAGAAAGCGGCAACTTGATTGGCTACACAGATCAGTATTTTGTTAACATTACCAAAACATACAGTTGTATCTCCACTTGAGAAATAAACTTACCATCTTATGTCCTATAGAATCTGGAAACCCTCCTACATCCTTAGCTGCGCTTACGAGAATATGAGGTCAGTGGATGATATCATCCTTACATTCCTAGGGGTATAGGAGGGTGTGCCAGTCTCTATAACCAAGGAATTTGTATCTTTAACACCCGTAAGAAAAGAGAGATCTTGGATCCCTGCAAAGTGGGAACTTGGAACTGAGATACTCACATAAAGCTCTGAGACTCCTAAATGGGTGACATGCTCAGTGAAAATATAGCTTAAAAAAGAGAGAGGGAATAAACCACTGAACCAACACAGTGATGATGAGAAAGCATGTTGTTTCAACTGGATGGAGAGAAGATTGCTGCTACCCTGAAAATTGGTATCCATGCCATAGGGCATGGCTGTCCTTAGACTTTGGGACAGAATTGTACCTCTAGGACATTAAATCCAGATTTAGTTCCAACAAACATTAAACCTAGATTTAGTTCCAGCAAATGCTTTCCCCAAGACATGCAGCAGATAAAGTAAACACAAACTTGTTTTAGAATAACTTGCCATCAATCTACATCCAGGAAAATTTATCTGAGTAAGTTCATAAAACAAACTTACAAAATATACATTAAAAATGTACTATGAGCAGGAGCCAAAAAAACAAAATAAACAGAAAAATTAGAAATCTCCCTCTGCCTAAGAAAATTCAAATAATGGCTTTACATCTGATATAGATAAAAATAATAAAATAAAAAAGTCATGATTCTTTTAAAAAGTGGGAAAGTTAATGTTACATACTATACATCACATACATTCCTAAAATTGTAGAAAACGAACTCCTAGATGATTAATGGTGAATGCTTTCCCACAAGTTCAAAACACTCTTTTTCCCCCCCACCAGATATACAGAATAAACAATAAAAATTCCCAAGACTTTAATAAATCATCCAAGTAGTATCTAGTTTTATGCATTTAATTATTGAAGTGACGGAGATATTAAAAGTGTGGCCAATAGCTGAGGCTTTTCAGAGTACACTGAAGATATATATACACCAAATTCTAATTTTACAGAGCTTGTTCTTCAGTCCGAAAACAACTGATGCTTTTTTTAGATGGGGTCTTGCTCAGTTGCCTAGGCTGGAGTGAAGTGGTGCAATCTCAGATCACTGCAGCTTCCGTCTGTCCCACCTCAGCCTCCAGAGTAGCTGGGATTATAGGCACACCAGCACACCAGGGTAATTTTTGTATTTTTAGTAAAGATGGGGTTTCACCATTTTGGCCAGGCTGGTCCCGAACTCCTGACCTCAGGTGATCCACCCTCCTTGGCCTCCCAAAGTGCTGGGATTACAGGCGTGAGCCACCATGCCTGGCCTCAACTGATGCATTTTTATTCATTCAGAAATACGATCTAGAATAGTTACAAGAAAATGTTTTGCAGCAGAACTAAAAGATACCATATCCCTTATGTTATGACTTTCCTGCTTTAACCGACTATCTCTATACCAACTGATATAAATGTTATTTATGTATCAGGTTTCCAAAGCCAGCTTTGAGGTGTTTCATCCACAAGCAGAGACAAGTAAAAACTATTCTCAAAAGTCACCACCAAAAGACTCATATGCAAACCAGACTGTTGTGGTGTTATGATTTATTAACTTCTCAAAGTAAATGGCTGTCATAATTTATTAACTTCTCAAAGTAAACAAGGTATAATAGTGAATATTAAGTGAATAAGTACAAATAAATTGCAGTCATTAAGCATATGACTACGTCAGGTGGATATACTTAAAGACTGGAGGTAATTTTAATTTTCATTGTTAACTTCTGTGACAAAACCATTAAAAAATATTGAGACAGAAATGAATGGGTCAGAAATGCTTCTGAGGCTTTATAATTTAAAAACTGCTGGCCGGGCGCGGTGGTTCATGCCTGTAATCCCAGCACTTTGGGAGGCTGAGGTGGGCTGATCATAAGGTCAGTAGTTCGAGACCAGCCTGACCAACATAGTGAAACCCCATCTCTACTAAAAATACAAAAATTAGCCAGGCATGGTGGTGCACGCCTGTAATCCCAGCTACTCAGGAAGCTGAGGCACAACTGCTTGAACCTGGAAGCTGGAGGCTGCAGTGAGCCGAGATGGCGCCACTGCACTCCAGCCTGGGTGACAGAGCGAGACTCCATCTTAAAAAAAAAAAAAAAAGCTAGAGTTGCAGGGGTTCTTGAAGCTCATTTACTGTTGGATTTCAAAGACTATTAAGACTATTAAGATGTAAAAGGAAATTATAAAACTTGTAGTTCCCTTAAACACATAGGTTAAAAAATCATGAGACTAGAAAAATGCCAAGAAACTTTACCTTCCAACATCACAAACCTCGATGTCACTCCAAGTCATGAAAACAACAGTTCTTTATTTTCTAAGTGCTCTCTGGATTACCACTGAAGAATCTATACTCTTTGATTAAGGTGCTGGTGATCACAATACTAATATTGAGAGGATCTGCATTTCAAACAAATGTACCATGGTATGAACATTATTTAAACCAAAAGTCTGTTTGCCCATCCATCCCTAGGCACTGTCTTGCAATATCAGGCCATCTAAGTGGCAAACTGATTTTTAAAAAAGCATAAATGTCAGAAATGAGTGAAGTATGATTTTGATGCATGGTCTTTTCACTTTACACTTACTTCAATTCTGAGGTATGGTTTGTATTTTCAACTTATATTTCCCATGATTGTTTTGTTTTTCTTTGTTTTTACATTTTAAAAACATTTTTGTTCATTAGTTTCTCTCATTTTTGTAACTATCATATCACTGCAAATGAAAATGAACAATGAAGTGTCAAACAAATTACTGTTCTCCAACAAACAGGTGTTCTTTGGAGGGCATTGACCCATAGCCACACCAAAACCAAGGTTGTTTTCTTTTTTTTTTTTTTGAGATGGAGTCTCCATCTGTTGCCCAGGCTGGAGTGCGGTGGCACGATCTCGGCTCACTGCAACCTCTGCTTCCCAGATTCAAGCAATTCTCCTGCCTCAGCCTCCCAAGTAGCTGGGAATATAGGCCCACACCATGACGTCTGGCTTTTTTTGTGTGTTTCAGTGGAGACGGGGTTTCACCGTGTTGCCCAGACTGGTCTCGAACTCCTGAGCTCAGGCAATCCACCCACCTCGGCCTCCCAAAGTGCAGGGATTACAGGAATGATCCGCTACACCCGGCCCCAAGGTTGTTTTTCTAACTGACAAAACAAGGTCTAAGGTAATCTCTCCACCAAGGAAGAAGGTCCACTGTTTGTGATGGCACTATGAATACTGATGTCAATGGAAGACAGACAGTTGAAGAAACAGGTAATTTACAAAGACTTATGACAAATTTCTCACTGTTCCAATTGCCTTGCATTGTTTTCTTTTCTGCTGTGGCTCATGGTGTCCTACAAGATGTTCTACAGTTCCAAGAGGCTAGACACCTCTTACAGACACTGATGAGGAAATGGTCTCAAGAACTGAGCTGGGCAGAAAAGCCACATCTAAAAAGTAAGGATCAGTTTTTGGGTTTGTCAAATTTCCTTATTACACACCTCAAAATAGACAAAAATACTGAGGAAGCTGGTGACCAAAACCTACTCACTGCATGTCAAGAATCAACTGCTGGAGGAGCACTCATTTATCAAAAAGCCCAATTTACATATGCATTACTTAATCTGACAGGCATAAAGAAAGGAAATTATACAGCAAAGGACAATGTTGAAGAAGATAGGCTGTGCTGAATTGTTCAAAGCCAAAACTTCAATATTCCTAAGGGCTAACTTAGAATAGCTGATAAGCCTCAGATAACTTTTGATTAAACTTACAATAACCCAATGGTTAGTTCCTAAGGTCCCAGGTGATGCTACTTTAAAAAGAAATAATTTGAACTGGGAAGACTATAATAACTCCAAGGATATTACTGACCAGGTAAAACTGTACACAAAAAATAAAACTGTTTCAAAAGGCAAAGTGAGAGAACATTAAGCCTACCTGCAAGTGAATCAACAAGAGCATTATATTTTCAAAAATAGTTATAAACCTTTGATGTTCTGATTGCTATCTTCCTACATCTAAGATTTAAAAAGAGGTCATGCATAGAGGAGTTCCTTTAAGTTTAGGATTGACTGGGTTTTAAAATTCTAGGAAGACAGAATTAGGGACTATAGACCATCCTGGTTTTGTTTTCTAGCCCCAAAGCAGCAAAATTAAGCACTGAGAAACTGATTCATATGAATGAGGCAATAGCAACAACAACAACAATAAAACCCGACATGTTTCATGACATATACCTTGGAGGCATTTTGTATATTTGGAAATTCTCATTTGCATTTTTAGACAATGGAGTAACTCTTTTGCAGGTTGTACTAAAACACAAACACACCACTGAAGAAACCAGACTAGGAATTTCAGCATTCATTCGATGTTTCTGGAAGTCAAGGAAAGTAGCCAATTAAAAAATAACTCAAACACTGCCTCTTCTTCATGTTCAGCAAGCATGAGATTAATGGCAGAATGGCTTACCTGGGACAGGGCTCCTTCTTGAATTTAAGTTTTGAGAATCCAAAATCTCTTCTGTTTGCCCATCTGCTTCTACCTCTATTTTGTTTTGAATCTCTTTTGCATCTTCACTAAGGCAAGTTCTTATACTCTCCTCCTCCTCTAGGACTCTCTGGACTGTGATGGCAGCACTCGGAGAACTAACAGTAGTGGCGGCAGCAGGAACAATGACTGGAGTGGGAGGAGGAGAAGCTGGAGGAGTTGGAGGAGTTGGAGGAAAGGAAGGAACTGTGGAAGGGGTGATGGGAGTTGGGATACACTCCAGTTTCATTTCTTCTGGGGGATTTTCGAGAATCTCCAATTCAAGAGTCAATGGCAATACTTCCTGTTTTACTATTTCCACAGTGCTCTCCGTGGCTGGTAATTTTTCACTAACTCCATTTATTTCATTAATTAGGGTAGTACTAGAAATCAGTGGAATATCATTAGGTGCTACACTACAGGGTTTCTTGCATATATCACCATCATTTTCATTTGTTGGTAAAGGGTCTGATGTTTCTGTGCACGATGTGAGGCTGGGTACAGGAACTGTGTCTTCTCTTGAGGATGAGAGTTCACATCTGTCATCTATAGCAGTGGTGAATATTGGTTGGCTACCGAGAGCAGAAGAGGTGGGGGAAGCAACTGTACTTCGAACAATAGAAGAAACAGTGGTAGGTGATGGAGGCAGAGGAAGCTCTGCTATGGATACTATTGCAGTAGTTTCAGATGTCTGGCCTTCTTGTTCTTTCTTCTCTCCACTGAGGACCAGCCTAAGGACTGGGGAAGGAGACTTTAACACTGGATCTGGTTTTGGCTTCTCCTCTGGGGAAGAAAAAAATAAGTTTTAAGAATAATTCTTGGATCAGAGACTATATATTGTCTTGGGCCAATTCTTTCAATCTCTTACCCTAAATTACAGGCAGCAGAATAGAGACCAATATATTAGACTTATTCTGGTCTGCCAACAACATTGTCTCTTTTTTTCTTTCTTTCTTTTTTTTTTTACTTAAACCTACTATTTATTTGGTATCCAATACATAAAGTCTGTTTTGGAGTAAGAGAAGGAATCTATTCACCAAATAATTATATCAAGAATACAACTGAAAAGTTCATCAAAACTGAGGCTAAACCATTCTTGGTTTTGGAGTGAGGCTTTTCTTTAAGGTAGGAAAACCTTAATTCCTACCATCTCTTGTTCCCTAAAAAAATTTTTTTCCAGAGATATATTATAGTGGCAGAACAGTACAAGGGCAAACAATTAAAAATTAAATTATTATAAAGGGACTGATGTTATTTTTTATTCCATATATTTTTGTATTTGGGGAGGTAATTTTTATTTTAAAAAGCATTACTTGTATAAAAATTCAAGATAAAGCATCACATTTTATTTAATAAAATTTATTATCAGTGAAATCAAACTATTCTCAGTAACTGATAAAAATCAGTTTATAAATTAATTTACCCTTCAATTCTCAACGGAAGTATATAACCAGAAATAATGTAAGGTATAAAAATGGAAATTGCTGGGCTTGGTGGCACATGCCTGTAATCCCAACTACTCAAAAGGCTGAGGTGGGAGGATCACTTGAGCCCAGGAAATTGAGGCTGCAGTGAGCAGCCTGGGTGACCAAACAAGACCCCATCTCTAGACAAAATAAAAATAACAAAATTTATCTTGTGTCTTGACATGTAAAACAATTAATTAAGGCGAAAACAAAGTTAATACACAAATAAATCCAATGAAAAAGAAAACTTAATATACATATAGTATGAAAGTACTAGTATTTCATAGTATGAAATAGTTTGATATACAAAAATGCATCTGTGTATATATAGAGAGAAGGAGACAGAGAGAGAAAGAAACTGGTCATCATAACGAGGGTACCAGAAAAATACAAGGAACAATAATTAACAATAATTTCCACATTTTTATTAATAAATTCCAGGTAAATTGATATGTGATTCATCCCTGAGTAGAGGAAACCAAAGGAGATTTACACTGGCTTCCAGCCTTGTGCTTCCTTAGCACAATAAACAGGCTCCATGGAAAAACATACACTCATGAGTATGTTTATCAAATGACAACAAAAGATTCAAGCACTACTAAAAGACAACCTAAAATGAGACTTTACTTTTTCCAACAGAATTTTTTTATGCATCAATGAAAGTGAGTCTTTACAATAAATTGCAATTATGTGAATTATGACTGTCAGATAAACAGGTAGTAAATACTATCATTAAGATATTATTAATTCATTCACTGTAATGATAGTTATTAGTCTTAAACTACACTTTTATTTATAGGCACAGAAGCTAGTGCTTCTAAAATTGGACTTTTCTTAGTTACTGTAGTGATGAGATAGAATCAATAAGCTCTCATTGCCAAATCCCTCAAACTAAGTTGACAGGGCAACAGACAAAAGTATTTCAGGAAAACGTGTTTATTTTGTGTGCATGTGTGTGTGTGTGTGCACGCGTGCATGTGTGTGTTCATTCTAGATGGAACACGCCATACATAATACATAAATACAAACATGTACTTATCAAAATATCTTTGATGAAAATAATTTCCAGCTCACTGGAGTAACTGCTAAATAAGTCACCCAGATTACATAATGCCACTGTGAAAGCTTATCAGAATAACACCCTTTATGACCACTGACTGATACCTAGATGCAGTAAATTTCAAAATAGGGCAGGGTGTGATGGCTCATGTCTGTAATCTTAGCACTTTAGGAGGCTGAGATGGGAGGATCTCTTGAGCCTAGGAATTTGCGATAAGCCTCAGCAACATAGCAAGACCTTGTGTCTACAAAAAATAAAAAGATTAGCCAGGTGAGGTGGCGCAGACCTGTAGACCCAGCTACTCGGAAGGCCAAGATGGAAGGATCATTTGAGCCCAGGAGGATGAGGCTGCAGTAAGCTGTGATCATGCCACTGCACTCCAACCTGGGCAATAGAGCAAGATGCTGTCTCAAAATGAAAAAGGGAAAGGAAAAGTGGGGGGAAGGGGAGAATGGGAGTGGGAGAGAGGGAGAAGGAGAGAGGGAGAGGGAAAGGGGGAGGGGGGGGGAGAGAGGGAGGGATGGGGGGAGAGAGAGAGATTCTCACATTAAATATCTAATAAGAGTATGTCAATTCAATTATTAATGTTGGGAAACAATTTCTGATAGTAAAAAATCAAACAAAAGTAGACCTACAACTGACAAACTTCTATACACTCTTCAGAAAAATCTAGTATTGAAAAAATTAGGCCAGGCACGGTGAGCTCATGCCTGTAAATCCCAGCACTTTGGGAGGCCAAGGGGGAAGATCACTTGAGCCCAGGAGGTCTCGAACTACAAGACCTCATTTCTACAAGCTGGGCATGGTGGTATGTATTCATGGTCCCAGGTACTCAGGAGGCCAAGGTAAGAGGACCACCTGAGCCCGTGAGGTTGAGGCTGCAGTGAGCTGTCATCGCACCACTGTACTTCAGTCTGGGTGATACAGTAGAGGGAGACTCTATCTCAAACAAAACAAAACAAAAAAATTATGAGTTCTTCATTCTAAAATAAAAGTCCTTTAACCCACTAATTAAAGCTTTTATACAGAAAGCTGAAAACACAGTAGAGCTAAATTAAAAAAACAAAACAAAACACTTATTTTATCCCTCTAAAGACTTCTACTATAAAGAGTTTGGCCATCTTTCAGAATTTGTAGGAATTCCAACTTTAAGAATTTTTCTAACAATCATGAAAGGGGTAGCAAAGACAGATATCTAGAATATTTAAGGCAACACTATTTATATTATAATACAAGAAAAAAGGAGAAAAAAGGAAATCAATTAAATGTTCAACAATAGAGATTTTATTAAAGAAATGATGGTCTGGGCATATAATGGCATACTATGCAATATTTAAAATAGGTTTTTTAAAAGAGTATTTAATGATATGGAAAGTTGTTTGTAATAAAATATATGTTTTGTTCTGTTTCAAGACAGTCTTGCTCTGCTGCCTAGGCTGGAGTGCTGTGGTGTGATCTCAGCTCACTGCAACCTCCAGGCTCAAGCAATCCTCCTACCTCAGCCTCCCAAGTATCTGAGACCACACGTACAAGCCACCATACCTGGCTAATATTTTTATTTTTTGTAAAGACGGGGTCTTGCTATATTACTCAGCTGGTCTTGAACTCTTGAGCTCAAGCAATCCTCCTGCCTCGTCCTCCCAAAGTGCTTAGATTACAGGCATGAGCCACCGTATCTGGCAAGAATGTTTATTTTATTTTTTTTAGGCAGGGTACAAAAACTGTATGTAGAACCCAATTTGGTAACTTAAAAAAATACTTAGTACTAACATATGTGCATAGGTGAAAATCAGTTTATTAATAATGGCTCTGAGTAATCAGACACATACTTTCTCATTTTGCTTATCTGTAGTTTCCATAATGAGTGTCAAATTTATAAGAAGAATAAAATTGCTCCCTTTCATTCTCATATGGTGGTGGAATCAATGACCAAGACTAGGGTATCTTTTGGTTGTCACAAGTCTCTCAATGACTGAAATGCTATTGTCATTTAACAGGCAGAGAGAGGAATACTGAGCATCCTGCAATTTGAGGTACAGTCTCACTTGACAAAGAATAGGTCTAAATGCCAGCAGAGTCCCAAATGAACAACACTGCTATGAATGGTTGAATTACAAACAGAATACCATTCACTGAACACACTAGGTGCTTTCAACAGGCACTAAGATTAAGACTAAGGCACCAACTAACTTGTTTAATTATCCCTATCATATCCTCAATACAATGGATTTAATTTTCTTTCTCACTCAGTAAACAGCAATCATTTCAGCTGTGTACTATCAATACCAAGCAAAAATTTTAATTAATTCAACAGTTGTTCTCTCTACAAACCAATGTGAAGTATTCTCTATGTCTTCATAAGGTGTCAAACAAAGGTAAAATGGTAGATTTGTCTGGAACCTTGGCCTTTGTGTAAATATTCTAGCTGTTTCATGTCAAAAACTCTGTAAACCAGAAGCTTAATAATGGCAGCTAACATCTGTTAAGCACTTACTATGTGCCAGGAACTGGGTCAAATACCATACATACATTGTCCCTTGTAACTTTCACAGCCACCATTGGGGTAGAAATGATTATTTGCCTGTTTTACAGATAAGGAAACTGAGGGTTTTAGAGATCAGTCATAGGCCCAAGGTCATGTAAGTAGCAAGTGCTCAAGCCTGAGAATGATTTCAAAGCCCACATTCTTCCAACATTGTGGAGGAAAGGGGAGGCTTATGGAAACAGAAGTACTTAAGTCAATCAAGCAGGAGGGAGACTTTAGAGTTAACAGGAGATTCTGTAACTGAGTACACACTCTCAGTAATGACATTTCTATTGAGAAAGAAAAAAATAATCTGACTACAAAATGTAGAGACTCTGGGAGTAACATAACAATCTTTGAAAAAAGTCAGCTTTTATATGATAATTTCAAAAGGAATCTATATTTAAGAAGGAAATTTTGAAAAACTCTTTGGCTGGCCGAGGTGGCTCCCATCTGTAATCCTAGCACCTTGGGAGGCCATAGCAGACAGGTCACTTGAACTCAGGAGTTTGAGACCAGCCTACACAACATGGAAAAATCTCGCCTCTACAAATACAAAAACTAGCTGGGCATGGTGGTTCACGCCTGTAGTTCCAGCTACTTAGGAGGCTGAAGTGAGAGGACTGCTTGAGCCTGGGAGATGGAAGCTGCAGTGAGCCATGATCATGTCACTGCACTCCATCCTGGGTGACAGAACGAAACCCTGTCTCAAAATAGAAGAAAAAAGAAAAAAAAAATCCTCAGTGTAAAGAAAAAAAAAAACACATTTTCTCTAAAAAAATAGTAAGCCCTTTCCAACGTTACATAAATTTAATTAAAAAAAAAACTATGAAAACAGTAATATTTTAGATATCAGCAGGCTAATAGATGAAATTAGAAAAGCTACTGTTTGACCAGTCAAGAAAGAAAAAAGGAAGAGAGAAAGAGATGAAAGAACGAGAGTGAGAGAGCAAGAGGAAGAAAGAAAGAAAGAAAGAAAGAAAGAAAGAAAGAAAGAAAGAAAGAAAGAAAGAAAGAAAGAAAGAAAGAAAGAAAGAAAGAGAAAGAAAGA
>NW_012114253.1:1376069-1385807 GCF_000951035.1 Colobus angolensis palliatus | reverse complement strand
AAGAGAAAGAAAGAAAGAGAAAGAAAGAGAGAAAGAAAGAAAGAAAGAGTGAAGGGAAGGAAGGAAGGAAGGGAGGGAGGGAGGAAGAAAAAAGAGAGAAAGAGTGAAAGGGACAGAGAAAGGGAAAGAGAGAGAAACAAAGAGAGTTAGTTTTCTGGTGAATAGTTGGTACTAAAAGGAAGATAATAGTAATCTCAGAGAGTTACTTATAACCTCTGAAATACACTTAAAATACTACAAGTTTTTCTTTTCATCAAGGTAACCTGAATACTTTCCAATTAAGCCTATATTATACACTAGTTTGATATGTTGATGTTGTTATTCAAATTTCCACTAAGCAAAACAAAAACAAAAACCTGAGAGGAAATCAAGTCTGCATTCCTTGTCTGGAAATCTGGGCCTAAATATGACAAAATGCAGGCATCTCATAATCTAAAAATTTAAAAATTATTTTTCACAAAATAATGACAGATGCAATAATACTGTCTTCAGGAAGGACAGAACTATCATCATCAAAGTATGTGATAAACTTTTTAAAAATCCTGGCACAGCTACAGAGAAAGTCTGCACAGAGGATAAATTTTAAGGCCTCTTTGCATGGGAAGTATTCAATATGCTTAGCGTAATTCTAACCAGTAAAAGGATTACATATTTGCAAAAGCGCAATCAAGTTTTGAAGGGAAATACTGAGAATTATTCTCCACTAAGATTAAAAACATTCTGAACTTTGACTCAAAACTACTTTATCATTGAAGGTATTTCCACATTTGGTCTTCCACATTTGGTCTCTACAACTTGTAATTTTGCAAGGTAAATGGTTTTACTATTTAAAAACTTCGCTTGAAGCATGCAGGAGTTCTCCTTTAACTCAAAATGTTGCTGAAAGAAGTTCTTGACAGTGTAAGTTTTTGAAGCATGCCAGATTAGGGATCACTGACTATCTTTTGGTTTAAAACTATCTTACATAACAAATACAATATAAGACCTGTCTGTTCAAGAGTATCAGGCTTCTCAATACTCAGGGGGAAAATGAAATTTCTATATTAAAAACACATTATCATAATCTTTGTTTGATGTAAAAATCATTGAAATCATACATTAGAAGTACATCTTCCAGAAAGTTTATAAATGTGATTAACCTGCAGTCTACCCAAAAACCTTTAATATTAAATATGTCGATTTTATGGGCCACTCCTAAATATTTTTTGAAGGATAATTTTGAGTATGGGCATGGTGTCTCAGGCCTGTAATCCCAGCACTTTGGGAGGCTGAGGCAGGTGGATCACTTGAGGTCAGGAATTCAAGACCAGCCTGGCCAACATGGTGAAACCCCGCCTCTACTAAAAATACAAAAATTAGCTGCGCATGGTGGTGGTATGCCTGTAATCCCAGCTACGCGGGAAGCTGAGGCAGGAGAATAGCTTGAGCCCAGGAGGAGGAGGTTGCAGTGAGTCAAGACTGCACCACTGCACTCCAGCCTGGGCAACAGAGCAAGACTCTGTCTCAAAAAAAAAAAAAAGACAATATTTTTTAGAAAATCTATATACTAACCACAGAGCTATAGAATAAACAAATGGTTTGGAGGAATGAATAATTCAAGAAAGTTAGAAGGTAAATGGCTTCCATATATGATATCCAATCATTTTTAGAAATCTGAAACATAAAGCAGGGTCAAAGTTACTTGCTTCCCCGAACTGTGTTTAGAATTATCTCTCAATTTTAGCAAAGGTCAAGTTAAAATCCAACTAGGTAGGGAAGAAAGACTATGATATCCCGCTTTCTGGTACGAGATTTCCCTTACATTTTCTATTATACTCCCAAAGGCACAGTATTTATTTCAACAAACATTTGGCACCTTCATGTTCAAGTTCAATAGGAGCAGAGACCTTAGTGTACTATTCCTTAATACAGCATTAATGGCTATAATTTACTAAGCACTTTTCATGTGATAGGCATGTTCCCACAGTAATCCTGTCAAGCACGTAGGTCTTTATTCCATTCTACAAGTGAAGAAACTGAGACACACAAGGTCAGTGGCTCAATAGACCAAATAACTAGTGCATGATAGAGCTGGGATTTGAACTTGGATCCATCTCCAACTGTGGCTATAGAAGCCCAGTCTTGTAAGAAGAAACTCTTTATCTTTTTTTCTTTTTTTAAAATAGCAAGATACCTAGGGACACGCTAAATACATAAGCTAAACTGTACTGTTCTTGTAAAGTAATATATGCTATGATTTCTCCCTCCACCTCCCACCTTGTTTTAAAGGGTGGTTTAAGGTAGCTAACCTTTTACCTATATACAGATACTAACAGTGAGAGATTAAACAAATGTATGAAAAAATTTTACTAATCATCCCTACTTTAGTTTCCTAGAGGCAGAATACTTTAATTTTCTGCCTCAAAGCTTTGTTTAAAGGTGGGTGTCTAAATAATCCTTGGATGCTGTACTCTTACTCCTGAATGCTGAGGGCAATGAAATTAATAAAAAAGAGACTGAAGATAAGAGGGAGGAAAACAGTCATACACAAACCTTGCTTCTGGTCGCTAGCTGCAGTGACAGGGGTGCTGGCAGCAAGATGAGCGCTCTCCACAGTCCCATAAACCACAGGGCTGTGCTCAGGGACCTGGCTGGGCAGCTGCTGGGATTTGAAGTACAAAAAAGGGTGATAATGAGCGTGCGAACATAAAAACTAGCAACATGGAACCGAAGCAAGTAGGGAAGACAGTAGAGCACGGGAGATCACAAAATTAAAAAAGGAAAGCAAGGAAAAAATATATAGTTCAATTTAATAAATTCAAAAGTACATGGGAAGACAGGGAAGATAAAGAAAGAGGCAGCAGAAAAAGGGGAAGGAAAAGAAATGATTACTATTAACCACAGCAAGAGAAGACAGCACAACAATCATTAGTACAATTTATTCCCCAGTATTCCTTCTAAGGACAAGCCGACCTGTCAACCTAACAATAGATGTCACATCTGAAAGGGAATTTAACATTCTCCCAAAGACCAAAACTGATTTGGTCAACTTCATGTATAAATTACCTAGCAAACCAGTACAAACAGAAAATGTAATGAGACTGAAAACCAGTTACAGATTCAAGAAAACAATACTGAAAAATGATTCCTGCTACTCATCCATGTAATCATACAGGTGAAATACTTTGAAAGTATATAATAAAGCAATTTCACCATAAAATGTCTATAGGTTCTGGGTCAAGTATGGTATTTTCAGAATCAGAAATCTTGAGTAAAATACCGGGTTTTTCAGAGACATGAGGAAACTCTCATTTTCACTCAGGCATTGTATTAGAATGAAAAATGCCCATCAAAATCCAAGCAGGGTAGGTTGAGAAAAATCACAGCTATTGCTCAACTTAGAGGGAACAGAATTACACAAGAGAGGACATGAACACTCATTCTACATCACATTCCAGGCAGGTATTCATTCAGGATTTGAGGGTTACACAAGCAACAAAACAAAGCAGTGTCTCTCCTCGGAGATCTAAGGTCAGTATTTTTGGTATCTATAATATCCTACAACGAATTATATCAGTGCTATCAAAGTAGAGCTCCCTGTACAATTCTATTTTTCTTTTCCTTCTGAGGAGTAGGGATGGGGAGATTAAGATGTAGGTAAGTGTGGTCAAATAGAGACACATAAAAAGTGAGAGTTGATAAAAAATATTTTCAAGTCAGTAAGCGTCACTTAAAATGGGAATATAAAATGAAATGGACACATACAATTTAGGATGATAGATATCATTTAAGTAACAATGCTTTTCAGAATGGACAACATGAAATTTATATTTGAGTATATAAGGATTGTATAGAATAATAGATAGAAATAGGGAAAATGCTATCCTTTCATCTATTCATTAGACCATGAAAATGTTCATATTCCACAATTACTTCTAAATGAAGACTACTAAAATTATATTTCTATATAAAAAGATGGAAAGTTACTGTTTTCACAGGGACAAATAAAGAAAATAGCACTGCCGTAATTACTCTGGATCCGTAGTTTCAGTGGGAAAAAAAATTCACTACTGAAATTCAATAGAAAGGTTCATAGCTAAAAATAAAAATACCGATTTTTCAGTTCTACAGGTTGAAAACAGATCTGGAACAAAGGAAACACTCCATGTTATTTAGCATTCATTAAGCAGTTATCCACATTTCTCAGGAAAGAAAGATTTGTAAATTGTATCATTTACCTGAAAGGAAAAAAATATTAACTACTCCAATTGCCTGGGAAATTAATAACCAAATAAAAGCGGGGGGGGGACAGGTAAGTGCTAAAAGTAGGTCACAAAATGACATTCACAGAAAAAGTAAGATGTTTAAGACAGTAAAAGGCTACTAGAGTCAATGATTTTTCCATCTAAAATACCTTTAATCATATAAAAGATGGACATTTTAAAATTAACAAAGTCCTACAAAGAATCTATGTATAAAGAGTCATTAGAAAGGAATGAGATAATATGTTTAAGTTACAATTCGAAATCCAAGTATCCAGTACATAAGTATATATCCATAAAATGCTGGGAAAGTACTTCTCAGTTTTCACAGCTGTGAAATGTAGAACTAAAGATCCTACAGTCTCCTTCAACTTTATAATTTTATAAGCCTCCAGCAGTACTAATAAAATCATAACATATTAATATGTAATTCAATACTTTTTTTTTTTTTTTTTGAGACGGAGTCTTGCTCTGTCACCAGGCAGGAGAGCAGTGGCACAACCTCGGCTCACTGAAGCCTCCGCCTCCCAGGTTCAAGTGATTTCCTTGCCTCAGCCTCCTGAGTAGCTGGGGCTACAGGTGTGTGCCACCACACCCAACTAGTTTTTTGTATTTTAGTAGAGATGGGACTTCACCATGTTGGCCAGGGTGGTCTTTATCTCCTGACCACGTGATCCGCCTGCCTTGGCATCCCAAAGTGCTGGGAATACAGGCATAAGCCACCGCGCCCGGCCAGAATTCAATACTTTAATCTTGTTCAGAATTAGTTTTAATTTAGGATAATCTTCTCAAATTGTATTTTAACCACTAATTTCATCTCTTCTCTCCTAAAGAAGTAACTCAACCAGGGCAGGCACTGTGGCTCATGCCTGTAATCCCAGCACTCTGGGAGGCCAAGGCAGGCAGATCACCTGAGGTCAGGAGTTCGAGACGAGCCTGGCCAACATGATGAAATCCCGTCTCTACCAAAAATACAAAAATTAGCCGGGAGTGGTGGCAGGTGCCTGTAATTCCAGCTACTCGGGAAGCTGAGGCAGGAGAATTGCTTGAACTCGGGAGGTGGAGGTTGCAGTGAGCCAAGATTACGTCACTGCACTCCAGCCTGGGTGACGAGAGCAAGGCTCCGTCTCCAAAAAAAAAAACGTCTGTTACAAAGGAGTTTTCTGTAAGTCAGAACAATCAGGAAACATACCAAGTACTGTGACATAAAACATCACATCCAATGCTGTATGCATTTTGATACATATAGAGAAACTAAGCTAGACTATTAAGAACATATTTAAGGAATTTCAAAGCCACTGCATTTTAGTCACATTCACTATTGATGGGAATGAAAACTTATAAAATCATTCTGGAAAGACAACTGCTATCAAAATATAAAACAACTCAATAAAGATGCTAAGGAAGTCAGAGTTAAAAGGTCAGGGTCATTTAGCAACTCTTTGCAACAGCTTATAATTTATGTAAATGGTAAAATTCCCCATCAAATTTTTCAAAATCAAGGTTCTGATTGGTACAAGGAAAAAAATAAAATGTTTCTTTTATAAACTGGAATGAAAAGAGTTTAAAGGGAGGGTAAGATATTCGATTCCTGATAGTGTTTGAGAAAAATTCTTTATAAATTCTCCTTTAGAATCTACTCAAAGATTTATACACTAAATTTAAAGTCCTGATCTCAAGAGATCATGGTAAGCTTAGGCCCACATACTGGAGGAATTCGTTTTTTAAAAACGTAATGTTTACCTAGTAAGTAAACGGGCAACAGAATCTAAAATTGTTCTTAAATATTTCTTTGCACAATTTAAAATTCATTTTTCTTTACACAGGAACATTGTTTTGCCCAGAAAGGGGGTCACCTTATTTTGTCTTCTATTTTAATCACATAAATGGCAGAATACTTACAGAGGTGGTTATAGACAAGGGTCAACAACTATGCCCCTGGGGCCATATACCTGATTTTATACTGCCCACAAGGTAAGTTTCTACAATTTCAAATGTTGGCGGGGGAAGCAAGAGACAAACAGTATTTCTTGACACATGAAAATTATACAAAATTCAAATTTTAGTGCCCATAAATAACATGTTATTGGAAGAGACACACCCATCCATTTATATATTATCTATAACTGCTTTTGTGCCACAATGGCAGAATTGAAGAGTGCTAAAAGAGACAATATGGTTGCAAAGTCTAAAATATTTACTATCTGGCCCACTACAGAAAATATTCGCTGAGCTCTATTATAATTCATTTAGAGAAAGCCAGAGACTTCAAACAGTTACATAAATATAAACAAAAAGTTGATTTACTGTTAAAATAAGAATCCCATTCAATGACTTTAAAATAATCCTGTATAGGTCGGGCGCGGTGGCTCAAGCCTGTAATCCCAGCACTTTGGGAGGCTGAGACGGGCGGATCACGAGGTCAGGAGATCGAGACCATCCTGGCTAATACGGTGAAACCCCGTCTCTACTAAAAAATACAAAAAACTAGCAGGGCGAGGTGGCGGGTGCCTGTAGTCCCAGCTACTGGGGAGGCTGAGGCAGGAGAATGGCATAAACCCAGAAGGCAGAGCTTGCAGTGAGCTGAGATCCGGCCACTGCACTCCAGTCTGGGCGACAGAGTGAGACTCCGTCTCAAAAAAAAAAAAAAATAGTAATAATCCTGTATAAATACCTCATGTATTTAACATATATAAAATATGTGGATAAACAAGTATAGCCTTCACTGAGAAACACTATGAAGGTTAAGAAGCAAAACAAAGGCCAGGCACGGTGGCTCATGCCTGTAATCCCAGCACTTTGGGAGGCTGAGGCGGGTGGATCACGAGGTTAAGATTTCAAGACCAGTCTGGCCAAGATGGTGAAACCCCGTCTCTACTAAAAATACAAAAATTAGCTGGACGCAGTGGCAGGCACTTATAATCCCAGCTACTTGGGAGGCTGAGGCAGAAGAATTGTTTGAACTCAGGGGACGGAGGATGCAGTGAGCCGAGATCGCACCACTGCACTCCAGCCTGGGCAACAGAGTGAGACTCTGCCCCCCCCAAAAAAAAGCAGCAGCAAAACAATAGCATATTTAACAATGCCAGGAAAAAGTACCAAAACATGCTTCTTTCTTAAGGAGGAATTTCTCCCATTCTCTCATTAGAAATGTGTGTGTCAATATGTGCGTATTTCCTCCTGATAAGTTTAACTTGCGCAAAACACTATGAACCTACTCATGGCTAAGAGAAAATTCCTGGGTTCACCGAGCTTACATTCTATCAAAGGAAACATATGGCATAAACCACAAAATTAATCATTTAATTACCATAGGTACAAATGCTCTACTGGGGAAGTAAGAGTACAAAGATGACCCATAATCTGGGGTTCTGACTTTGTGATGTGTGTGAGGAAGATATTCTGAGTAAGTAACATTCAGGCTGAGTTTCAAAAAATCAATGTGAATGTTGGCATGTAGGAAGAAGGGCAGGTAGATGCATCTCATGCAGAGAGAACACATGCATGAAGGCTCTAAAAGGAAAAGTATTCTGTGATCACCTACCTTATGTAAAAGGTAAGAGGGATGCAGAAAAAACAGGGGAATCTGGTGTGAAATGAGGCAGGCAGGAGTCAGGCAGATGGGCCTTACAGGCCAGACCAAGGGTTTTGGTCTTTATCCCCATAGCAATAGGAAGCCAGGGCCAGGTTTTAAGCAGCAATGTGATATAATCAGATTTGTGTTTTATTTTGTAGGTATTTTTTCTCTTTTTTCTTTTTTTTTGAGACAGGATCTCACTCAGTCACCCTGGCTGGAGTACAGTGGCGCAATCACAGCTCACTACAGCCTCGACCTCTTGAGTTCAAGTGTTCCTCTCACCTCAGCCTCTGAAGCAGCTAGGACCACAGGTGTGTACCAACATGGCCAGCGATTTTTTTTCTTTTTTTTGTAGAGTTGGGGTCCCAGTATTTTGCCTGGGCTGGTCTTGAACTCCTGGACTCAAGTAATCCTCCCGCCTCAGCCTCCTAAAATGTGGAGATTACAGGCATGAGCCATCACACCTGGCTGATATTTTATAAAGATAATTCTGACCACTGCATGGAGAATGAACTAGAGCAAGGAAACAGCAGTCACAAGAAAACAGTTTTCGAAGTTACTTCAGTAGTCCAAGGGCAATAATTTTGGTGGTAATAATGGGGGTCAGTGACTGAATTTTACTTAAACTGACTAGGCTTGATTAGGTAACTGATGAGACATAGTAGAGAGGGGATCTATGAGGAGAGAGGGGTAAAAAGAAAAACACTAGGTTTCTGGTTTCTGAGATAGGGGCCAGTCTGAGAAAGGGAACACTGGAGGAGACATAAGGTTTTGGAAGTCATGGGTTTGGTTAGAGGAAAACCATGAACTCCAGTTTTGAGGTTGAAGTGCTTGTGAAATACCTGAGTACAGAGATCAAGTCAAAAATTGGGTATCTAACCTGAAGTTCTGAAGTGTTCTCATAATAATATATGGCATGCCATAACAAGCACCTCCTTTAATACAAAGGCAATAAAAAAATAAATAATGACCATAGCAATAATTAAATGGTAACAATAATTCCACTGAACTCTAAGGCAGGAATTACAGGATATAAGGACTACAACAGTCATCGGCCACATAGATCAGTTCTTTCTATACTAATTATTCCTATACTAATATGGTTTGATTGTGTCCCCACTCAAATCTCATCTTGTAGTTCCCATAATCCCCATATACACTTCAAAAATTCTATGAATATGGGCTCCTTGAAAGCAATGAAAGGTTGCCAAGGTCAGAAATGATGAGAGGAAACCCGGACACTCAAAATAAAAGCTTGATGGCAGACTTAAGAGGGCTTAAGAAAATGATTTTTAAAGTTCTTGGAGGCAAAAGGAACCCTCAAAACTACACAAATATATGGAAATTAAATAATCTGTTTCTAAATGATATCTGGGTTAATAATGAAATCAAGATGGAAAAATTATCTGAATCAAATGATAATAATGACACAAGTTATCAAAACCTCTGGAGTACAGCAAAAGAAGTGCCAAGAGCAAAGTTTGCAGCACTAAATGCCTACATCAAAAAGTCTGAAAGAGCACAAACTGACAACCTAATGTGTGTGTACCTCAAGGAATTAGAAAAACAAGCACAAGCACAAACTAAACAAGACTGTCTCAAAAAAAAAGAAAAGCAAAACAAAAATTGCAGCAAAACTAAATGAAATTCAAACAAAAAAAGCATTTCAAAAGATCAATGAAATAAAACATTGGTTCTTTGAAAAAATAGCCCATTCACTAGATTAACCAAGAAAAGAGAGAAGATCCCAATAAGCTCAATTAGAAATGAAACTGGAGACACTACTGTTTGGACGAACGGAGGCAAGATGGTGCACTTCCGGGTTCTTCATCCCCCCTCCCAACTTTTCCCCCTCCCAACTTTTCCCGCGCGCGCGAAAATGCAGCCGGTGACCCGGGAAGGTGCAGACCAACTGGGCAT
>NW_012114253.1:1360592-1375469 GCF_000951035.1 Colobus angolensis palliatus | reverse complement strand
ATGCACCAGGTGACGTCAATCCAAAGAGACCAAGATTTACCTGGTCGCACCTGCGGAACGCCCCCGACACGCCCGTGCCCCGCCTATTGCCCTCCCACTCCCTAGAAAAGCCACTCTTGGCCCAGGTCCCACGCGGTCTTCCTTCAGCCCCACTGAAGTCGGGATGCAGGAACCCCGCCCGAGAGCCCCACGATGGGGGGACTCTGTCGGCCTTGTTTGCCGGAGGCCGACAGACTTCTTCCCCACACCTTAGGTTACCAAAATAAACTTGCAGTTTTGCTCCTGACCTTTGCCTACTTGCTGGTTCTTTTGTGTTCACTCTGGTGGTCTTAGAAAAACAAATCAACTACAACAGACACCAGAGAAATAAAAAAGATCACTTGAGACTACTATGAACAACTTTATGCATACAAACTATAAAATCTAAAGGAAATGGATAAATTCCTGGAAACATACCACCCTCCTACACTAAATCAGGAGGAAAGAGAAACCCTGAACAGACCAATGACAAGCAGCAAGATTGAATTAGTAATTTTTAAATATGCAACACACAAAAAAAGCCTGGGACCAGATGGATTCATGGCTAAATTCTACCAGACATTCAAAGAAGAATTGATACCAATCCTACTGAAACTATTCCAAGTGATTGGGAAAGAGAGAATCCTCCCTAAATCACTCTATGAAGCCAGTATCACCCTGATACCTAAGCCAGGAAAGAACACATAAAAAAACAAAAACTGCAGACCAATTTCCATGATGAACACAGATGTAAAAACTGTCAACAAAATACTAGCTAACCAAATGAAACAGCACATCAAAAAGATAATTTATTATGATCAAGTGGGTTTTATTTCAAGGATGCAGGGATGGTTTAACATATGTAAGTCAATAAATGTGATACATCACATAAAAAGAATTATAAACAAAAACCATATGACCATCTCAATAGATGCTGAAAAAGCATCCAACAAAATCCAGCATCCCTTTATGATAAAATCCTCAACTAAGTGGGCATAAAAGGGACTTACCTCAAAATAGTAAAATCCATATATGATAGACCCACAGCCACTATCATACTGAATGAGAAAAAGTTGAAAGCATTCTCCCTGACAACAGGAACAAGACACGGATGCCTACTTTCACCACCTCTATTCAACATAGTTTTGGATGTCCCAGCTAGAGCAATTAAGTAAAGAGAAAGAAATAAAGGGCACCCAAATTGGAAAAGAGGAAGTCAAACTATTGCTGTTGGCAGATGATATAATTGTATACCTAGAAAACCCTGCCGGGCGCGGTGGCTCACGCCTGTAATCCCAGCACTTTGGGAGGCCGAGGCGGGTGGATCACGAGGTCAGGAGATCGAGACCATCCCAGCTAACACGGTGAAATCCCATCTCTACTAAAAATACAAAAAATTAATCGGGCGTGGTGGTGTGCGCCTGTAGTCCCAGCTACTCGGAGGCTGAGGCAGGAGAATGGAATGAACCCGGGAGGCGGAGCTTGCAGTGAGCCAAGATCCAGCCTGGGCGACAAAGCGAGACTCCACCTCAAAAAAAAAAAAAAAAAAAAAAAAAGAAAACCCTAGAGACTCCTTCAAAAGACTCCTAAATTTGATAAAGGAGTTCAGTAAAGTCTCAGGTTACAAAATCAATGGACACAAATCAGCAGCACTGCTATACACCAACAACGACCAAGCTGAGAATTAAATCAAGAATTCAATACCTTTCACGACAGCTGCACAAATAAAATGAAATGCCTAGGAATACACTTAACCAAGGAGGTGAAAGATCTCTACAAGGAGAAATACAAAACACTACTGAAAGAAATCACAGATGACATAAACAAATGGAAATGCATCCCATAATCATAGACTGGAAGAATCAATGTTGTGAAAATGGCCATACTATACTAAAAGCAATCTACAGATTCAATGTAATTCTCATCAAAATACCAACATGTTTCACAGAATCAGAAAAAAACAATCCTAAAATTCATAAGGAACCAAAAAAGGGCAAGTAGCCAAAGCAATCCTAGGCAAAAAGGAGAAATCTGCAAGCATCACATTACTTCAAATTATACAAGGTTACAGTAAACAAAACAGCATGGTACTGGTATAAAAGTAGGCACATAAACTAATGGAACAGGATAAAGAACCCAGAAATAAAGCCAAGAAAGTACAGCCAACTGATCTTCAACAAAGCATACAAAAACAAATTGGGGAATAGACACCCTATTTAATAAATAGTGCTGGAAAAACTGGCAAACCTCATGCAAAAGACTGAAACTGGATCCCTATTTCTCACCTTATACAAAAATCAACTGAAGATAGATCAAAGACTTAAATATAAGACCTGAAACTGGAAAAATTCTAGAAGATAACATTGCAAAAACTCTTCTAGACATCAGCCCAGGCAAATTATTCATGACTAAGACCCCAAAGCAAATGCAATAAAAACACAAATAAATAAATGGAATCTAATTAAACTAAAAATCTTCTGCCCAGCTAAAGAAACAATAGAGTAAAAAGACAACCCATAGAGATGCAAACTACACATCTGATGAAGGACTGGCATCCAGAAATCTACAAGGAACTCAAACAAATCAACAATAATAATAATAATAATCCCATCAAAAAGTGGGCAAAGGACACGAATAGACATTTCTCAAAAGAAGATACATAAATTGGCCTACAAACAATATGAAAGAACGCTTAACATCACTAATGATCATGGAAATGCAAATTAAAACCACAAAGCGATACCATCTTACTGCTGCAAGAATGGCCATTATCAAAAAGTCAAAAAACAACAGATGCTGGTGTGGATGTGGGGAAAAGAGAATGCTCATACACTGCTGGTGGGAATGTGAAACTGGTGGGATTGCATAACCTCTATGGAAAATAGTACAAAGATTCCTTAAAGAGCTAAAAGTAGATCTACCATTTGATCCAGCAACCCCACTACTGGGTATCTACACAAAGGAAACGAAGTCATTACATGAAAAAGAGATTTGCAAACATATGTTTATAGCAGTTCAATTCACAATTGCAAAGATGTAGAACTAACCTAAGTGTATTTTGATATATAAGTGTATATATCAAAAATAAATTCTGGCTGGGCACGGTGGCTCATGCCTGTAATCCCAGCACTTTGTGAGGCTGAGGTGGGCAGATCAACTGAGGTCAGGAGTTCAAGACCAGCCTGACCAACATGCCAAAACCCTGTCTCTACTAAAAATACAAAAATTAGCCGGGCATGGTGGCAGGCACCTGTAATCCCAGCTACTCAGGAGACTGAGACAGGCGAACTGCTTGAACCCAGGAGGTGGAGGTTGCAGTGAGCCAAGATCATGCCACTGAACTCCAGCCTGGGCAACAGAGACTCTGTCTCAAAAAAAAAAAAAAAAGAAAAAAAAATTCAGCTGGTGCAGTGGCTCGTAGCAGAAATATGGGAGGCTGAGGCAGGATTATCACTTGAATTCAGGAGTTTGAGACCAGCCTGGGCAACACAGCGAGACCTCATCTTTACTGAAAATAAAAAACATTAGCTAGGCATGGTGGCATGTGTATGTAGTCCCAGTTACTCAGAAGGCTGAGGCAGAAGGTGGAAGGATTGAGCCCAGGATGTCAAGGTTGCAGTGAGCTGTGATTGTGTCACAGCACTCCAGCCAGGGCAACAGATAAGACCCTGTCTCAAAAACAATAAATAAAACAGAAAATTTAACAATTCCATATGACAGAAGGCATGATTAACAAAGCTAAAACACAATCATCAAACAAGAAAAACATTTCAACATATGTCAAAGGATTTATTTAACATGTAAAGCACTCTTATAAATCTGTCAGACAAAAATCATCACTCAAAAGACACGTGTATAACAGATAATTCATACACCCACAAATAACTGGTGAACATCAAAAACTTCTTAACTTCATAGAACACACAAAAATTAAACAAGATCTTGTTTTTTATTCTGTCAGATAAGCAATTATATAGGGAAAAGAGTATTCTCTTATACTGCTGGGTAAGAGATTAACTAGTACATTTCTGGAAGGTAGAAAATGACAACACAGTAACCCAAAAATAAGCAAACAAAGTTGTTCATCATAGCATTGTTAATATAGTGACAAACAAGAAACAATATGAATACCTGTCATGTAAATAAACTATGGTACATTAAAACAAAGGCATGTCATATAGACATTTTAATATAATCAAACATAAACATTTCTATGTGATCACTGAAAAAAATGCTAGTTTATAAAATGGCTTCCATAAGTATTAAATTATATGTTTGAGCTATGATCATGCCACTGCACTCCAGCCTGGGCAACAGAGTGAGACTCTGTCTCTAATTATAAAAACAAATACACACACACACACACACACACACACACACACAGAGATGTATACGTATATATGCACATGCACTAAAAGATACCTGAAAAGATATTCTAACAAAAGTTAACAATGGTTAATTCTCGCTAACAAGAGTTAGGATTAAGATTTCCTTCTTTACTACTCTTTTCCAATGAAGACCTATCATTTGTATAAAGTTATTTTAATTTTGAAAATATATTTTAAATAAAAGACTAAGCCTGATAGTTTCTTTGTGATCTTTTGCAAAAACTTTTTGTGATCACTTACAACTATCATAGTTGTCGGATGACTACAAGTTCTAATACCGTTGCTCGATGTCCAATGTAGGCAGTAGGAAGAGGAATTGTTATACACACAAAAATCTAAGTCATATTTTCTTTATAATTAGGATTCTGGTTTAGAGCATTCAAGGTAAAATTAAATCACTATAAAAGCAAAGGCATTCACATAAATTGATGAAGAATTATGAGAAAAGAAAACAGGTCAAAAGAAAAACACAAAATTTAATTTTACTAATGTGTCTCATAGGCTTATTTTTATTGGGATACCCAAGCAACTTAAAACATACTTGCTCCACTGGCTTCTCAAAGAAGGTTAAGTATTTCAAAAGTAGCTGTAAATCAAATATTCTTTTCTTGCTTGCTTTAGGAAATTCCTACAGGCACTGAAGCTGGAGAATCTCAGATGTATTTAAAAATGACACATTTTTTAAAAACCCTGTTGGAGACAGATCTGATGAAATAAACAACCTTGCTCTACAAATCTAAGTAGGAACCTTTGACGGTCTGTGCGCAAATTCTTTCAAAAGAGTTTTTATTGGCTGAGTGCAGTGGCTCACGCCTGTAATCCCAGCATTTTGGGAGGCCGAGGTGGGTGGATCATGAGGTCAGGAGATCGAGACCATCCTGGCCAACATGGTGAAATCCCTTCTCTACTAAAAATATAAAAATTAGCTGGGTGTGGTGGCGCATGCCTGTATCCCCCCTACTCAGGAGGCTGAGGCAGGAGAAACACTTGAACCAGGGAGACAGAGGTTGTAGTGAGCCAAGATTGCACAACTGCACTCCAGCCTGGTGACAGGGCAAGAACTCCATCTCAAAAAAAAAAAATAATTTTTATTACTGCATAACTGATGTACACAGCTTTAGTGTACACGTAAAAATTTAACGTACTTATATAATTTGAAGATAAATATTTGTCTTTTCTTTACACTAGGAGCATTTGAATTCTTCTAGCTATTTCAAAATGTACAATGGATTATTATAAACTATAGTCACCCTACTGATCTACCAAACATTAGGTCTTATTTCCTCTATCAAACCATATAGTGTATACAAATTCATTTTAAACTATGAAACATCATAACAAAGCAAGGATCTCTGTTCATCATGATGAACAGAATAGGACACTTTTCAAATGTCCCATTTAAAAACTTTTGAGAGAACCCACCCCAGTTTAGATACCTATTTAAAGTCTACAAGGCTTTACATATTATTGAAAAGCACTATTTTTAAGTCAAGGGAGGTTACTAATGATAAGTTATTTCATTAAAGATAAAGAACAACATAATTTAATTTAGTAACCACCATTTTTATTGTAGTCACCACTAAAACAAAACCACACCCCTATGCTTTAAGGTACAGAATGCCATTAATTTATCAGTGCCTATGACTGAGATGACAAAATGAAATTTTGAAAGATTGGGTTTGTTTACAATATACTAGGTATCACCTTCAAATTCTTCATGCAGGAATGTATGGAATGCAGGAATGTAACTACTTACTGCACATATCAACTTATAATGAATATCATAACCAAAGCTATAGACCCAATTCTAGGAAACTATTACTGCTAAACCATGGAATGAACTACAGTTGGCCCTTGAACAATTCAGGAGCTAGAAGAACTGACTCCACACAGTTAAAAATCTGTGTATAACTTTTGACTCCCCAAAAACTTAACTAGTAACAGCCTACTGTTGACTGAAAGCCTTACCGATAAAACATATTTTTTCTCAGTATGTATGTATGTATGTTTTATTATATACTATATTCTTACAATAATGTAAGCTAGAAGAAAATCTGTTTAAGAAAACCATTAGGAAGAGAAAATACATTTACAATACTATACTGTATTCATCAATACCATAAGTTTACATCATCTGTTTATAAAATAAATCATCTGTCTAAAATGGTGGTCAACCACAGCAGCAGACCTCGATCTATGGTAGATACCAAGCAATTCAACTTTTTCTTGTAAAGTTAGCACTTTGCTTCTTGGAAGTATTGCCAGCATCACTGGTGGCACTCTGTATGGGTCCCATGGTGTTATTCAAGGTTTATGGCAATGCACTAAACACGATGAAAAAATATGCAAGAACAAAGAGAGATGACTTTTTACTATGAGGCACAATTTATAAGAGAGATGAACTGCTCATCTGGAGATGATTAGTGTCACAGGGTATTTTAAGCAGATACTCTCAACACTTAAGCTCACTAAAATAGCAACAGGAGGTGGTTATATAATTACATTAGTACAGTATGTACTACAGTTAATTTTATGAAGTTAGGATGTAATATTGCCTCTTTTATTTACTCATTTATTTTTTGAGAGACAAGGTCTCGCTATGTTGCCCAGGCTGGTCTCATACTCCTGGGCTGAAACAACCCTCCCACCTCGACTTCCCAAAGTGCTGGGATTACAGGCGTGCACCACCATGTCCAGATTGCGTATTTGTGTCTGTTGACACTTCTCTCAATTGTGAATGGCATCATATATTATCTGTATTTGTGTACCTAAGTTTTGATAAACTTTAACTTTTATAATAGATTTGCATATATTTTATGGCACTAAATGAAAACATAGACTACATATATTTTATGCATCCATGACATACCTAAATTTTTCTTTTTTTGATAATTTTAGGCAGTATGTCATCTGGGAGTTTTCAAGTTATCACAATGTCCAAAACATTTTCCAATATATTTACTGAAAAAAATTACTGAACCCATTTTGTTCAAGGGTCAACTGTAATTAATAAATGGTCATGGAATTTAAGGTTTGCAGGTATCAATTTCATAAGCAGCTCAACAAAAGACTGAATAACCTGCTGACTTTAGTAATTTTCCCAAAAGGTAGGAGAAACTGTATCTTGCCTAAGATATGCTATCAATCCATAATTTCCTACCCCGAAGCCCCATAGCATAGGACTCTCTCCCATGTTACAACTGTGTTTCATTACAAGAATAATTCTAGAAGCGGGGGGGAAAAGAGTATATCAAGGAAGAAAGGTACATAATTCATTTTTAAAAATTAAGTGATCTTCGGCCGGGCACGGTGGCTCATGCCTGTAATCTCAGAGCTTTGGGAGGCTGAGGCGAGCAGATCACTTGAGATCAGGCATTCGAGACCAGTCTGGGTCAACATGATGAAACCCTGTCTCTACTAAAAATACAAAAATTAGCAGGCATGGTGGCACGTGCCTGTAATTCCAGCTACTTAGGAGGCCAAGGTTGCAGTGAGTCGAGATTGTGCCACTGCACTTGCACTCTAACCCGGGTGACAAAGTGAGTGAGACTCCATCTTAAATAAAAAAAAAAAAAAAAAAGTGATTTTGATCCACCACTCATCCCCTTCTGAAGTAGACAATTTTGACATGGCATCATGTATGTATTTTTACCCTATAGGGTTTCCATGAAGACTATTAGGCATAATAGCTACTATATTTCTAAATACAGGGATATGCCTTATGCATTATTGTCATCATCAAGAGCTGAGATATTTGATACCGAGCGAGTAACAAAATTCTTCCTTCTTTACCACTTTAATAGGTAAGAACTAAAAGGGAACTCTCAGATTATTTCATACAATTCCTCATTTTACAGATGAAAAAATAGGGGTTTTAAGAACTTAATGTTCTGACCCAAGGTTATAAATCTAAGTAACAGAGTGAAAACCAGCAGCAAGTGTTCTAGTGCTCCATGATATCCAGTCATGCACCTTCATCTATGCACTGTGATTCTCTGTACAGGAACATGCATATACACGTATGCATATTTCCTAAATATGTGAGAATACCTACTAGTTAGCCCATAGAAAATTTTAAGACTTATGAAGAACAGTTTCCGATTCTGTCTACTTCTTATCAGGGTAAAAACAGCAGCAGCAAAAATTTGTTTCTCCTCTCCATTCTCCTCACAGAAACCCAATGTAGTTTCCCTCAATTAGCTCATAGCTTGTGTCACAAATGTAATATAATTGCTCCCTCAGCATCCACTTTTAGGTCTGGCATATGTTTTTGAAACCCAGTTGTACACTTTCTCCAGATGTTTCCTTCCTGTGTAGTTGCTTGTGAAAGAGGCCGTTTGTTCCTCATGTCACTGATCCAGAACACAACACATCCCACAGCTGCTGACCATGATACAACCTAATGGTTAACACCAGACTCATGTAAATAAGTTCACCCTTGGAGAGTGTTTTCTTCAAACTAGCAAATCCGTAACTCCAGTGAGGAAGCCTAAGGGAGGACATGGACCTTAATAAAAGGACAGTCCCACAAGTCTTCCTTCTCTCTCTCTCCACCTGAGTTCCCTGCTGTCTTCAGAGCTCCCCTATCAGCCTCCCATCACCACTGTAAACCTCTCTGGAATTAGGAAGTAGTAAATTTTTTTCTGTTTCATGCATTTTGGTTTCACTTCCTCATTATGTCTTCCTGACAAACACACCCAAATGTAACTTTTACCTGGTCAGGGCTCTCTTAGAGAGTGGCTCTCCTGGTTTATGGCCATTCTTGACAGAGAGACCTCAAGACCAAATTAGATAAAAATCAAAATGGCTTGACTGCTTGCCAAAATCAAACTCATTATCCCCCTCTTTAAACTTCCCCATGCATACTCAATATTACGTTTCACTACAAAAGAGGTATTTTTAAACACGAAGAGGCATCCCTGACTCTCTCTCTCCCTTACATCTAGAGAAAACTTACATCCCCATTTACATGTGCCGTACTGATTATGCCTGCTGTGCTGGCATTAACAATAGCATTGCCACTCATTTCCACAATTGCCCCAATTTAGATGGTAAATTATATGGTCATCCTTTTCAGAGTCCTTATCTAGTTAATAATTAATTGCTAAACATCTCTCCAACTGGCTTCCTCTCCTTCAACTAATTTCTCACCTGAAATATAATAATAGCCTCCCTTCATCTAATTTCCCATTTTTGCACATGCTGTTCCTCTGTCTAAATACCCCTTTCCCTTTCATTTGGTGAATACCCATGAAAGTTAGATCAAATGGCGTCTCTGCGGTAAAGCCTTCCCACATTCTTCCAGTCATTCTCTGTGCCTCCTGAAATAATTGCAGTACTAATAACAGATATTTGCTGAATACTCATTGTGCACCACACAGTGAACTTAAACAATTTTTAAGTATTTTGTCTCATTTAATTCTCTCTGTTTGATAGGTTTTACTTTTTAAATGTAGAAGGTAATGCCCTGGGATAAAGTAATTGGGCCAAAGTTACAAAGCTAAGCAGTGGAACCGAGACTTGAAATCCAGTATGTCTGATTCCAAGTCAAAGTTTTAAACCTCTTCCCTGTTCTGTTTTACATGTACTACCACCATTAATGGGTCTCCGATATCTGTGCTACAATTCTGCCCCACTTGGTCACCTGTGCACCAGTCAGGTCTTAGTAACGGGTCTTCTGTTTCCCTTTACAGAGACTGGGACTTCCCTCGGTGACAGGGAAAGGCTTGGCTATCCACAGCATAAGCAATTATGTCTAACTCAAAGCAGGTACTCTAAGGCCAGTACTACAGTATTTACTGTTTAATCCTAAATTCTGATGCAGACAGCTGTCTCATCTGTAGTCTTCTAACCAGACATGATTCTGTATTTATCTGGATTGATGTCAAAATTGAAAACTAGTAAAACTGAAGTTAAATCTAGTGAGTTTTCTTTGACTGGCAGAGTGCTATCTCTTAATGAAATTAGTTGCCAATATTTATAACTTGCAGCTTTTTTACACATAACTAAAGATTTGTAGCTTCTTTTGAAACACTGGGTTGACTTTTTTTTTTTTTTTTCTGAGACAGAGTCTCTGTTGTCCAGGCTGGAGTGCAGTGGCACTATCTCGGCTCACTGCAACCTCTCTGCCTCCCAGGTTCAAGCGATTCTCCTGCCTCAGCCTCCTGAGTAGCTGGGATTACAGGTGCCTGCCACCACGCCTGGCTAGTTTTTTTGTATTTTTAGCAGAGACAGGGTTTCACCATGTTGGCTAGGGTGGTTTCGAACTTCTGACCTCAAGTGATCTGCCTACCTCGGCCTCCCAAAGTGCTAGGATTACAGGCATGAGCCGCCGCATCCAGCCCTCTGTGTACCACTTTCTATGACGTTCCAGAAAATGAGGTCAAATGTCAGTTGCCATCATCATGCTTGTGCTGCTGCTTTTCTTAAGAGGAAAATGAACTATCTCTAGTACACATGTCTCTGTTAAAAAGCCATTTGTTCATTCTATGAATTTCATGCATTTGGATTTAAATACAAGTCGCCTAATAAACTTATGCGTTATAACTGATGTTACACTTCTCAAAAAGAACTACCAACATTACAACTATTGATTGATGGCCTTCGTCTGCTCAAAGTGTTCTTTATGATTATAGAGAAATATACACTCATATTCAGAACCACAGTCTCTGGGGAAAGACAAAGAGCAAAAAGATTTCTGTAGCTAAACACAGAGGGATACCAGAAGAGGGCGGGAACCAAGCTTAGAAGGTTAAAGGAAACCAATCACACCCCAGAGGGCATTTAAGTGCAAAAAGACACATATATGTCCAGATTGAGAATTTAAACAGAAATCAACAAAGGATTGTCTATCCTTTATCTGGCTTGACAGCAGTAACATTTTAATGTTTGAAAATACAGACTAAAATTTGACTGCACTGATCAACTAATCCCAAAGTTTTGCTATAGTGTATTCCCACCTAACAGAACACATATATAGATTACTTCAATTTGGAAATTTTGCTTATCTCAAGCTTACTTCCAGGGAAGAGACTAAACATAAGACCTTCGTAATCATTCCAAAATTGGAATGTTCCTAGGGGAATAATGAGGAATGATGAAGAATTATTAACATGAACTTACAACTCACATGTCCAGATGCACATATATACTCATCTGAATAATGAAAGACTGAGATAAATGTCAGCTAGATACCATCATTTCCAAGAGAAAACACATCACTACAACAAAGGACTAAATTTAAGGCTTTCTCAAATTCACAGATTTCCAAGGGGCTCTAAACTCAGCTGTTTGTGACTTTGATATTTAAGAACATTTTTATGCACTTTTTATTTTTGTCTGTACTACTAAAATTAAGTCAGTAGTCTATCATTCTGAAATGCTTTATATACAATCATCTGTATCACTTGTTTGTAAACTGGGCTCCAAGGAACCCCTTTACCATCCAAGCATAAAACAGGAAAGAGAGAGCAGCCCCCTACTCCTTAATAGCTTTCTTTTTATCTGTTTCTAGACACTAGGATTTCACTTTAGACAATTTTTTTACAGGGACAGGATCTTCCTATGTTCCCCCAGCTGGAATCAAGGAATCCTCCTGCTAAGCCTCCCAAATAGCTGGGACTATCGGCATGCACCACTGCATCTGCAATTGGCTTCACTTTAGACAATTTTTAAGATCTGAAAACCATGTGTCTCTAAATCACTTATCAAAATTTAAAGTGACATAGGAATGAAATACAAATTTTTGTGGTTTTTTTTGTTTCTTGTTTTTTTTTTTAAAGATGAAGTCTCTCTCTATTGCCCAGGCTGGGGAGTACAGTGGCATAACCTTGGCTCACCATAGCCTCCGCTTTCTGGGTTCAAGCAATTCTCCTGCCTCAGTTTCCTGAGTAGCTGGGATTATAGGCACGTGCCACCACGCCTAGCTAATTTTTGTATTTTTTAGTACAGATGGGGTTTCACCATGTTGGCCAGGCTGGTCTTGAGCTCCAGACCTCGGATGATCTGGCCCGCCTCAGCCTCCCAAAGTGGTGGGATTATAGGATTACAGGCGTGAGCCACTGTGCCGCCCAGCCTTGAAATACAAATCTTGTCAGATTTGCAGAATTCTAATCTCTATTATAGTTTACTAAACTCCAGTTCCTTCTACAATATCTTGATTTCTAAAAACAAGAAAGCAAAATCTTAGGAGATTATGATAACCACATTCTTGACCAGGAAGAAAAAGGTGCCTAACTGACAATTTATTAAGTTCCACATTCACAGATTCAACCAACTGTGGATAAAAAATATTTAGGAAAAAAACATTTTTAAATAAAAACATAATAGAAATTTAAAAATAATATGACTACTTATACTGTATTAGATATTATAAGTAATTTAGAGATCATTTAAGTATATGGGAGGAGGTGCACTGTTTATATGCAAATACTATGCCATTTTACATAACGAACTTGAACAACCATGAATTTTGGTACTGGGGAGGGGGCTTCTTTGAACAAATCCCCTGAGGATAACAAGAGATGACTATAATTAAAGAAGACACTCTCCACTCAAGAAGCTCATTTATGTAGTTCTAAAATGTAAGAAGTATACCTGTTACACATCCTAATATGCTCTCAATAACACAGGCAATCATCTCAAGCAACACTGTTTGGTAAAATGTTAAATTCTCAACCTTAATGTTTGCATTAACAAAGTGTGCAGCACTTAAATCCTAAGGTTCCATGATGTGAAATACTCATTTAATGATGAGGTTTTCACAAGAATACAGCTCCTTTTGGTATTATGCAATAGTTCATTAAGAAAAGTGGCAGCACCTCACCTGTGCGCTGATTGTGAAAACAATACATAAATACATTACCAATAAAAATTTAAAATATTATAATTTGCAAAGAGAAAAAAACATGTCGGTTTAAATACCATTTAGATATTCGAGGCTGCGAGACAACTGATGGAAATGAAAAGTACAGAAAGTGGCTATAGAAGAAAGAAGAATTCAGTAGAGGTTAGTGAACAAATAGTGCCATCCATTACAACTCACTAGGTCTTACCTGAGGAGGAGTAGGTGTGGACGTGGGTCTTCCTATGGGTGGAGTAGGATTTCTGCTGCCACCTCCAGACATAATCTCCTCTGTTATGTCTTTACCTCCCTGGTTTGGATCCCGAATTCTTATCTATAAGGTTAAATAAAATGGCATATGTACAGATGAGTGTCTATGTAGCAAATTTACAGGCATATGAGTGAATTAAAGGTGCAAACTGGGAAACCTGTCAAATATCAAAGGTGATAATCACCACATTTGACTTTATTTCAATCACAGATCCATCATATAAATGTAGGCCATTAGCTCTGACATGAACTAATTAGAATAACAAGCTAAAATGAAACCTAACTGGCTGGATTTCTAGGTCAAAAAGGCAAACTACTAATATTTATACTTGTTTTGTAAGACCCTGTTGGACTGATTTCATTTACCATATAAGTTGCATAAAATACTTTTAATATATGAAAGTTACTGCATAGATAAAAGTTCTTTTTTTTTTTTTGAGACAGTCTCGCTCTGTCACCCAGGCTGGAATGCAGTGGCGCGAAGTCAGCTCACTGCAACCTCCACCACCCAGGTTCAAGCAATTCTTGTGCCTCATCCTCCCATGCGAGGATTACAGGCGTGGACCACGGCACCTGGCCTAGAATACAGTTTTAGATGCTGTAAATGATTCTCTGAAGTTCTTTACCAAAATAAAAAATATAAATACCCTACAAGTTAGGAATAATTTATCCTTAAAACAACCTATATACTATGTAATAATGCTGACTGCAATCATGCCTTTCCAGCAAAGAATGGAAAAAGGTTGATCGAGAACAGAATAGCTCAAAAATTATCTTACGTCAGCCAGGCACGGTGGCTCACAAGGTCAGGGGATCGAGACCAACCTGGCTAACACGGTGAAACCCCGTCTCTACTAAAAATACAAAAAATTAGCCAGACGTGGTGGCACATGCCTGTAGTCTCAGCTACTCAGGAGGCTGAGGCGAGAGAATCACTTGAACCCGAGAGGCGGTGGTTGCAGTAAGCCAAGATCATGCCACTGCACTCCAGCCTGGGCAACAGGGCAAGACTCCGTTTCAAAAAAATAAAAATTACCTTATAATTAAACACTTAACAGTCAGTAAAAAGAATGAGGCAGATCTGGCTGGGCTCACACCTGTAATCCCATCACTTTGGGAGGCCGAGGTGGGCGGATGACCTGAGGTCAGGAGTTTGAGACCAGCCTGGCCAACATGGTGAAACTCCGTCTCTAATAAAAATACAAAAATTAGCCATGTGCAGTGGCAGGCACCTATAATCCCAGCTACTCAGGAGGTTGAGGCAGGAGAATCGCTTGAACATGGGAGGCGGACGTTGTAGTGAGCTGAGATGGCACCATTGCACTCCAGCCTGGGGGACAAGAGCAAGACTTTGTCTCA
>NW_012114253.1:1358518-1360152 GCF_000951035.1 Colobus angolensis palliatus | reverse complement strand
AGTGAGCCGAGATTGCGCCACTGCACTCCAGCCTGGGCGACAGAGCGAGACTCTGTCTCAAAAAAAAAAAATAAAATAAAATAAAAAAATAAAGGACCACTGTTGTTCACTACCACCATACCTTAATCAAGGCAGTCCACACTTCTTGAGAATTTTAAGGAATTCACTAATGAAACTACCTGGATCTGGAAGCTTTTAGGGGAGTCCTTCAATTAAGACTTCTAATGCCAGCTATTGTTCAGGTATGGAAAACTATTTCTAACATTCTTTTAAGTATAGCTTTAATTTATTTATTCTACTTTCTTCTTTAGAAACATCTGTAACTACCGTCTTCTAGTTTCATTATTTCTTCTATTCATTTTTCCGCTTTCTGAGAGTGTTCTTCAAGTACAACTTCTATCATGATGATTCAACATTACCAAAGCATATAGTTTCCCGACTGTAGTGTCATGATACATTGTCATGTGCTGTTCATTATGATATAAGCACAAGTAATTTGTTTCTAATAATAAAAACAAGTTTTAAACCAAAGTCTTGAACCTCATTATTATTTTCTTGTTTGTTTACTTGAGATACAGTTTCACACTGTCGCCTGGGCTGGGGTGCAGGGGTGCGATCTCACTGCAACCTCCCCCTCCCAGTTTCAAGTGATTCTCGTGCCTCAGTCTCCCAAGTAGCTGGAATTACAGGCGTGAGCCTCCACACCCGGCTAATTTTTGTATTTTTAGTAAAGATAGGTTTTCTCCACGTTGGCCAGGCTGGTCTCGAACTCCTTACCTCAAGTGATCTACCCATCTCGGCCTCCAAAGTATTAGGGTTACAGGTGTGAGCCACTGCACCGGGCCTGAACCTCATTAATTTTTATTAAGTTAGAGTAATTCAAGAGTATTGCTATAAGTCACCCCACCTATCTGTGAATGTGGGAGTCTCTCCTGAATATAAAGATCACCCATTTTGTGTGTTCTGTTGGGTAAGAAATTGCAAGCCACTCTTCTACAAGTTTTCTGCCATTTGACTTTTATGTTACTACACTCCAATTCTCTTGGGCCTGCCTCATTAGACACAGACAAATTCCCTATAAATTATAAAAAACAATTAGAATACATTTTCTAAACTCTGTTTTTTGTTTCTTAAAAGATATCTATTCCACAGGAAGGACTTTTCTTGCTATCCTTAATATCTCAGTTCTTTTTCTCTTGTGCTGTTTTTTTCTTCTGTCAATTCATACTTGAGCTGATTAAGACTGGTGTTGGCCAGGCACAGTGGCTCACGCCTATAATCCCAGCACTTTGGGGGCCCACGGTGGGCAGACTGCCTGAGCTTAGGAGTTCGAGATCACCCTGGGCAACATGGCAAAACCCCACCTCTACTAAAATACAAAAAATTAGCCAGGCCTGGTGGCTTGTGCCTGTAGTCCCAACTACTCAAGAAGCTGAGGCATGAGAATCGCTTGAGCCTCGGAAGCACAGGGTGCAGTTGAGCTGAGATCCCACCACTGCACTCCAGCTTGGGCTAGAGTGAAACTCCATCTCAAAAAAAAAAAGGGCCGGGCGCGGTGGCTCAAGCCTGTAATCCCAGCACTTTAGGAGGCCGAGACGGGCGGATCACGAGGTCAGGAGATCGAGACCATCCTG
>NW_012114253.1:1323918-1358333 GCF_000951035.1 Colobus angolensis palliatus | reverse complement strand
AAAAAAAAAAAAAAAGAAGAAGTATTAAAGAAGAGTCTAGATGTGAGAACTGAGCTTAAATTCCTCACACTGAGTAAAACCTTAGCCCACTAAACCCTCCCAGTTCTAAAGGTGGAGCACATGTTGTCATGTGGCATACCTAGCTCAGTGAATAATTAATGATGATATTATGCCAATGGTACAAACAACTTCTAATTACATGCCCATACAAATCCTCCAGGTGAAGTGGTGTGAATATAAGGGAAGAATAAACAAATAAAAATAAATTTTAAAAGGCACAGTAATTTGTGAATTGAAATGAATAATGACTAAGTAAACTTATCTGATAAGTGAATAGATTTTAGATTTAAAATAAGAAAAAGTAATAAAGATCTCTTACAGTTTTTTTCTCTCTCTTGGCTGGAGGCGGCTGTTGCTGAGTAGGCACTATGATAGGTGCGGACTGATACACTGGCTGACTTGGGTAAAAAGGCGTTCCTGAGAAGTTAGAAAAAGATTAAATAGGCATTCAGGTATTTTGTCAAACACTAGAGAACAATCAATGACACTGTGTCTCTGCACAATCCCTTTAAAAGGGTAAAAACAAAAACACTCAGCATTCTTCATCATCTTTTTCCACTAGCTCTCCTCCGGTTACTGAAGTGGTCAAGAAATTATTTCCAAAATATATAATGTCTTCAAACATTCACAAACCACTAAATACCTGGTTCCTACAGATCCACACCACAGTTATCTTTCTAAAACATGGATCATGCTATAGTGTTGCTTTTAAAAAATATTATTCTGAGGCTTACCACATGCAACCATGACTCTCACACAAGGGTGTATGCGTATGTCTGTTTATGGGTTTTGACAGGGACAGAAGGGAATATATCTGATTATCTTGGAAAGTAGGGGTGATCTAATTCTTCTCCTTACTCATGGGGAACTACTGCCATATGGAGGTACACAAAATTAGCAAATTTCCTAATGCTGGGGTGGAAAAAAGGCTGAGAATGTATGGCCTAAAGATGAAGTCCAGATACTTAGAATCCAGGTTCCAAACTACATTTTCTATCATTCTCGAATCCACATCTTTGTTCTAGCTATAACCTACTCCTAACTCCTATCCTTTGAGTACACCAAACTCTTCGACTTTGACTATACTGCCCATCTGCCTGAAATTATCTTCTTCCCCCACTCCTTGTACTCGCAATGAGCTGTTTTTAACTTTCAAAACTTAATTACTATCAAGCCAAAGTGTCTGGAGTAGAGGTGTGGAGAAGGGGTCAAATACTGGATGGTTTGAAGGTAGAGCCTATAGATACGCTGATGAATTGGATACTGGTGTGAGAGAAAGAAGACTCAAGGAAAACTCTTTCAGTTTTATGCCTGAGCAAGTGAAAGAACAGAGGTACTACTTACTAAGATGAGGAAAACTGAAGTAATAGAATTTGGGGCAGAAAAATCAAGAGTTCAATTTTAGACAGGGCAAGTTTCGGATGCTTATCAGATCTTCAAACACAGATCAAGTGGTTAGAAAGTGACACAAATCTGGAGTCAGAGGATAGGTATGAGTTACAGTTATCCATTTTGGAATTGACAGAATATAAATAACATTTAAACATGACTAGGTAACTCAGGAAATAAATACAGATACAAAAGAAGCCCAGTGGTTAAATCTTGAGGCATTCCACGTCTGTTAGAGGTCACAGAAATTGAGAAAACTCCAGCCAAAGAGATGAAAACCAAGGTAGTGGCTGAAATCCAGAAAACTATTCAAGAATGAGGGCTGTGCGGCCGGGCGCGGTGGCTCAAGCCTGTAATCCCAGCACTTCGGGAGGCCGAGAAGGGCGGATCACGAGGTCAGGAGATCAAGAACATCCTGGCTAACACGGTGAAACCTCGCCTCTACTAAAAAATACAAAAAACTAGCCAGGCGAGGTGGCGGGCACCTGTAGTCCCAACTACTCGGGAGGCTGAGGCAGGAGAATGGCGTGAACCCAGGAGGCGGAGCTTGCAGTGAGCTGATATCCGGCCACTGCACTCCAGCAAGGGCGACGCAACGAGACTCCGTCTCCAAAAAAAAAAGGAATGAGGGCTGTGCTTAACCACATCAAATGGTGCTGAAGAAGTCAAATAAGATTTTTCAAAGTACAAATCACCAGTGACCTTGACAAAAGTTGTTTGGGCAGAGAAGTGAAGAGCGTGAAGCCTGATTTGAGTGGGTTCAATAGTTAAAGAGAAGACAGAAAATGAACACCAGGAGTATAAACATTTTCCTTAAAAATTTTTGCTGTAAAAGAAAAGCAGAAAAATAGAGCTACAGCTGGACAAAAATATGGAATCAAAAAAACTTTCCTTAATATGTCAATGAAACAGTGTGCCTATATACAGACCACACTAATCCAGCAGAGGAAGTGGGGAAAATTGTCAATGTGGGATAGAAAGAATTGCTAGAGTAATAGCCTTAAATGGGTATAGGACGGGATCCAGCACACACATACAAGATTGGCTTTCCATTGGAACACGGATAGTTGATTCACTGTAACAAGAAGGAAAAAAATATGTACGAGGGTAGTTAACACAGGTAAAATCCTTGGTACTAAGCAAACAGTCAAATAAGGTTGGCCCACTTTCATTATCACCATCAACATCCCCACTACCACCGTAACACTTTTCAAGTGTAAAGTTGTTGGAAGCACTATGATTTGCGGTATCAGAATTCTGTAGGTATCAATCAGGTTTGCTGAATCAGATTTGGAAAAGATCTATGCAGAGGGCATGACTACGGTTTCAGTAAGTTCGATGTAAAAAGACCAAAAAAAAAAAAAAAACCAAAACTCAGTCATCCTCTAACAATGAGTAAACTATTCTCAAAGCACAGCTTAAATTAGCAACTATGTGCTACTTTATTATGTCATTGACTCAGAAATTAACTCAGAAAACAGACCCCCAAAATTGGTTTTAAATGCTGCCAGGCAAGCAACACAATCTGCTCACTTCACCATATTTTTTGAGGTAAGTGAGATAAGATCCAAAAGGTGATCTCTTAAAAAAAAAAAAACCTAGATTCTTCTCATGAAACAATTTTGGGCCAACATGATTGGGGAAGAGCCTGCTATATCACATTAATCCAATAAATATGGCAGAACAACATAATCTCAATATAGTGGAATTAAATGCAATGAGCAAAGCATTAAGTCTTCTTAACTGTGAACTCTAGCAGAGTAGAAAATCTGCCCTACCAAATTATAGTATATTATTATAAATATGTAATATTTATAATAAGCTAGTCAGAAACATTTAAAAACGTTTCTATTCTACTAGAAATGTGAGTCATTTTTGCATATCATTTATTAATTAGGTAAGTTAATTAACATCTCTGGACCTCAGATTTCTTATGCACGGAATGAAGTACATTTGTCTGTATCAAGGATCTGTCAACTACAGTCTAAGAGCCAAATCAAGCCCACCATTATTTATTATTTATTTTTTAATAAAGTTTTATTGGAAGACACCCACGTACAGTAGTTTATCAACTGTCTATGGCTGATTTTACATCACAGTGGCACAGCTGAACAGCTGCAACAGAGACCACACAGCCTGCAAAACCTGAATTATTACTGTCTAGCCCTTTACTGAAAAAAAAGTTTACTGATCCCAGTTCTAAATCAGTTTCCCAAACCTCAGTATATATAAAAAGTGTCAATGACATATTGCAAAATTAATACAGTAACAATCATGAAATACAAACACACAGAGGTTTAACAACTTAACATCTGTATAAAGGACTACTCCTATTTGATGATTTCAGTCCTACACTTTCGTTGTTAAAATGTGAAATGATACTGGCAGCAAATGGCAGTTTTCTTTAAAGGTCTTCTTGGCAAAACTATAAATTTAATAGTCATGTGTGTCTTCTACTTTATTTTACTCTACTTTTACTTCATTTTACTTGTCTATGATGTGAAACCAATGCTGCAGTCAATATTTAGATTTCTTCTCATTGTTTAAACCTAAGCACAATATGTAACAGACTTACTATAAGAAACTGAATGGCAGGAAGAGTATCTTAATATCTGTATTCCACAAAGTAATTAGCACACTGCCTGTCTTCTAAGAAAAGTTGAAAACCTTGAATCTTCCACAGAAACAATAATAAACATGGCCAGGCACAGTGGCTCATGGCTGAGCTCAGGAGTTCGAGACCAGCCTTGGTACATGGTGAAACACCATCTCTACTAAAGTACAAAAAATTATGTATCATAAATTATGATTCATTCCAAAAAGAGATTATGTAGCTTTTAAAAGAAATGAGAGAAGTTCTATAGATAATGAAATAGAAAGATGCCCATAAATATAGTATGAGAGGAAAAAAATAAGCAGGAAGTTCTATTATTTAGACTACTATAACTATTCTGTGTCGATTTTAGTTTAAAAAATTTGTTAAATATAAATAAAAAAATACATATCAAACTGTTAAATGTTATTTCTTTAAAGGGTGGGAAGGGAGAGAAACTGGCTATTTCAACTTTATGCACTCTGTATTATTTAATTTTTTTTTTTTTTTTTTAGACGGAGTCTCGCTCTGTCACCCAGGCTGGAGTGCAGTGGCATGATCTCCGCTCACTGCAACCTCCGCTTCCTGGGTTCAAGCAATTCTGCCTCAGCCTCCCGAGTAGCTGGGATTACAGGTGTCCACCACCACAACCAGCTAATTTTTGTATTTTAAGTAGAGACGGGGTTTCATCATGTTGGTCAGGCTGATCTCGAACTCCTGACCTTGTGATCCACCTGCCTTGGCCTCCCAAAGTGCTGGGATTACAGGCGTGAGCCACTACGCCCAGCCTATTTAAATTTTTATCATTAATTTACTTTCTTTCATAATGAAATATTTTAAAATTGTTTTTCTAATATTAAGAAAACTAGAGAAACTAATATTTTAATCTAGATGATAAACTGCCCACTTGATGTCTACTGGATCTGCATGAGTATTTACTGGGGAAGAAAGCATATCTATGAAAGGGAACAGACATCAATAATACCTCAATATACTGCTTTTTCATAAAAATGAATAAAAATGGTATATATCTAATAGAAATAAAGCCAAAATGTTATAATATTGTATATTCAAATCTGCACATTATGTCCGTATCAGTAAACTCATCATTACTGTTTCTATACATATTATACAATAGTATTAACAGCAATAAAGAGGGCTGGCACAGACTTACAGCAGGAAATTTAATGATGACATTTTCCGAGTAAAGTGATTTGCACAATCGCTAAGTAAAAAGCAGGTTACAATTCAGTAAGACATCTTTAAAAATGATTTGGTAAATTAGAAGACTAATCGCATTCCCTTTGCAACACAGAAATTAAAGGGAGATACTGTCCATTTTAGCATGTTTATGCTGAATAATAATCCATTTTCTATTAAAAAATTGTAGATAGTAACAATCTTTTCTTTTTTTTTGAGACGGAGTCTCGCTCTGTCACCCAGGCTGGAGTGCAGTGGTGCAATCTCGACTCACTGCAACCTCCGCCTCCTGGGTTCACGCCACTCTCCTGCCTCAGCCTCCTGAGTAGCTGGGACTACAGGCGCCTGCCACCGCACCTGGCTAATTTTTTGTATTTTTAGTAGAGATGGGGCTTCACTGTGGTCTCGATCTCCTGACCTTGTGATTCGCCCGCCTTGGCCTCCCAAAGTGCTGGGATTACAGGCGTGAGCCACCGCACCCGGCCCATTGTTACTCTTAAAAATTATTACTTGGATTTAAGTTTTCAGAATAAGGACCTAGAATAAAGGCACTAAAATTACATAAAAATGGTGACAAAGGTAAGCCCAAGGATTACACAAGGAATATTCAACAACACCTGCAATATGCTGTCGAAAATTGGGTGAGATATAAAGGAATATTCAACAGCACCTGCAATATGCTGTCGAAAATTGGGTGAGATATATATATATATATACACATATATATATATAGTGTAACTTTTAAACTCACATATATGTAACACATTACTGTTATGAAAATATCAAATTTCGTAGTCATGATACAACTTAATAAAGCTGAGTTAAATAAACATATTTGAGACATTTAGTAAGGCTATATAAAATGCAGTATTAGGCCAGGCGCGGTGGCTCAAGCCTGTAATCCCAGCACTTTGGGAGGCCGAGACGGGTGGATCACAAGGTCAGGAGATCGAGACCATCCTGGCTAAGACGGTGAAACCCCGTCTCTACTAAAAAATACAAAAAACTAGCCGGGCGAGGTGGCGGGCGCCTGTAGTCCCAGCTACTTGGGAGGCTGAGGCAGGAGAATGGCGTAAACCAGGGGAACGGAGCTTGCAGTGAGCTGAGATCTGGCCACTGCACTCCAGCTTGGGCGACAGAGCGAGACTCTGTCTCAAAAAAAAAAAAATGCAGTATTAATCCCTTATCTGCAATTTCAGTTACCTGCAGTCAATCATGGTCTGAAAATATTAAAACAAGAGTCCAGAAATTAACAATTCATAAGATTTAAATTGCAAGCCATTCTGAATAACATGATAAAATCTTGCACTGTCCTGCTTCATGTCACCAGGGATGTGAATCATCCCTTTATCCAGTGTATCCATGCTGTATATGCTATATGCCAATTAGTCTCTTAGCAGCCCTTTTATCAGATAAAAAAAAAAAACCCATGGTATATATAGCGTACTATCTCAGATTTCAGACATCCACTGGAGGTCTTGGAATGTATTCCCTGAGGATAAGTGAAGACTACTGCATATCACCTTGAAATAGCAGTTTCCCAAGACAGTATCAACCAAGGTAACAAAAAGCTTTTCCCTTCTCTAAAAGAAGTAAAGGCACAGAACATTTGGTTGCTTTGTCTATTTCACCTCAAAACTTAAGAAAAACCTTCTTGGACTACTTGAATTAAATCAATTCTGCTGTAATCTTAACTGAGACAATCCCAATTTTAGGAAACTGGTTAATGGATAAGTTACCATGTTACATTAAGATTATTTAATACGTTTTTGCTTTGTTGGTAATATAACAGATCAATACTTACTGAATCTCAAAACTTAATTTTTCTACTATCTACTAATTTTATCCCTTATTATTCACCTTCCATGGAATAAAAGAAATGTAACATGTAGTAAAAATTTGTTAAATGAAGTAAGTAATTTTTATCACTTTTAGTTCAGCATTGGCGCATATGCCAAATATAATCTTGGCAACCCAGCTCTCTCTAAATAAAAAACACTTTTAATTTTTCAAGGCATTTTCATTGGAACTAATACCCAAAACCTCCCCGATGCCATAGATCTTATCACAATTTTGCAGAGAACCACAGGTTCACTGAGTTATATTCAGTTATGGCATGTATATTCTCCAAGTGCCTGCCAGTCACTGTTCTAGGGGCTGAGGATATAGCAGTGAACAAAACAAAAATCTCTACTTTCATGGAAATTGCATTCTAGTAAGAAAGACATTAACAAAATCTTTAAGGTGGAAAGTGGTGGGAAATGTTTGGAGAAAAAGAAATTGTGAAAGGAAGATAAGGTATATTCACACCATTGGCAAAACTCCAGTAAAAATCTAGGTAACAGTGAACTGGTGGAAGATGTCAGAACTCTGAAACATGATTCTTTCCAGTAGAATTATCAGCTTGTAAAGAAGGTGTCATTAACTAAATATATTTCTATAATACTTTTCTTGTAAGCCACTATCTAAAAAGTAACTTTTCTTTTTTCTGAGACAGAGTCTCGCTCTGTCACCCAGGCTGGAGTGCAGTGGTGCGATCTCAGCTCACTGCAAGCTCCGCCTCCTGGGTTCAAGCCATTCTCCTGCCTCAGCCTCCCGAGTAGCTGGGACTACAGGTGCCTGCCACCACACCCGGCTAATTTTTTGTATTTTTAGTAGAGACAGGGTTTCACCGTGTTAGCCAGCATGGTCTCAATCTCCTTGCCCACCTTGGCCTCCCAAAGTGCTGGAATTACAGCCATGAGCCACCGCGCCCAGCCAAGAAACTACTTTTAAAGCTGGGCAGACTGGCATATGCCTGTAGTTCCAGCTACTTGGGAAGCTAAGGCAGGATGACTGCTTGAACCCAGGAGTTGAAGACCAGCCTAACATAGTGAGACTCCCATTTTGGTGGGGTGGGGGGTGGTGGGGGAAGTAGCTTTCAAGAAAGAACTGTTAGCAGCATGTTATTTAAAAATCCTTCTTACCACTAAACCTCATTGTATAAACTGACCCACCAAGCAACAAAATCAAATAAACACAAAAAACTGGCAGAAATGTCTTGACTTTTCCTACTTACCATAAGCATTGGGGAAGTCCCCAGGTCCTGGTCCCGGATAAAAAGGACCTGGCCCCGGTGGTTGAACTGGATATTGTTGTGGGGGCCCAACATAAGGAGGGCCACTATGACGGTACTAGAAAAGAGAAAGTATGAACACATAAATAATATGGTCTCTGGGGCCAAAAACCATAATAAAATAATAATAAGAAGAAAGTAGCTTACTACAGAAAGTAAAGTTCTCTGTGTAAGAGAATCATTTAAATGAGGTAAAGCCATTGGGTCAAACACATTCAAAATGCTTGCTTGCCATGAAGATACAACGAGAATGAAGAGAAAGGTGCAGCTTAGTAAAGCCATACAACATATCAGCACACGGGCAGACGTCAGCTCACTGTAAAATAATCTCAGGCTGATAACTTTTCAATGACATTAAAGGATTTCAGGAACAGCATAATCACTGAGCCCATTTTAGAGCAGTTGGTTGTGGTGAGTGGAAGGGAGAAAGCAAGTAGATAAAAACAATTTCTCTGTCATTTAAAAAAATTTTAAGTAAACAGATGTAGAAATATCTTCACATAGCATAATGAAAAAATCACAAAAGGGCTAATTTGTAACCAACAAAACAGTTCACATGTCACCAAAAACTAATGCCATAATTCATCCTCCCAGCTCCCTCTGATGAGAATCTGGGTTTATTCCCACTCTACTGCTGGACCACCTAGGCCTCAAAGATACTTTACCTGTGGTATACAGTACTGAGGCCCCTGGGGCACTGGGTACGGCATGGGCAGATGGTTAACCATCATGATGTGCTGATTAGCCTGGTACACTGCAGTGGGTGTCTGTGCACCAGGACGAATGGATGGACTGCTGTTCGGGATGGTAGCTCTAGGAGGCTGTATTTGAGGCCTCTGGAAAAACTGGGAAGGGGAGAAAAAAAAAATTTTTTTTTCTTTCTTTTTTTTTCTTTTTTTTTTTTTTTTTACAAAGGGGGATATATAAATTTTACTGTCTCCTTTTCTTCACTAACAAAAACCTGGTCAACTTGAATTACAAATACAATATGCATAAAAAGAATAAATTACCTATTGCTGGGTTTCCAAAAACACACCACAGGAGGGCGAGCTCTTATCAGTATCATCACATATTTGAAAACAGTAGGATAGTTTCGACCTGACTGTATATATACATATGTATAGATGCATACATATATGTATATACACATACTGTATATATATACACATATATGTATAATAAAGTATAACAAAAGGGGTAGCTGATATTTCTCTATTATATAAAAGAACTGACTCTGATAAAGAGTAAGTGGTTCATTATCAACTCATTAAAAATTAAAAGTAGTCTCCTAAAAGACTGCTGCTCAAGTAATTTATAAAATACTTAGAACAAGAAGGAATCTCTTTGATCATAAAATATTTACCCAGTCCATCAGGGTCAAGCTAAATTAAACCATCTGTAGGGTTGTCACATGCTGAACTACGCAGTTTTTTTCCTCTCCAAAAGGTGGCACAATCCTATACTAAACTGAGCCTTCTAGAATAGTTTGTAATAACAGTGGACAATCTAGACAGGCCTAAGAATGGTCTAGAATGAGCAGAGTTCAAATTTCTCAAAATGGCAACCAGTATCTGTAGTTATTTATAATTTTGACTGCAGGCTTAAAAGCCTTGAAACAATATACCAATAGTAAATTTCCAATGTGAATGTATCCATTCATTAGCAATCAATCTCAATGTAATAATAATAAGCAGACTGAGTTATAAAGAGGCCATGCAGAACCAGTAGTTTGTTACCTGGATAGGTCTGAATCCTCCCTTCAAATATGAAGCAAGAAAGCAGCAGGAAACAGAAAGAAAGCCAATGGAAAAGCTTACAGATCAGTTGGAAGGGACAGGACATAGCATGCAGCTCAACAAAAGTATCTTTCTATTTAGTAATAATAGGAGAAGAAAGAAGACTAGAAAATCAAAATGACAGTTCTTCACTTGAGAATTTAATCACACATAGAATCAAAGAATCAAGTCACATTTAACTGAAATCCAGTGGCAAAAATCCTCAACTATTATTAATAGCCACAAGTTACAGCAGTGTGCAAGGAAATGTCTGCTTGGTGGCACAAGTACAATTGTGTAATTACTGGTTCCTACTCTTGGATCTCACGAGCACCCATTTCATGATCTGGCATTATCTAGCATCTCTATGATCTACTCGCCATCTGTGTCATTTGTTATTTTTGTAAAAGTCCTAAGAAATAAACTTTTCAATATATATTAGACTCTTCATGACAGAGACTTGCTTGCTCTTTTTAACTAATCAGGTACATAAGAGGGCATTTATAGCTCTAAAATGGAGGACTATAATAACAATCTTAAAATATGGTCTTGCACCAAAATAAATAAAGCAGCAAAATATTTGTTGCTATCAGTCCAAATAAAGCCAAGCTTCGACCTTTGGGCCCACTCTGGTCTATTCTGTCCTACTCTTAGGCATCAAGCTACCCAGAGACGGTATAAGTAACTTCATTTTGTGCTCAAAAGGAAGAACTGGGATCTAGTGTCCAAGGCTCATCCCCATTCAGCCTTCATACCCCAGGGCAAAGAAGGCCCTAAAGAAATTAAGTCACAGAAAAACAACAGCCAGAAAAGTATAGCAGGAGAATGGAATAAATGGGGGAAACCAAAGGGACAGGCCACAGAGAGTAGGTGATGGAGATGAAAAGAAAGCACAGGAGGCAAAGTTGGTAACATAGGAACCTGGGCTGCACTACAACTACAGGAACTATCTTCTAGTTATCTCCACTGACACAGTTTTGGTGACAACATTTTTTTTGTTGGCTGTTAACAGGAACAATAAAGCAGTAAACTTCCCAATACTTGACTGCATTTCTCCTAATTACCAAGCAGAGAGAATCTATTATGCATCAATGCATGTGATCTGTAAACACCATTTCAGGAACAAACTTAAGTATTTTTATAATGTAGCTAATATCAGGACCCACAAAAATGATACAAGCCTCAAGCAGAGAAGACTCATTATCTGTTCAACTTATTGGGCATTACTAAATAACACAGGCAGAGGGTAAAATCTTCATACTGAAAGATCCTTTGAAATCAACTGTAGAGGGCAGCCCAGCCAAGACAAAGGGCATATCAAATGAACACAGGTGATCATCTATTATGGTAACATTATCATCAAATAATGTTAAAATACTCCTATGCTGCCTGAATAAATAGGGTGTTACGGGGTTGGTAAGGAGAGGAGAAAGAAAACTAATCCATTAACTTATGCAGAGTAAGAAAAATAGATACGGGCAATGTTTTCCAAAAATTTTAACAGTCTGTATATGAAATCTTTTCTTACCCTATTTTCCAGCTGTTCTGATGAAACTTTTAATCAGCCTGTCCAGAATAACTGAGGTTACACCTTATTCAAGGTTTCTGAACAGTATGAAACTATTTTCCTCAGTGACTTTCAAGTAAAAAGTGTTTCTAATGATATTCCTAATATTAATACATAGCTGAACCAAAAAGCCACTAAATATGTGGTTATACTGATATAATAATTTTTTTTTTTTTTTTTGGAAATGGAGTCTTACTCTGCCGCCTAGGCTGGAGTGCAGTGGCATGATCTTGGCTCACTGCAACCTCCACATCCTGGGTTCAACGATTCTCCTGCCTCAGCCTCCTGACTAGCTGGGACTATAGGTGCCCGCTACCATGCCTGGCTAATTTTTTTATTTTTAGTACAGACGGGGTTTCACCATATTGGCTAGGCTGGTCTGGAATACCTGACCTTCTGATCCACCCACCCTGGCCTCCACCAAAGTGCTGGGATTACAAGCATGAGCCACTGCGTCCAGCCAATATACTAATTTCTATACACTAAGAATTCAGATTTCAAGCTAAAGAGAAATGTATTTATAAAGCACCAACCTAAGCATTTTACACACACACACACACACACACACACACACACACACACACACACATATATATACACATACTTTTTTTTTGAGACAGAATCTTGCTCTGTCACCAGGCTGAAGTGCAGCGGCGTGATCTCGGCTCACTGCAACCGCCACCTCCCGGGTTCAAGCGATTCTCCTGCCTCAACCTCTTGAGTAGCTGGGACTACAGGCGCCCGCCACCACGCCCAGCTAAATTTTTTTATTTTTAGTACAGACAGGGTTTCACCGTGTTAGCCAAGATGGTCTCGATCTCCTGACCTCGTGATCCGCCCACCTTGGCCTCCCAAAGTGCTGGGATTGCAGGTGTGAGCTACCGTGCCCGGTCAACATATATATATTAACTCATGCTCACAAATGACCTTGAAGGCAAGTACTATTATTAACAGTCGTAAGATACATGTAAAAACTGAGGAACAGGGAGATTAAATAACTCACTGAAAGCCCCCCGCCATCTGTAACCAAAACACAGTCAGGTTATAGACATGTACTTTTAACTGTTACACATACTACCTCTCATGAAATGGAATACCCCCATATTTTTAAATAAACCAGCAGAAATCTTTTCCTTACAAATGCTGAAGGGATGTGGCAGGACCTTTATCCAACTATACTAATGGGTGGCATGTCCCTCAACCATAACTGATTCCTGGTAAGAAAAATTTTCCATCAAGTTACTTCACAAAATACATGCTTATCATTCAAGAAAACAAATTTCTTCTACCTACACAACTCTAATTCTCTGTCTCCCAAAAAGTGACTGCAACTTGTTCATATGCTAAAAGCATATCCTTGGCATACCATTTTACAGACTTACTTTTGCTCAACTTCACTGCATTAATACTTTTTACAACAACAGTCCATCTGGAGCTTGTGTTTTCCACTTAAAAGTACAGGATCACTTACACACACACACACACGCGCACCAGGAGAGATTCTAGAAAAGCCGTAGTAACTAGAAATGCAAAAAAAAAAAAAAAAAAAAAAATCTCCTTTTTGTACTCCTTCCGAACCATTCAATTACAAATGCATAATTAAATTTAATAGTAATGCAAGAAATTCAGATTCTCAGTTGGGCAAGTATAGCAATAAACCACAGGTTATTAAAAGGAACATATAAATGGGCTTTCCCAAACTGCTTGCAATTCTTCAAATTTCTTTCCTTCTCAGCTGAGTGATGAACAATCATTAAGAGTCAAACTCTCCTGAATGGAAGGAGCCATTTAGTCTCACCATCCACTTAAAAAGTCTGAATATCTTTTACAATATACCACTGGGGATATGAAACTTTAGCAACTTAAGATACAATTTCTTTTCAAAATTAAATGGAGTTCTAACACTATAAAACTCTTCCTTCTACTGACCCCCAATTTTTCTCCCTATATCACCTATCCACTTGTCTCATGTCCCTCCCTAAAACCACAAAGAAGTTTAATCCTTCTCCGTAAGTGACAGACCACTAAGTCATGTGAACATTGTCATTACTGCCAATTTTCACCCACCTTGGCCTCCCAAAGTGCTGGGATTATAAAGGCATGAGCCACCGTGCCTGGGCCATTACTGCCAATTTTCACACCACTATTTTTTCTTTCAAGCCAATCATAACCCTCTCCTAGCATCCTGTTCCTCCAACCAAGATTTCTAATTCCCAAACCAGCCTGATCTTTTCTTTCAATCTTGTTCCAACACAAAGGTAACGAGGTGGGGTCTGCCCAGAATGTACTTGGCACTCACTAAAAAAAATCTGTTCCTGAGTGAAAGGGCAACATACCTCTCTGATTCCTGCCAGCTCCAATTCCATTAATGAAACCAAGAACCACAGGAGCACTTTTGTCAACCATATTTTACTACTGATTGGTACTGACACTCATTTAAAGCATTTAAATCATCTTTATACATAACCTGGCTAAATAAGCCATGTTCTTCACTTCAGTGTGTACTCTTACAATTGTGTTTTGAAGCTCATATAGAGGATTTTGTAGTTGGTAACTTTGAAAATTTATCTGGCTAAACAACCCATCGTTTCAGATTGTACCAATTGCATGACAATGTCAAACTACATAATCATTAGAAAACCTGACATAAATGTCACTTATCCAAGTAACTGATAAAAATCCTGCAAAGAGCTAGGCAGAGAAAAGAGAGCCATGCATGCACATAAAATTCACCTCCTAAACTTCATTTCAATCTGTTTTAATTCTTCCATCTTTCAAGGATTTATTATTAATACGCCAGGAGGATGACAGAGGAAGGTGAAAACTCTCATTTGAGGTAGTATTTTGGGCAGATCCAACAAGATAGGATACTTTTAAAACAGAGGCTGAATTTAGCATACTTATAATTGCTTACTTTCCCAGAAACACTCTAGAAGCCAGAAGAAAAAATGTTTCCTCTTGAAAAATCCTTCTAAAGATGCAATAATTCATATCATTACCCAAAGCTTCCTCATCAAACATGTCTAACAAATGCTGTTTGAACGTGCTGGTAATTATGAAATACCATTTTTCATGACTTTGCTCAGTAAAAGCACAAAAAGACAAAAACACCCAATAAATTATATAACAGAAATTCTCTGCAATATTTCAATTTTTTAATTATTATTATATCTGTTATGGTGATGTGTGATCACTGACCTTTTATGTTATCACTGTTACTGGGAGCACCATGAACTGCACCCATAGAAGATAGTAAACTTAAGACAGTTGTGTGTGTTCTAACTGCTCCACTTACTGTCTGTTGTCCCCTGCCACTCCCATCTTTCTCCTCTCCTTAGACCTTCCTATTCAGCAGACACAATAATACTGAAGTTTAGGCCATTATATCTAAATTAATAACTGAACAGTGGCCTCTATGTGGTCTTGTGCCACATCTCTCACTTTAAATAAAAACTATAAATGACTAAACTTAGTGAGGAAGGCATGTTAAAAGCTGAAATAGGCTGAAAGCTACTTCAAAAGCCAAGTTGTAAATGCAAAGAATAAGTTCTTGGAGGAAATTTAAAGTGCTACTCTCCAGTGAACACACAAATGATAAGAAAGCAAAACAGCCTTATTGCTGGTATGGAGAAAGTGAGAGCAGTTTGGATAGAAGATCAAACCAGCTACAACATTCCCTTAAGCCAAAATGTAATCCAAAGCAAACTCCTAACTCTCATTTCAATTCTATGAAGGCTGAGAGGTAAGAAAGCCACAGAAGAAAAGTTTGAAGCTAGCAGAGGTTAGCTCATGAGGTTTAATGAAAGCAGCTGTCTCCATAACATAAAAGTGCAAGGTGAAGCAGCAAGTGCTTATGGAGAAACTGCTTCAAGTTATCCAGAAGATCCAGCCAAGATAACTGATGAAAGTGCCTATACTAAACACATGATTTTAGGTGTAGATGAAACAGCCATCTATTGAAATAAGATGTCATGCGTTGACTTCTCTCTAACTAGGACTTTCATAGCTAGTGAGAAGTCAATGCCTAGCATCAAAGCTTCAAAGATTCAACAGGCTGACTCGACTTTTAGGTGCTAATATAGTTGGTGACTTTAATTTGAAGCCAGTACTTATTTACTATCCGGAAAATCCTAGGGCCCTTAAGAAATATGCTAAATCTACTCAGACTATGCCCTATAAATAAAACAAAGCCAGAATGATAGCACATCTGTTGGCAGCATGGGTTACTTGTAGAGAGCTTAGATTTCCTTCAAAATATTACTGCTTGCTGGGAAAACACCTAGTCACCCAAGAGCTCTGAGGGAGATGTATACAGAGATTAATGTTGCTTTCATGCCTGCTAACACATCTACTCTGCAGCCTATGGATCAAAGATTTGTTTTGATATTCAAGTCTTATTATTTAAGAAGTATATTTTGTAAGGCTACAGCTGCCATACATACTGATTTCTCTGATGGTTCTGGGCAAACTACATTAAAAACTTCCTGGAAAGGAGTCACCATTGCTGATGCCATTAATAACATTCCTGGATGCAGTGGTGTCCGGCTGGAGTTCCAGCTACTTAGGAGGCTGACATAGGGCAGGGCAGGGCAGGGCAGGGCAGGGAAGGGCAGGGAAGGGCAGGGAAGGGAAGAAACATTTGTGATTCATGGGAGAAGGCCAAAATATCAACATTAACAAGCATTTGGAAGAAGCTGATTCCAATACTCATGGATGACTATGAGGTATTCAAGACTTCAGTGGAAGAAGTAAGTGCTGATATAGTGGAAACAGCAAGAGAACTAGAATTAGAAGTAGCACCTGGGCCGGGAGCAGTGGCTCACGCCTGTAATCCCAACACTTCGGGAAGTCGAGGCAGGTGGATCACCTGAGGTCAGCAGTTCGAGACCAGCCTGCCCAATAAGGTGAAACCCCATCTCTACTAAAAATGCAAAAAATTAGCTGGGCATGGTGGCGAACGCCTGTAATCCCAGCTACTTGGGAGGATGAGCCAGGAGAATCACTTGAACCTGGGAGGTGGAGGTTGTAGTGAGCCGAGAAGGTGCCACTGCACTGCAGCCTGGACAGTGAGAGTGAAACTCCATCTCAAAAAAAAAAAAAAAAAAAAGTAGAGCCTGAAGATGTGACTGACTTTATCATGACAATCTCATGATAAAACTTGAACAAGTGAGGACTGGTTTCATATGAAGGAGCAAAAAAAAAGTGAGTTCCTGAGATGGAATCTACTCCTGGCAAGGAGCTGTGAACATTGTTGAAAGGACAATAAAAGATTTAGAATATTACATAAACCTAGTTGATAAAGCAACAGCAGAGTTTGAGATTGACGCCAATGATAAAATAAGTTCTACTCTGCGTAAAATGCTGTTAGACAGCATCACATGCTGCAGAGAAATCTTTCATGAAAATAAGAGTCCATTGGCTGGGTGCAGTAGCTTACGCCTGTAATCCCAGCACTTTGGGAGGCCAACGTGGGTGGATCACTTGAGGTCAGGAGTTTGAGAGCAGTCTGGCCAATAGGGTGAAACCTCAGCTCTACTCAAAACACAAAAAATTAGCCGGATATGGTGGCATGTGCCTATAGTCCCAGCTACTCAGGGGGCTGATGCAGGAGAATCACTTGAACCCAGGAGGTGGAGGTTGCAGTGAGCAGAGATTATGCCACTGCACTCCAGCCTGGGTGACACAGCAAGACTCCAACTCAAAAACAAATAAATTAAAAAAAAAAAAAGAAGAGTCCATCAATGTGGCAAACTTTGTCTTATATCAAGAAATTGCCACAGCCACCTGAATCCTCAGCAACCACTACCCTGATCAGTAAGCACCCACCTACACTGAAGACGCTTCACCAGCAAAAAGATTACAACTCACTGAAGACTCAGATAATCATTAGCATTTTTTAGCCAGAAAGTATTTAATTACTGGCCGGACACGGTGGCACACATCTGTAATCCTAGCACTTTAGGAGGCCAAGGTGGGCGGATCATGAGGTCAGGAGTTCAAGATCAGCCTGGCCAACATGGTGAAACCCCGTCTCTACCAGAAATACAAAAATTAGCCAGCGTAGCGGCACGGGCCTGTAATCCCAGCTACTTGAGAGGCTGAGGCAGAATTGCTTCAACCCAGGAGGCAGAGGCTGCAATGAGCTGAGATTGCGCCACTGTACACCAGCCTGGGCGACTGAGCAAGATTCCGTCTCAAAAAATGAGAAAGTATTTAATTACTATATGTACATCATTTTCTTACACATAATTCTACTGTTCAGTTAGCAGACTACAGCATAGTGGAAACATAACATACATACACTGGGAAACCAAAAAATTTACGTGACTTACTTTATTGCAGTATTTGCTTGATTGTTGTGGTCTGAAAACAAGTCTGCAATATCTCCGAGGCATGCCTATATTTACTAACTTGCAAAGCAATACAAAATATGCTTCTGAAATCTCTAGTGTTATGCAGTATACAGTTCAGCCTACTCGAAGATTAAAAACTAACATTTGCAATTAGGAATTTCCTTGGTGAGTATCTTTTAAAAGTCTAAAGTACTCTTGAAGAACAGTGCTATGATTTGCTGGCAAGTTATAAAAGAACAAGCTTTAAAGAGTCCACATAATGGAATACGACTCAGGTGTCAATTTGATAATCTGTTGATCCATGATAATTTATAACGGAGATTATTCCATTCCAAATTTTTTCTATATTTCTCTGCATGTGGTCAATATTATATAATGTAGGTTTCACTAAGAATCGGGACATGTAAGCCCTAGAGCTGAGTTGTTCAATACAGTAGCCACAAGTCATACTTGACTACTTATATTAAAAATTCAGTTCCGGGTCAAGCACGGTGGCTCACGCCTTTAATCCCAGCACTTTGGGAGGCTAAGGTGGGTGGATCGCTTGAGGTCAGGAGCTCAAGACCAGCCGGGCCAACATGGCAAAATCCTGACTCTACAAAAAATACAAAAATTAGTAGGGTGTGGTAGCTCACACCTGTAGTTCCAGCTACTCAGGTGGCCGAGGCACAAAAATCACTTGAACCTGGGAGGTGGAGGTTGCAGAGAGCTGAGATCGTGTCACTGCACTCCAGCCTAGGTGACAGAGTGAGACTCTGTCTCCAAAAAAAAAAAAAATTCAGTTATTTAGCTGCATTAGCCACATTTAAAGTGCTCAATAGCCATGTATAGCTAGTACAGCTATAGCAGTGAAAAGCACAAGTACAGAACATTTTCATCATCATAGAAACTCTATTACACAGTGCTACCCTAGAGGTTTACGTCAGGAACAGGAGGTGTTCTGTCAGATCATAAGGGAGAGTCTTGGAAATGAGCATCATTATAAAATACTTCATTCATGCTAAAAAAAATAGCTGGGGAAAAGGGGGAAAGACAGGCGGTCTCACTGCTAAAGGAAACTGACACTTACCAAGGACTTACTACATTTCAGACACTGTGATAGGCAGGTACTTTATCCTCACAACACCCATAGGAAATACGTGCAGTTATTATAAATCATCTCAATCTTATATCATTTATGAGCATATTTTACCCATTTTGCAGATGAGAAACCCGACGCCCAAAGATAATTTGCAGTGAAACTAAAACTGAATCCCAGTTTTACTGACTCCCAACATATATTTTCTTCACTATTTATGCTGCTACTATACAACTCCTTGTGAATGAGATACCAGATAAAGCCACCCATCACTCACTTGTATCAAGCTCCAAAAAAACAAATAGTTCATGAGATCATAATTTAAGACGTTTAAGGTTGTATAGATGTTTGAGATGGCTTGTTATTCATATTAATTTAATTCTGTTGCGCCAGGTCTGGTCCCAGAGGCAAGCCCAAGCCTTCATTTATTTTACTTTCCAAACCTCATAAATGGCCTATAGTAAAACAAATATATCTCGCCTAGGAATATAACACCACAAACTTTCAGTAAAGAAACCTTTAGGGATCATAACAAAAAAGAAATCTACATAAATCAGCTGTTCTTTTCAAAAGTTTCTTTTTTCACAAAAAGAACCAAACCACAACAGGAAAACATGCACAATTTCAATGCTTGCCACCAAGTAAGACATTTCTTGATGGCACATACTCCTCCTGCTGCTGCTGCTGCTGCTAGCATATGCTGGTTTTATGAAGCTCATTATTTGTTTATGTTAAATCCTACTGCTTTGAATACAGCATATTTTTCAGCATTTGTGAAAAGTATGTGAACTAAAATCATATATCAAAAAACTACAGTGTTTTGTCCTATGAACACTTTAAAATATCATTTCCCTGACCTTTCCCATAATGAAAAGACTACTTAGTCATAGTATATAACCAACACTTAATCTCTATTGTGAAACCCAAAAGTAAAATAAGGACAGGAACATAAGTAACTTTAAACCAGAACTACACAGATTTTAATGACCAAATACATAAAGTAAACACCACAAGCCAGAATCCAAATTATACCAAGTGACTTGCTATAATTCTGTGTGTACTTTCTGTTCTTTCAGTTTCTAATTACCTTGGGATTTTCAAGCATCAGTACAAAAATAGTTGACATATTTCTAAAGCCAAGAGTGTTTTGCACATAAAATGACTTAGCATTTCTCATTTTATCTTTGAAGAAAACTGTAATTCTAAAAGCTCTTCAGGTTATAAAATGCCAAAAGAATAGCACATCCTCAATAATCTGAAGAATCTCCACAAAAGGCAAAAACTAATAGTACTATCAGGAAGGCGACAGGGCTGAAATAACCCTAACTGCAGCACGGCGCATTGGATTTGTGTGGACTCAAAAAGAGCTCTAGCCCTCCAAATGGAGTTACAAGACCTTCTAAATAAAAGAAGTTCCAAGAAATACACTCAAAGCAGTTTCTTGATTCCATTAAGAACAAAGAAAATGTTTACCATTTAAAATCTTGTTATTTTTTGTTTACTTGAATTCAGGTTAACTCTATCTTACACAGAAAAAATATTTAAATTCTAGATTACTAAACTGGGTGACGTTTTCTTTTCACAAGCAATTAATTCCAAAAAGCCTACCTAAATAATTATATAGTTTTTTGCAACAGCTATAGAACATGCTTTGCAATTTTTACTAAGCATCAACAAAAAGTTGTTATATTTGCTACTGGAGTTTAGAAACAACAATCATTAAAAACATCATCCAACAACAAATTCCTTCAAAAAATAAATTGAGATCAAAGCATGAAAGCATGTAAAATGATCAGAAAGGTAGCCACTGATGAATAATGCAATAAAGGACAAAAAAGAAATCTATTCAATGGCCAAAGCAAACTACCACAGATGAAAAAACCATTTGTGCCTTCAATTCCACTTTAAGTCTTAAGCATGTCAAATCCAAAATATCCCAGGACATGAGGGTTTTCCCTTTAAAAGCATATTCTCTGTACACCATTCAATATTTGTTTCCTCCAATAGCTTGCATTTCATTATGCAAGCCTCTGTCTTGTTTTGTATTATGAGCAACTCCTCTGCAAATCTTTCAGGGTTTAGGTGCTACCTGACTTTAGATCTGAAGAGAAGACACTGTGAAATACAGATTCAGTAAGCGATTCTCAAATGGGAAATGCTGTCACTTCCATGGAAATGTCCAGTGGTGTTTTTGTTTTGTTTTGCTTTGTTTTCTAATTGTCACTAGGGAAATTCTACTGGCATTTAGAGCCCAAAGGATACTAAATTAATTGTATTATATAGGGCAGTTTTGATAACTGGTTATCCCACCCAAATGCCAATACCTATTCCGTAGTGAAACAAACCAAACTGACCCCACATCTCCCTGTGGATGCTACACCCTACATAATGCTGGTTCAGTTAGCTCTGCTCAGCTATGCCACTTCAACCCCATGTCTTTCTCCTCCTCTATTCAAGGTAATTACGGTTGCTCCCTGAGGCAAGGGTACAGACATCCTTATTCAATTCTCTGTGATATGATGAAAAGAATTTAACTGGTGTTCAAGAAAAAAAGGATAACAAAGAAAAAAGTGCCAGCTACCTGAATTTTCTGAATTAAAAATCATTCCTCTGGGTTTATGCTGCATCTTAGGAACTCACCTCCAAGAACTATGGTTAAACAATAATTATTTTTCTTGGTAATATATAAATAAATAAATAATAAACATTTATACTATTTTTTTTTCTTTTGAGACAAGGTCTCACTCTTTCACCCAGGCTAGAGTACAGTGGCACAATCACACCTCACTGCAACCTTGACCACGTGGGCTCAGATGATTCTCCTACCTCAGCCTCCAAGAGTAGCTGGGACTACAGGCATGCACCACCACGCCCAACTAATTTCTGTATTTATATATTTGTTTTGTAGAGATGAGGTTTCACCATGTTGCAGAGGCTGATCTCTAACTCCTGGGCTCAAGTGATCCACCTGCCTCAGCCTCCCAAAGTGCTGGGATTGCAGGCATCAAATACCGCATCCAGCCTATACTTCTATTTTTAAAATAATCAAAACTAGCCATAAATTCATGACTATTATCATACAGCTAAACGACTAATCTGCTAACTCTTTACTGAGTCATACTGCACATGAAAATGTGGGCTGAAATCAATCTTTTCTCACAGAGATTTCTTTTTTTTTTTTTTTTTTTTTTTTGAGATGGAGTCTCGCTGGGTCGCCCAGGCTGGAGTGGGAGTGCAGTAGCCGGATCTCAGCTCACTGCAAGCTCCGCCCCCCGGGTTTACGCCACTCTCCAGCCTCAGCCTCACAAGTAGCTGGGACTACAGGCATCCGCCACCTCGCCCGGCTAGTTTTTTGTATTTTTTAGTAGAGACGGGGTTTCACCATGTTAGCCAGGATGGTCTCGATCTCCTGACCTTGTGATCCACCCGTCTCGGCCTCCCAAAGTGCTGGGATTACAGGCTTGAGCCACCGCGCCCGGCCTCTCAGAGACTTCTGAACATTTTCCCCAATTACTGGAATTAAAGAAAGACAAAATGTACCACATAACTTTAAAGCTCATAAAAAAGTTTTCTTAGAAAACAGAATTTCCCAAAGCTCATTACAAATGCTTAAATACAATATCCTAATTTTAGAACCACTATTATCGAACACAAGTAGCAGAAACACAACCTTAAAATTTGTGCTATTTTCATTAAGAACCTAAATTTTTTGATCAACAGTCTTTAAAAAAGTTACTAGTCTTAAATAAGAAATGCCCAGGCTATTTAGTAATCTGGATCTTTTTTGTTTGTTTTTTTGTTTTGAGATGGAGTCTCGCTCTGTCGCCCAGGCTGGAGTGCAGGTATGATCTTGGCTCACTGCAACCTCTGCCTCCCAGGTTCAAGTGATCTCCTGTATCAGCCTCCCAAGTAACTGGGATTACAGGTGCCTGCCATCATGCCCGGCTAATTTTTGCATTTTTAGTACAAGACGGGGTTTCACCATGTTGGCCAGGCTGGTCATGAACTCCTGACCTCAAGTGATTCACCCACCTCGGCCTCCAAAGGTGTTGGGATTACAGGCGTGAGCAACCATACCTGGCCTATTAAGCAACATTGTTTTTGTTTCAAAATTCACTTATCATTCCATCAATCTACAGAGTAGAAAATCCAACAAAATAACTGTGGCCAATGATAATGTTAATTCCTTCTACTTATAGTTTACCTCAAGCTATCTGAAATGACTTATGAAATAAATCAAGGTTTGAAAAACACAAGCATGTGAACAAAGAAATTAACAAGTGCCTTACATAAAGGAGCTCAGAAAACATTTTCACCCTAATTCCTTTGCAGTTATTTCACAAATAAATAGTTTCTTTTCATTCTGCTTCTTGAGCAAAGATCCCCAACGTCTCTCTCTTTTAGGAGTATTTGCCTTGTCCCTGGATTAAAATTTAAGCCGCGCCTCTATGGCCCTGGAGTAAATTTTTAAATAAAATTATAAACACTCTTTTACACAAGAAACTAGTATTTTAATTATTAGTAGTCATAATACTAATCATATGTCCTAGTTACTATGTGCCAAACACCCTGCTAATCATTTTATTTTCATTATTTCATTTACTTTTCATAATAGTTTCTTTTTTTTGAGACGGAGGCTCACAGTGTCACCCAGGCTAGAGTGCAGTGGTGAGGTCTCAGCTCACTGCAAGCTCCGCCTCCCGGGTTCATGCCATTCTCCCGCCTCAGCCTCCTGAGTAGCTAGGACTACAGGCGCTCACCACCATGCCCGGCTAATTTTTTGTATTTTTAGTGGAGATGGATTTTCACCATGTTAGCGACGATGGTCTCGATCTCCTGACCTCGTGAGCCACCCGCCTCGGCCTCCCAAAGTGCTGGGATTACAGGCGTGAGCCACTGTGCCCGGCCCATAATAGTTTCAACATGGTATTATTGTCTCCATTTTATAGGTGAGAAAACTAAGGTGGAGAGCAGTAAATGATTTATCCAAGAACCTTCGGTTATAACATGGAAGAATCAAACCTAGGTCTAGCTGATGGCAAAGTCCATCTTAAAGTATTAATACTTTACAATACTATCTCTGAATTAAAAAAAAAAAATACCCCAAGGTTTTATTTCATTATGTAACCCAAACAATAGCCATCCACCTCATATAGCCATCCTCCTGCAAAGTACCTTTAATAACTCAGATTTGCTTTGCCTTTACAGTCTCCAGATTGGAAGGATCACATTTTGAGAAACAGAGTCAGGTATTAAATCACTCAAGACAATGGAAGCCTTCAACTAAACAATATCCACTAACTCAGTAATAAGAATTCTAAATATGATAACACAGGCAAATACTGGTAATATTTACTTTATCCAACCATACTTTATTCCATAACAATCATATTAAAGACAGCTACCACTTACTGACTGCTTGTTTTGTGTCAAATGCTTACACTATTTCTATGGCAGAAGTTATTTATCTCCATTTTACATATGAGGAAAAAAAGATGCAGAAAAAGACTTGCCTAACCAGCTGGTTAAATAGTAAAGCTTGTAATATGAACAGACTCTAAACCGAAGCTCTTTCAGCAGAAGAAAATGTTTCAGAATACCCCATAAAAAGCTATTGGGGGTTGGAGGGAGAACCCTGAAAGTCTTTCTGTCTTGCCACCTCTAAATAGATTCCTACTAAATGACAGTGTTCACATACATATTTTTGAAATTTTAATTTATACAATTATTTCATTTAGAAAACCAATAGGATAAAGTTATTTAAATTAATTAAGGTATCTATTTTCTCTGTGTCCTAAGTATAAAAATAGTTCTATCCAGCAAATGGATGTACACTATTTTTAATCAATTTATTACTAGATCTAAGTTAGTAACTGAGTTTAAGTAGTTTTAGAAATACTAATGCTATTTTATACACATCAATACAGGTTATATCAGAATGTTAACAGAAAACCCATAGAATGCTGCCTGCTTCATTCAGTTAAATTTAACTTACTACAAATATCCACAAAATCTATAAACACTTAATATCTCAATTTTTCAAAATTGTAAAATTTAAAAACAATCTTTGTTTGGCAAGAAAAAAAAAACTGTAGCATTTTTTAAATGTGGCATAAACAGAGGCAAACGGATTTGTTAATAACAAAATGCAGTGAGATTAATGAAGGACAAAGAAAGTTGAATTAGATCAGATAAAAGCTACTCTTGAAATGAGTAATTTGAGTAGTTCTATGGGATGGCAGCATTCTAAGAGTCAGCAGCTACTAAAGCTCCCACCTATTAGTTAAGGGTGATAGTGAAGGGGCAAGGGTACAGTACCTGATGATGGGGAGGTCGAGGCCCCGCTGCAAACTGAGAAAAGGAGGGAAAACAAACACAAAAGGAAAGGCACAAAGAGTCAGAAACACCACAACAAAAACCAAAATTTCACACAATATGCCAAAAGAAAAAAACCCACAGCGGGGAAATAAAAAACAACACACAAAACAGTCAAAGCTTTGCTGCAGGACAGTGACAGACAGGTACTAAGATTCAACAGGTTAACACCACTATCAGAATAGTTTGTCATTTATCAGCTGGGAGAGAAACAGGCTATGCTGTTAGGCATGTAAGGTACTCTCTGATAGGACTATTTTTTTAAAAACAACAACCCTAAAATAAGGCAAAAGAAAGTTTGAAAAATTAAGTGGTTACATTAAGACAAACGTGAAAACCAAGTATGCTGTATGTAACTGATACAGCTGGAGGAAATGAGAAAGTTTTTACATTACAAGACCTAACCAGGAGATAATTACAAAGTCCAGCAGGAAGCAAAAAATGTAAAAGGATTAATTGCAAATTTTCTTAAGTTAAATGGGATATCTTATCCATGAAATGGAAGTTTCAATATCTTAATTTCTTAGAGTTAAAGAAAAATTTTTTTATGATTTTACACACACACACACACACACAAGTTTAAATGCAGTTAACTAGTATAGTTTAATACCAGGCATGTCAAGGCAAACAGCTAGTAAAGAACAACAGTCTCTAACACAATTAATCCAAGTGGTATTCTTACAGACTTGAGAAGGAAAAAGGGTAAATAAGTCAAATCTCTTAATTACTATAGACAACAGCAAAGCACTGTGTATATGTACCTATCGTTATCTAAGAATAAAGCACAAAGAAATGTAATTCCTCAGCTAAATCACTGAGTAGTTGAAAGTGGCTAATATATATTCCAACCCTTCCACTAACTTAGAATAAAAGAAAAAGTTTTTTCACCTATGTGAATTTTAACTGCTAAACCTCTAGGATCAAATAATTCACTAGGCCAAATTTGGGTTTGAATACATTTTAACTGAAAGGAACAAACAAAAATATTGGGTTATGTAGAGCCATATTCTGGATACTAATACATGAGCTACTGTAATGTTAACCATCCTCTTCAATAGTAAAAGAAAATATTTAGAAAGCAGTGCCTAATGTAAACCATATACAGGGTTTTTATCTAATATATTTAAGGAGCTAAAATATATGTCTTTGGCTGTCTTATTTTCTCTATAGAGACTTCCTTCTGTCAGCTTAACACTACAGATGAATTAGATTGACGATTAAGAAACAATCTCTCACGCTCAGCATTTAAGTTATGTGCAATACTGACTTGCAAAACATTTGGAATTAGTTCCCCAACTACCATTAGTTCATATTTTAAAATTTCAACAAATTACAGTAGAACACAGGGCCACAATGTAGGAGACAGCTGAAAACAGCTCTGTCAAGAATTCACCTCAGAAGCTAAAATGTCACCTGCTGTTCAAGTAATGAAAAGTACATTAATGACCTATAAGGCTGGGTTATGTTAGGTCAGCCATCATATTTGGCTAATCAATACAATGCAGCTTTTCAGAATGATGATAACTGGCAGCTACAGTTCTTGCAGGAAATTTTCTCTTGAAAGAAACTGAGGTCTTATATTTTCAGTCTTCCAATTAGGAGAAGAAAACATCATACTTCTGCTATGGACAAGAATAAGCAATACCAGGCATGTGGTATGAAAGTCGGGAGTGGAGTATGAAATGTTTCTTCCTGACACTTTTGAAGAAAGTGGAAGAGAGGGGCCATGTTACAAAATTAACCTGAGTATGGCAGTACCTGTCTTATCACTGTTCCACAGAAAATGCCCCATTTTCAAGGCTCTAAAATAAAAGCTAAAACTTTGTACAGTTTGAATGTTCCAGTCAAAAGAGAACTTTCTATGAACAAGAAGAGTATCTTATAAAATTACACATATATAAAAACAAAAGCAAGAAAGAAAATCCCAACTTAAGTTAGTAGAAAGTGCCCTAGGAAAGTACCCTAGTCTATTTTGCACTAGTCACCATTGGCTATTGAGTTTTTCATTTGAAATGACAATAGTCTTAATCCTATGGGTAGCTGTAAGCAACAGAACAAACTGTAGTCGCTGCTGGCTCATGTTAAAAATAGAAATTTTTCTTTCTTTTTTCTTTCCTTTTTGTTAAAGAAGGGTCTTTAAGACGGTGAGGACTGTAGATATAAAGGAAAGCAGCCTTCTGTGAACTTGCATCCAATGTTAATGCCACCCACCCACTTACTCACCCCTTCTATGCACAGTTGGTAACTGAGCATGGCCAACATAACACTGATATAATTTTGACACAATACCACAAATTATAAAAATAACCAATGGTTAGAGTTACTACAAAAGCCAAACTGTCTCCCTCTCCAAATTAAGTATTTAATAGCTTCACTACTTTAGACAGGCTATTAAAAACAACAACAACAACAACAACAACAACAACTAACACTGTTTAAAAGTTCCAATAAAACGAGAAAATGGAACAGATAGCTTATCAGTGTTTTTATTACTTTTGAAAAAGATTTTATTTCCATATTATGAATTTAACTAAGATTCTAAGCATCAAGTAGAAAGACAGGCACAAAGATAACCTGAAGGAGGGAGAGAGGCCATTTGAAGCCAGTTGGATTGCAAAGGCAGCTGTCCAGGGAAGAACAGAAAAGCCTAAAACTGTGCAATTGCCAATGGCCTATTAATGCAGAAATAGAATGGAGTAAGCCTTAGCTGCTCTACAAAGCCACAGGAAGAGGCCCTTCCTTAATGTAACAGCTTACCTCTCCTCACCAGTTGGGACAGCTATGAGATGGATGAGACTAGACTATGACAACTTGGGATGTAAACAGAAAATGCAATCGTGCCAAATTTCAGACCCCAACTTCACCCTCCCAGAGCAAAAAAAAAAAAAAAACACACACAACGGCAACAACAACAAAAAACCCATAACAAAATAAAGAAAATCAAACCTAAAACAAGAAGCAAGAGTAGTCTGGAGTCTGCTAGTCTTGCACTTGTTTTAGGGTATGTAATGGAATGTTATGTGTGTGGTTTTTAGTAATGGGGTGGGTAATGGTCACTAGCAGAGCAGATGGCAAAAACTGTATAGAGAATAGTATCTGAAGAGTTTATGACCACAGAAAAATGGCTGACAACTACAGACAATTTCCTCCTTAATATTCAATTATAAAATTGAAAGGGAGTAAAAAGAAGCCTTGATATTTATCTTTTAAATTCAAATTTATCTGAAAGGGATATCTCACTTCAAGTTTAAAATAAAGAAAAATCTAAACCCCCAAATTCTTCCTGACTAATTCCCAATAGAGAACACCCACCCAATTTGTTATTCTTTTCCCCACTATGCCTGGCAGAAACTGCCATGCTAGGTTGAACTTTCAGAGAGGAAGCAATCAATGCATTTCTGTTCATCAGCCAATAAATGGATGTGGTCAAAAATATTAAGTGCCAGAGGCACCACTGCCTGCAAGAAGTACAGTTTGTTATATTGCTTACAATGCAGTATTTTATCCAGCCTCTTCCAGCCAAGGACCTGTAAACGGGAGTCTGTTCCAAAACCTTCCTCCTCTTCCAGTTGTCTGTGCAATGTATTGGCACTGTTCTGCTGGGCTGTCAAAAAAACTGGTTTAGAGATGCAGCTCTTCAGTCAGGTTCTGCGCCAGTTCTAACCATGTAAATTTAATTCATTTTCTTTTTTGATAATCAGAAAAGAGGGGTGGGGGCATAGAGAAAGAGGGCCAAAGAATTCTTTGCAATAGGAGCTTACCATAATGTTCCATGTTTAATTATTAGAACCAGGGCCTATCTAAATTGATCTAGTGAGATCTCAGACCCAAGTAGTAAAGTGTACACATCCCTGAACCACTCTCATAACAAAACCTGTAACAGACATCTTATTGACCATTTCAGCAAAAAAAGAGACAAGCAAACAGGCAACTAGGACCAAAGTCCCACCTCTTTAGAATGGTTCCTCCACCCAATGGGGAGAACCAGGATCTAAGAACAGCTGTTGGAGAACAGGGCAACAGGGAAAAGGAAAATAGAAAAAGGATAAGAAAGAGATTACATTTTGGTGCAGACTATGCTCTCCTAGTTCTTTGAGTAAGTCTTTGGTACATTTAAACAATTATAAATTCATGCATAAAACGAAATGAATAGGAGCTAATGCAATGAGGTATTCCTGCACTCCAGGCAAAAAAGCAGGGGCAGAGAACAAAAAGAAATCCCTGTATTCTGAAGAATACACAGAGCTGAGGTACAAAGAGGGATGTGAGATACACAATGTGAGATGTTACAGAAGCACCTTCTAGCCAGTTAATCATGCAGGGCAGGAAACGATGTTCTAAGGAATGGAGAACTGAAGCCACTGTATACTTTTGTGAAACAAAGGATGAACCTTGTGTAAATTCTCAGTCTTGGCAGTACTTACTGCAATTCACGTAAAGGATGAAAAAGAGGATGATAACATTTACATCTGTATCACAATTTATTTACCATTTGAATAAATGAATACACTCACTGGTATATGTCATGCACATACCCACACCGGCAAATGGTGAGAACAGATCTAATAACACTGATTGAAAAGTCCTGCTTCCCCAAACCACTGGGATTTGAGAATTTAATTAGTGAAATTCAATTTACTCCTAAAATCATTGTACTTTACTCTTACCTGGATTTTGAACAGTACAACTAACAAAAATTATAAGCTGAAATAAAGTAAACTTGAATGCAACCAGACTTAAAAATCATGCTATAGAAAAGTATTAAAAGGGGGTGGGGGGCTAAAAGCTCCACCTCTTCTTTTTCTCAATAAATTTAATTATTGCTATAGGTAAGGTCTGAAAATGCAAAGCTAACAAATAATAGTAGTGGTCATAATAATAAATCATCTTTGGAAGAAACTTCCAAAATCCAGTAAAAATATTTGGCAAAGAAACCCAAGCCACTACACACACAAACATAGGTAGAGAATGTAATTTGCTATAAGCTTCTGCTTACTTACCGGAGAACGGGTTTGAGGTTGTGAATTCATTGTCTGAGGGGCTTGAGGGTATACCAGCGTGGTTGGACCTGCATTCTGTCCAGAGGGATAAGGCGTCTGTCAAAGAATGGCAAGAACAACATAGTATTTTTTAAAAAGATGGCATGGCAATTCAAGTTCAAGATGTTTTATAAAAGTTTATAGAAGTGGTTATTAATGTGGTTTACAGTTCTACTTTTTAACAATTTAACTTATCACAATAGCCAGTAACTCAAAATCAAGTGCAGTTCCTTTTTTTTTTAAATTAATGAACTGGGGTGTCGCTCTGTCACCTGGGCTACAGTGCAATGGCGCAATCATGGCTTGGTGCAGCCTCAAACTCATGGTTTTAGGTGGATCCTCCCACCTCAGCCTCTGGAGTAGCTGGGACTACAGGCACACAGCACTGTGCTGGACTAATTTTTTTCTTTCTTTCTTTTTTTTTTTTTTTTCAGAGACAGGGTCTCACTTTGTTGCCAAAGCTGGGCTCAAACTCCAGGCCTCAAGCAATACTCCTGCCTTGGCTTCCCAAAGCGCCTGAACAACTTTTTAATTTTTTTTAAGAGATGGAGTCTTGGTATTTGCCCAGGATGGTCTCGAACTCCTGGGCTCAAGAGATCCTCTCGCCTCATCCTCTTCAGTAGCTGGAACTACAGGCAAGAGCTTCCTTACCAGCTAGTGCAACAGTGTTTAAGTTACCATAAATCTCCTGATAAAAGGACATCACCAACCCAAAATCTAGGTGTAATTATTTTTCTTTTTTTGTGCATTAAGGCATTTTATTTACAAGTATGTATTATGTTGCTAGAAAAAGCATCCCAGAACTTTCCCTCCTGTGTGTTTCACCTTGCCTCTTCAAGGTTCCTGATGCCAGGTAAGGTTGTCAGTGCAATGAAACAAAACGGACAGGATGAGAGCGGATTATTCTGCCATTTTTTTCTAGATCTTTGAGTTGCACATCATATCTCAGGCTGATCACTCCACACTTGTTTAACCTGCCTGTGAGGTTCACAACAATTTTTCTCTGCTCTCTGATCATCAATGATTTCAAATTTGCCAATGTAAATTGTCTTATCATGCCTCATCATCATGGTTAGAAGGAAAGCATGACCTAGTTAAGAATCTGGTGGTTACCTCTCTATTCAGCATTGCTGATGCTCCTGAGAGCATCAACCAGAACATTCATATACACAATTGTGGCAGCACAAAAAGATGAAGGAAACACTAGGTACAATTATTTGAAATTATCAATGCAAAGAGGACCTACTGTGAATTCATCTAGTTCTGAAATGGATAGCCCAAACCACAAACAAAATCAAACACGGATGAGAAAACTTGCTTTTGCTATGGTGTGCTTTCCTTGAAGAAGACATCTCAGAGTCACAATTAGCAGTCCACACAGTTAAATGTTACATATTGCTGTAATCTTGCCAAGACTTACATACCTTAATCCTTTTAAATGATCCCATAAAAATCAATAACCAATAAGAACCTTATACAAAACCTTAGAATAAGTGATAATGTAATACACACAGCAAAAGTTATCATATATTTTCTGAAAATAAAAACATAAGCTTTTCATGGCAAATCCATGCCAATTGTTACTATTAAACTGTGTGCTATTCAATATTTTTTTTTAAAAAATGCTTGTAACGTATTTAAAATGAAATGCCACCAACAACAATGGACATATACCCACAAGACTTGGACTGAAATCCTAACAATTGCTACTGAATACCGTTGTTAGTTTGGGCAACTCATTTATCTTTCCCATGAACGTAAACAGGAACAACACACGTACCTCTCAAGGTAGTTTGTGAAGATTAAATGAGATAAAGTAAAATATTCCCAAAGCACCTTTATTTACCACTATCCCACATCTATGAATGAGGAAACCAAGGATTGAAAAACTGAAGTATCTTATCTAAGAAAACAAAGTAAATAATATATCTGGAAAGTATTAGCATCTGTTGACCATTTAATGTTTAGCCGGATCAGCAATTTTAAAGAAAATATTTGACAGGATTCATCATACCTTCCAAATAACAAAACAAAACAAAATTTCTTTTTCTTTTTCTTTATGAGTCATACAAAACAAAATTAATGGCTTCATATTACACACATAGGCTATATGGCAATCTTTCAACATGGTAACCTTAATATAGCCATCTCTGTAGCTGACACTAAGGTTCAACATCAGATTGATTTCCTTTCCTACTCTAGTTCTACTAAATCTAGCCACTAACCTAAAAATATGGCAGTGAAGTATCTCATGTCTATCAAATAATTAATAAATGGGTCAAACACTACCTAAAACTTCTTCAAAGTTTTCTTATCAACGATTATTTACAGCACTGTTTCAGACACAATGTTTATGTGTATGTATCACATTCAAAATCTGAAAGGCTGAAAGTTTGACTATTTTAACTTAAAAAAACATGAGGAATGAATTTCTTATTAACTCTGGCTCCACTGAGATAGGGAAACTATTTCTTCAACTTCTATTAGAGAATTTGGATATAGTTTTAAAAGAAAGCACCAATTTCATTCTTCATTAAATTAAAAAAAATTAAGTATTCATAAGGTCATTTCTCAGTAATGAGGCTCTTTGATCTTAGGATATATTTTGACACTAATTTAATTTGGTGGTATTCTGAAGCAGGAGTTTCTAAATGTCAAGATATTAAATATAACATTGAAATATATCACTTACAAAAACATAAAGAAATGTTACCTCTTTCTATACTTCAAACAATTAGAGGAACACTTTGTTCTCTCATAGTTGTTGTACTATTGAAATAGTAAGGGAATCCATAGTATTTCATTGAACATGCTAAAAATATACATGACAACCTTATTTGACTTCAGTCAAAATTTTAACAATATTTTCAACACTCAAGCCAAATAAGGCAACATAGAGCCAAATGAAAATGCAATATGTGAATTGGCAGTCAAAGATAAAGTTCTTTTGCTCAGAAAGAACACCCTTCCTGATCACACATATGGCTGGGGCTCTGTCAACAATGTTCCCAATGCGCCTTTTTCCAGATTATATCCTTGCTCTGAAAATGATTACTAAAAAAACAAAAAATTATTTTCTTATGTCTTAGGCTTTCTACTCTAAAAAGACTAAAAAAAAATAACCAAGTACTTCTTTTCATATTTACTTTGTACATATGCCAAGAGCTAATTCAGACTCTGTACACAAGTAGCTTCATCAAATGGAAAGCACAATCTCTAATGCAGCCACATACAGAAGTAATTGTTCTGTCACAATGTATGCCATTATACCACCAGCAATACGGAATGCTTAACAGTGTCACATGACAAAGAAATTTTGCCAATAGATCATTCAATGATCATTCAGAGCATTTTTCCATTCTCTGTGGATGCCTTTAGAAACTTCTTAGGAATGGTATGACTTGTTACCTATCATTGCTGTAAGCAGTGCAACTGTAAAAGATGCCTCTACTCTTTTATCTCTTCTCTTCATTTAATGATTTATTCTAGAATAATTTCCTTCATTTACTACCATGCTTTGTTGAAAAATAATGCAAAAGTTTCAGTGGGAACATACTTTGACCATGTTTCACATCAAATGCATAGAAAACTAGAGACAGATCAATGAATAATCATTTCAATAATAATCAGAGCTTCTATTTGTACTTTCCCTTTTCAAATAATTTCAAAGTCATCACAAAGATTTACTTCTCCAAGGACATACGGGTGAACACACAGAAGTTACACTGCAATCCAGTATACTGTCCAAGTTGATGAGTTACAGATATCTGTTCTCATTTCCATTATTAATTTTATGTTTCTTTTTCTTTTTTTTTTTTTTTTTTGAGACGGAGTCTTGCTCTGTCGCCCGAGCTGGAGTGCAGTGGCCCGA
>NW_012114253.1:1320072-1323797 GCF_000951035.1 Colobus angolensis palliatus | reverse complement strand
TGTTAGCCAGGATGGTCTCGATCTCCTGACCTTGTGATCCGCCCGTCTCAGCCTCCCAAAGTGCTGGGATTACAGGCTTGAGCCACCGCGCCCGGCTCAATTTTATGTTTCAATAAACCTTTTTTAATACTTTTTATATTGGGGGAGATAAGAACACAATAGTGACAGCAAACCCAGCAAGTGATGTAAATTAAATTAATAATGTTACTGAAGAAAAGCCAATTACAACAGTCCTTATATAACCCTTAAATCCCTAATGATATTAAAAGCAGTGATTTGGACAGTCAACCACAGGTAGAAATGGTGAATTCCATTATAAGACAAAACAAACTAACACTGCATATCAAGTATAACAAGACTCCAGACGTGATGGTTTTCAAACCACAGACATGCGAAAAAATAAATCTACATTTCCTATTTTCACAATATAGTACAATGGACTTAAGCTAACAAAAATAATTATAACATAAAACATTTATTTAGCTTTTACTAGGTTTCAGGTACTATTATAAGTACTTTATATATATAAAGTCAGAGATGACATGCCACTTCTCGTTTTAAGATTCTGCCATCACCTAAACTAAATTCTGCCATAAAGATTAAACTCAGTATTGTACACGCTGTATGTTAACAAACATAAATCTGACTAAAAAACTAAGCTGCCAACTTTTCAAAGAGCTATAAAGGGCCAGGTGCAGTGGCTCACGCCTGTAATCCCAGCACTTTGGGAGGTAGAGACAGGCAGATCACCTGAGGTCAGGAGCTCAAGACTAGCCTGGCCAACATGGTGAAACTCTGTCTCTACTAAAAATACAAAAATTAGCTGGGTATGGTGGTGGGCACCTGTAATCCCAGCTACTTGGGAGGCTGAGACAGGACAATCAATTGAACTCAGGAGGCAGAGGTTGCAGTGAAGCAAGATCATACCACTGCAATCCAACCTAGATGACAAAAGCAAAACTTAATCTCAAAAAAAAAAAAATCTATAAGGTAATACCGAGCACATTTTAAATATGCTTATCCTTTTGATTCTATGATTCCACTTCAGGGAACTCACTCTGTGAATATATTCACAATGGGCCCTTCCTAAAAGAAAAAAAATACTCAAAAACAAAAAAAAACTGGAAATACTCTAAATGTCTATATATAAAAAAGGTGAGATTATGTACTTAGTCACTGAGAGAATATAGAATAATCTTTAGAATGAATCAAGTCAACATACACCATGGAAAGATGTCCATAATAATATCAAGTGACAAAAGCAAATTGTAGAATTTTTAAGTATAAAAAGATTCTGTCTTAACTTTAAAAACTAAACATATGCACATAGTACATATACCAACCAACGAAGATAAACGTCTTAGAGAAATATGTAGCAAATTTTAAACTGACTACTTCAGAGACAGTTATAAAGAGTATACAGGATACAATTTATAGGTTTTATTTTATATACTTCTGTATTATGTTTTTACTGTCCAATGATCAGTAGGATTATTTTACAATAAAAATTTAATAAAGAAAACCTCTGTCCTCCAGCTTCTCCTGCATGAAATACAAACATGCCAAGCAAGCTGGGTGCAGTGGCTCATGCCTGTAATCCTGCTTTGGGAGGCCAAGGTCAGAGGATCGCTTGACAACAGGAGGTTGAGGCTGCAGTGAGCTGTAATTGTGCCACTGTACTTCACCCTGGGTGACAGAGTGAGAACCCATCTCAAACAAACGAACAAAAAACAAAGCAAACCAGAATATCCAGTAGGAAGTCTGCTGTTTTATAGAGTTCTAAATAATTTTTGATAATAAAAATTAAATCAACAGCATTAGCAGAAATCTAGCACAAAGAAAACACTGTGCTGTAGGCTATGTGCGTAAATAAGGCCTAAGATAGATGATTGTTTCACTTATTTTCATCTTTTTTTTTTTTCTTTGAGATGGAGTCTCACTCTGTCACCCAGGCTGGAGTGCAATGGCGTAATCTCAGCTCACTGCAACCTCCCCCTCCTGGGTCCAAGCAATTCTCCTACCTGTGCCTCCTGATTAGCTGGGATTACAGGCGCATACCACCACACCTGGCTATTTTTTTGTATTTTTAGTAGAGACGGGGTTTCACCATGTTGGTCAGGCTGGTCCCAAACTCCTGACCTCAGGTGATCCACCTGGCTCAGCCTCCCAAAATGCTGGGATCATAGGCGTGAGCCACTGTGCCCAGGATACTTATTTTAATCTTTAAGAAGTTTATTATTAAATCAATAAAGAAATACAGATGTAAGAAGCACTTACTCAGCCACAGTGTATAATCCTTTGCAGTCATTAAAAAAGATACAGAAGAACATTTAATGATATGGAATGAGTAATACAGAGAATGTTGAAATAAACCCACATATATGCAGAAGGTATTAGAAACATTTCAAATTAGTAGAAAAATACCAAAATTAATAAATTGTGTTGAGAAAACTAAATAATCATTTAGAATAAAGATGGTTAACCATCCTCAACTCATTATACCAAAAGAAATTCTAGATTGATTACAATGCTGGAATGAAAAATTTGAAATTGTAAAGGGGCTAGATGGAAATCTATCTCTATCATCTTAGAGCTGGTAAAGACTTAAAATCTGAATAAGACTACATAGCTATACTAATAAGTTTTAAAAATAGGCTATTCCTATTAATTCATACAAGTTCTTAATTCTGCTTTAAAATTTCTCTTTATAAACTTCTTTCTCTTTTCGCGTATATAGGTGTGTTTATTCATTTTTCTTCTTTTATCCTTGGAGACAGGGTCTCGTTCTGTCACCTAGACTAAAGTACAGTGCTACCAACACAGCTCACGGCAGCCTCAGCCTCCTGGGCTCACGCAATCTTCCTGCCTCAGCCTCCAAGTGCTAAGACTACAGGCACATAACACAATGCCTAATTTTTTAATTTTTCGTGGAGATAGGGTCTTGCCAATGTTGCCCAGTCTGGTCTTGAATTCCTGGCTTCAAACAATCCTCCTGCTTCAGCCTCCCAAAGTGTTGGGATTATAGGCGTGAGCCACCACATCCAGCCCCATTGATTCTTGTTAGTAGATATTATAGGGTACAAATTAAGAAAGAGAAACTCTTCCACCTAACAAATGTTTGACACTTAAATCTGGCCAGAGAAACAAAAATAGCACCTTAAAGTCTAGACCAAGTACCTTCAACCTCTTGAGAACTGTTCTCTTCCTCTTCTTTTTTTTTTTTTTTTTGAGATAGAGTCTCGCTCTGTCGGCCAGGCTAGAGTGCAATGGTTCGATCTTGGCTCACTGCAACCTCCACCTCCCGGGTTCAAGCGAGTTTCCTGCCTCAGCCTCCTGAGTAGCTGGGATTACAGGCATGCACCACCAGGCCCGGCTAATTGTTTTTTTGTATTTTTAGTAGAAACGGGGTTTCGCCATGTTGGCCAGGCTGATCTCGAACTCCTGACCTCAGGTGATCCACCTGTCTTGGCCTCCCAAAGTGCTTGGACTACAGGCATGAGCCACTGTGCCCGGCCCGACTTGGGCATATTCTTTTTTTTGAGATGGAGTCTCGCTCTGTCGCCCAGGCTGGAGTGCAGTGGTGCAATCTCGGCTCACTGCAAGCTCCGTCTCCCGGGTTCACACCATTCTCCTGCCTCAGTCTCCTGAGTAGCTGGGACTACAGGCGCCCACCACCACGCCCGACTAATTTTTTGTATTTTTAGTAGAGTCGGGGTTTCACCGTG
>NW_012114253.1:1310786-1320022 GCF_000951035.1 Colobus angolensis palliatus | reverse complement strand
TACTTCCTGGGTTCAAGCAATTCTCCTGCCTCAGCCTCCTAAGTAGCTGGGACTATAGGTGCGTGCCACCACTCCTGGCTAATTTTTGTACTTTTAGTAGAGATGGGATTTTACCATATTGGCCAGGCTGGTCTCAAACTCCTGACCTTGTGATCCGCCTGCCTTGGCCTCCCAAAGTGCTGGGATTACAGGCGTGAGCCACCCCACCCAGCCAAAAATTGTCTTCTTAAGCGCTATACAACACAACCAATGCAAATAGAACTTTCTGTGATAATTATAAATGTTCCATATTTACTCTCTCTAAAATGGTTATTAGCCACATGTGGCTACTGAACACTTGAAATGTGACTGATGAAACTGAAAAAATAAATTTTTATTTAAATGAATTTTACTCAATTTAAATTTTGTGGTAGAAAACATGTAACAAGGCCAGGCGTGGTGGCTCATGCCTGTAATCCCAGCACTCTGGGAGGCCAAGGCAGTCAGACCACAAGGTCTTGGAGTTCGAGACCAGCCTGGCTAATATACAAAAATTAGCTGGGCATGGTGGCTCACGCCTGTAGTCCCAACTACTCAGGAGGCTGAGGCAGAAGAACCACTTGAACCCAGGAGGCGAAGGTTGCAGTAAGCCAAGATGGTGCCACTGCACTCTAGCCTGGGTGACAGAGGGAGACTGTCTCAAAACAAAAAAAGAAAAGAAAGGAGAAGAAAACATGTAACAAAATTTACTATCTTAACCACTAAATATACAGTACTGTTAATTATATGCACATAGTACAACAGATCTCTAGAACTTTTTCATCTTGCAAAAAACTAACTCTATAACCACTGATTTCCATTTAAATTGTATTTATATACATTTTAATCACTTAGAATGTAAATATCCATATATATAGCCCACGGCTAACATACTGCACAGCACAGGTATAGAAAACTGCTAATTTTCATGTTTTGTTTTTCTGAGTTCTATATTTTATATCACTAGAGTGATATAAACTCTAAACTCCTGCGACTCTACTTTTATAGAAATACAACAATATCCAACGAACAAGATCACAATATAAAACACTGGAGAAAGTGGCAGAGACCTATCACTGAATTTCCTACGCAGTCTTAAGCATAGCACTTGTCTTCCTCAGCTAATAAAGACTAAAGCAGTAAGCTACTGATTATCAAAGTGTGGTCCACAGTGTCCTGGGCATCTCTGTAATGCTACTAAAGCAGGTGTGGGAGGTGAAATATTTTCATAATATAAATACTAAGATGTTACAGGCCTGTGCTGATATTTTCAACAATGACAGAAAAGCAAGGTGGATGCAGCTACTAGTAAATCTTATATATATACTCAGGAAATCTGAGATTTCACTAAGTAAATCTTATATATACTTAGTGAAAATCAAGGCAATGATAGTCACTGTATTCTTCATCCCTAAGCCTTCACGACAAATTAAACTTAAAAAAAAAAAATTAAAGGAAAAAAAAAAAGCCAGTTCTTAAGAATGTCACTTCTTTAACTTTTAAATTTTCCTATTCTACAGATAATTGACAAAAGAATGTCACTTCTTTAACAGAATGTATCACTTTTTAAGTTGAAATAATTATAGACTTACATGGAATTTGAGAAATAACACAGAGATCCCATATTCTCTTCATCTAGTTTCCCTAATGGTAATATCTAACTACAGTACAGTACAACAGCCAGAAAAACCGCATCAATACAATCCATCAACCTTATTCAGATTTCCTGAGTTTTACTACAGATGCATGCACACACATCTGCGTGTATATTTAGTTCTATGCAATTTTGTTACATGTATAAATTCATATAACCACCATTACAGTCAAAATACAAAAAAATTCTTGACAAGGATCTGTGGTATTACCCTACCCTATTAATAGCCACAAACATCTTCCTTCCTGCCTCACTCCTCTCCCTTGACAACCACAAATTTATCCTCCATCTCTATAATTTGGTCATTTAAAGAATGTTATATAAATAAAACAATATACTAATAAACTTTAGCACACCTTTTTAGTATACCGTGTTGATCAAGTGAGAAGACCTAAAACAGTTCTGAGGTAAATTAGTAGTACTAAGAAAAAGCACCTGTACCACCATTAGAGTTACAAACTAAACTAGCCACTTTTTCATGCAATGTCATTTTACTTGAAAGAATGATAAACTATGCTTATACACATGGGTACGTGCAGACATTTTTATTAGTAGATATAATGCATATAGTATTGAGAACCCCAAAGAGTTCTATTTAAGAGTATAAAGGGATATTGAAGTATAAAAGTTTGAGAACAATGGCCTATATTGATATTAGAACTACAAGTTTTCCTCCTTTACCTCTTGCTATTTAATTATTAAACATTTACATTATCTATCCTTAAGTTTTTGTCTTAAAAAAAAAAATCCAACATTCTCATTCCTGAGGGTTTCAGGACAGTCGTTTACCATCCCGTATTTCCACAGGTATGGCACATTATTTTATTGTGACCCTAAAATGATTTCCCATTCACATTGCTTAGAGGCACCTGCAACCTCATGAGAACTTTTCTCCCCAAATCTGTATAATTAGCGCACATTTCAAATCCCACTGCAATAAAATGCTTGAATTAAGAGAAACAGCAAAAATTCTATTGATGCATATCTGTTTCATAAAGCAAGACACTTTCTGCTTCAAAAACATCTGTATCTGCTTCAAAAATACAGGACATCAGAAAGACAACAGACTACGAAGATCCAGGTCCACATCACCCCATGAAAACACCAAGTGAACAACATACTGACCAAAGTACCTTTGTAAAAACTCAAGAAACCAGTTAAGAACCTGGAGAACTGGAGAACAGAAGCCACTAGGATTCACAAAGAATAAAGTTTTGTGACTGAACGACCAAGCTCCCCGTCCAGAACAACAAAAAGCAGGGAGACAGGATTAACGTGCAGCTCCCACTTGGACGGACAGAAGAACGTGGAGATTCACACCATGGACTTTTGCTCCAAGAACCACCCACAGGAATATATCGGGAAAACAGAAAGAATCCACAGATCCTCTGAAAGAAGTGGCACACCGCTGCAAATTCCAGAAGACAGGTGAGAAATCTTGAGTTCCCCAAGTGTAACAGTAGGAAACCCTGCCTCAGAACACACATTCCCACTGAAAAAAACTGAAAATCCAGATTACAGAAGGATTTAACCTTACCTAGAACTGAAGCAGATTTAGTGTGGGATATGAAAGTAGAAGCAGTAGCAGGAGAATTCTTCATCCCTGTATTCTTCATCCCTAAGCCTTCACGACAAATTAAACTTAAAAAAAAAAATTAAAGGGAAAAAAACAGCCAGTTCTTAAGAATGTCACTTCTTTAACTTTTAAATTTTTCTATTCTACAGATAATTTGCAGGCACTCACGTTCTCCAGCTAGAGTCCAGGGAAGCTATCCCTGACTATATCTCACAGGGGCCCTCAGGGAAGGAAGCCAGCAGAATTTGGGAAGGGGTCACGGGTGAAAGAAGCTGCCAACTTATCTGTGTAATAATTTCAACCAGACACAAACTCTCTCAAGCAGTTAAGAATCTGCAGCAGCCAACTGAGTATGCCCAATCAAGAAAAAGCCACACTCAAAACAATATAGAAATTTTTTTTTTTTTTTTTTTGAGACGGAGTCTCGCTCTGTCGCCCGGGCTGGAGTGCAGTGGCCGGATCTCAGCTCACTGCAAGCTCCGCCTCCCGGGTTCCCGCCATTCTCCTGCCTCAGCCTCCCAAGTAGCTGGGACTACAGGCGCCCGCCACCTCGCCCGGCTAGTTTTTTTTTGTATTTTTAGTAGAGACGGGGTTTCACTGTGTCAGCCAGGATGGTCTCGATCTCCTGACCTCGTGATCCGCCCATCTCGGCCTCCCAAAGGAAAAATTTTTTAAATATTAAAATAAAGAACAATAATTTGTTAAGGCAGTCAAGGAAAAAAAAATTCTTAATGTATATATGTATGCATATTTAGAGGTCGCCCTTGCTCCAATCCCTCCTCATTGAGGTCAAGGTGGGAGGAATCCAACTAATTCTAAGAAGCTCCATCATGATAGAAGGAAAAGAGTGGAACTTGTTTGCATCATTCTGGCTTGTCTGGGGGCTGTTCATGGGACTGATTTCTGTTTCACCTTATGCAAAGTTCAGGTGGGAAGAGCGGCTGAGTTGAGAGCTACAGAGATGCTGCCGACCTGCCAGTGCTAGGGGGACAAAAGACAAACGGCAGAGGAACACGACAGAACATCTAAGATGCCACTCTTACATCAAGGCATCTAAAAGCACTGATACATCCCAGGGATCTGGGGAAAAATGTTCACATAGGTCCAGTGAATATACAAACACAGAAAAAGTCTACAGGACCTTAAGCCTTCACACCAGGCTGATACTCCTGATGTTACCCATCATGGAATCAGTCCACAAAGATTAGAGGAGCTGGCTATTTAAGTGCTCAACTTTCAACAAATATCATAAAGTATAGAAATCAGGTGGGCACAGTAGCTCATGCCTGTAATCTCAGCACTTTGGGAGGCTGAGGTGGGTGGATCATCTGAGATCAGGAGTTCGAGACCAGCCTGGCCAACATGGTGAAACCCCGTCTCTACTACAAATATAAAAATTAGCTGGGCATGGTGGTGGGTGCCTGTAATCCCAGCTACTTGGGAGCTGAGGCAAGAGAATTGCTTGAACCTGGGAGGTGGAGGTTGCAGTGAGTCAAGGTCATGCCACTGCACTCCAGCCTGGGTGACAAAGCGAGACTCCATCTCAAAAAAAAAAAAAAACACACAAACAAAAACAAGTTGTTGTTCTGAAAGAATTATCACTGGTGGAGGCACTGGCATAGTACGTGTGTCCATGGTTTATTGGTTGTTGCTATTCAGGAACTGCAGCACTGACAAAATTCAGTTGTTTTCAAGGATGTTGTGATTGTGGTTGTCTGGCCCAGTTCAAAAGTTAAAGACAAGTTCCTGAGGTAATTTGTTTTTATTTCTTTTTAACTCTTATGGGTTCAGGAGTGCGGGTGCAGGTTTGTTAAATAGGTAAATCGTGTGTCACGGGGGTTGCGTGTAGATATTTTGTCACTCAGGTAATAAGCACAGTACTTGGTAGGCAATTTTTTGATTCTCACCCTCCTCCCACCCTCCGTCCTCAAATAGGCCCCAAGGTCTGTTGTTCCTTTCTTTGCATCCATGTGTACTCAATGTTTAGCTCCCACTTGTAAGTGACAACATGCAGTATTTGGTTTTCAGTTCCTGTGCTAGTTCTCGTAGTATAATGGCCTCCAGCTCCAGACAAACACTTTTTTTTTGGTATGGAGTCTCACACTGTCACCCTGGCTGGAGCGCAGTGGCACAATGTTGGTTCACTGCAACCTCTGTCCCCTGGGTTCAAGCAATTCTCCTGCCTCAGTCTCTCTAGTAGCTGGGATAACAGATGCGCACTACCACACCTGGCTAATTTTAGTACTTTTAGTAGAGACGGAGTTTTGCCATGTTGGCCAGGCTGGTCTCGAACTCCTGACCTCAAGTGATCTGCCTGCCTCGGTCTCCCAAAGTACTGGGATTACAGGCGTGAGCCACCATGCCCAGCCTCTAGACAAAGACTTTTAAACTGTCCTAAATACACTCAATAAGCTAGAGAAAGAGGGTGGGAGGGAGGACAGACCTAAATGAAATCAGAAAAAAGATATATAAATAGAGAATATCAACAAAGAGATACAAATAGTTTTTAAGAAGGGTGGGGGAGAGAGGGGAAGAAGAAAAGAAATTCTGGAGCTGAAAAAATAACTGAATTGAAAAATTCACTAGAAGAGTACAAAAGCAGGCTCTAATAACAGAACAAAGAATTGGTGAACTTAAAGGAAAGTTATTTGAAATTATCCAGTCTGAGAAGCAGAAATTAGAAAGAATAAAGAAAAAGTAACAGAACCTAAGGGACTTATGGGACACCATCAAGCAAATCAATATTCACATTACAGAAGAAGAGAGACGAAAAGGAACAGAAGGATTATTTCAGAAAAAATGGGAGAAAACTTTCCACATTTGAAGACATGGATATATGATAGCAAGATACTCAGTGAACCCCATGTAGGAAAAAAACCAAAGAGACCCACATGGAAATACATATTCAAAATGTGAAAAGTAAAAGACAGACTAGGTACAGTGGTTCATGCTTGTAATTGCATCACTTTGGAGGGATCAAGACAGGAGATCAAGAACAGCCTGGGGAACATAGCAAGACCCTGTCTATACAAATTTTTCTTTTTTAAGGTAAAACTATTGATAAAACCGAATCATGACAAGCAAGGGATCCTCAATAAGATTATCAGCAGAAACTTGGTAGACCAGAAGGTAGTAGAATGACATTATTCAACATGGTGAAAGGAAGGAAAAAAAAAAAAAAACCACCTTATCACATGAGAATTCTATATCCAACAAAACCTTCATTCAAAAATGAGGGAAGAATTAAGACATTCCCAAATTTTAAATTAATGAAATTAATAAGCTGAGAAAGTTCATTACCATAAGACATGCCCTATAAGAAATGACAAAAGATTCTTCAAATTGAGAAGGAACTAGACAGTAACTGAAAACTATATGAAAATATAAAGTTCTCCAGCAAAGATAAATACACGGGCAAATATATAAGCCTCTATTATTAAAATTTTGGTTCATAAGTCTAGTTTTTATTCTTTTACAGGATTTTAGACAAAAGCATAAAAATCTAAGGGCATACACAATACATAAAGATGTGATTTGTGATATCAACAACAAAGTTGGAGGGGCCTGAGGTGCAAAGAAGTACAGTTTTTGTAGCCAACTAATGTTAAATTGTTATCATCTTAAAATACATATTTATAACTTCATGATTTTACATGAAATCCCTCTGATAATCATCCCAAACAAATTCTGTAGACTACACATAAAATGAAACAAAAATAAAATCAAAATGTGTCACTACAAAAACTCAACTAAGCACAACAAAAGGCAGTAAGGGAAGAAGTTAGGCAGACTCTTAAAAAAGATATTTGTGGCCAGGTGTGGTGGCTCATACCTGTAATGCCAACACTTTGGGAGGCGGAGGTGGAAGGATTACTTGAGCCCAGGAATTGGAGACCAACTTGGTTAACATTGTGATACTCAACTCTACCAAAAATAAATAATTAGTTGGGTGTGGTGATGTACTCCTGTAGTCTCAGCTACTCCAGAGGCTGAAGTGGGAAAATCACCTGAGCCCAGAAGGTCAAGGCCATGATCCCATCACTGCACTCCAGCCTGGGTGACAGTATGAGACCCTGTCTTAAAAAAAACAATAAAAGGCCCGGAACAGTGGCTCATGCCTGTAATCCCAGCACTTTGGGAGACCGAGATGGGTGGTCAGGAGTTCAAGACCAGTGTGACCAATGTGGTAAAACTCCATCTCTACTAAAAAATATAGAAATTAGCCAGGCGTGGTGGTGTGCGCCTGTAGTCCTAGCTACTCGGGGGCCTAAGACGGGAGAATTACTTGAACCCAGGAGGCGGAGGTTGCAGTGAGCCGAGATCACGCCACTGCACTCCAGCCTGGGTGACAGAGCGAGACTCTTGTCTCATTTAAAAATAAATAAATAAATAAAGAAGATATTTCCACACCCATGTTCATATCAGCATTATTCACAATAGCTAAAAAGGTGGGAGTAACCCAAGTGTTCACTGACAGATGAATGGACAAGCAAAATGTGGCACACACATACAAAAAAGTATTATTCATCCTTTAAAAAGAAGAGAATTCTCACACATTACAACATGGATGAGCTTTCAGGATATTATTCTAAGTGAAATAAGCCAGTCACAAGAAAACAAATACTGTTTGATTCCACTTCTATGAGGTACCTACACTATGGCAAATCACAGAGAAAGAAAATAAAATTGTCGTTAGCAAGGGATGGGGAGAGGAGATAATGGGGAGTTAGAAGTTTAGTATCCTTAATCCAAATGCTCCAAAATCTGTAAATTTGTGAGAGCTGGCATGAAACAAAAAAATTTTAAAACCTCACTGGAGCACTTGAGATTTTTAGACTAGAAATGCTGAACCTGTAAATAACGTAACTCCAAAATTCAGAAAAATCTGAAATCCAAAACTCTTCTAGTCCCAAGCATTCTGGATAAGGGACACTAGATCCATCTTTAATGGACAAAAAGTTTCAGTTATGCAAGATGAAAAGAGGTATGAAGATATACAGTGTTGACAGTTACATATTTTTTTTTTTCCCTGAGACAAGGTCTCACTCTGTTTCCCAGGCTGGAGTGCAGTGGCATAATCATAGCCCACCACAGCCTTGATCTCCCAGGCTCAAGCGATCCTCCCACCTCTGCCTCCCAAGTAGTTGTGACTATAGGTATGTGCCACCACGCCCAGTAATTTTTTTAAAAAAATCTTTTATAGAGACAGGTTCTTGCTATGTCACCCAGACGGGTCTCAAATTCCTGGGCTCAATCAACGCCCCTGTATTGACATCCCAAAGTGCTGGGATTACAGGTATGGGCCAAAGTGCCCAGCCAAACATAAATGGTCTTAATACCACGGAACTATGAACTTAAAAATGATTAAGGTGGGCTGGGCAGGGTAGCTCAAGCTTGTAATCCCAGCACTTTGGGAGGCCGAGGCACGTGGATCATGAGGTCAGGAGTTCAAGACCAGCCTAGCCAACATAGTCTCTACCAAAAATACAAAAATTGGCTGGGCGTGCTGGTGGGCACCTGTAATCCCAGCTACTCGGGAGGTTGAGGCAGGAGAAGGTTGCAGTGAGCAGAGATCACGCCACTGCACTGCAGCCTGGGCAAGAGAGCTAGACTCCTTCTCAAAAAAATAAATAATAAATAAATAAAATAGATAAAAGGTTAAGGTAGTACTATGGTTGAATACTGACCCCTCCAAATCTCATATTGAAATGTGACCCCCAATGTTGGAGCTGGAGTCTAAATGGGAAGTGTTTGGATCAAGGGGTTGATCTCTCATGAATGAGTTGCTGCCATCCTTGCTGGAGTGAGTTCTCGCTTAGTTCCCTTAAGAACTAGTTACTGGCTGGGCGCGGTGGCTCAAGCCTGTAATCCCAGCACTTTGGGAGGCCAAGATGGGCGGATCACGAGGTCAGCAGATCGAGACCATCCTGGCTAACATGGTGAAACCCCGTCTCTACTAAAAAATACAAAAAACTAGCCGGGCGAGGT
>NW_012114253.1:1253949-1310736 GCF_000951035.1 Colobus angolensis palliatus | reverse complement strand
GGAGGCTGAGGCAGGAGAATGGCGTGAACCCGGGAGGCGGAGCTTGCAGTGAGCTGAGATCCGGCCACTGCACTCCAGCCTGGGCGACAGGGCGAGACTATGTCTCAAAAAAAAAAAAAAAAAAAAAAAGAAGAGCCTGTCACCTCATTCTCATCATGTGATTTCTGAACACACCTCACCTTTTGCCATGAGTAGAAGCTTCCTGAGGCCCTTATTTTTAGCAGGTGTTGGTCTGGCAACATGCTTCTTGTATAGCCTACAGAACCATAAGCCTAATAAAGCTTTTTTATTTCAAATAATCCAGATTTAGGTATTCCTTTATAGCAAATGATCTCAGAAGGATGGTAAATTTTATGTGTATTTTACCACAATTGAAAAAAAAATTTGTTTAAGAGAACAGGTCTCACTCTGTTGCCCAGAGTGGAGTACAGTGGCACAATCGTAGCTCACTGCAGCCTAGAATTCCTGGGTTTAAGTGATTTTCCCCTGCCTTAGCCTCCCAAGTAGCTGGGACTAGAGGCACGAGTCACCACATCCAGATAAAAACATTTTGAAAGTAGTCAAAACAATATTACTGTAGCACAAAAGCCTGATATCAAACAAGTTTGTTTCAAGAGCATTGACTCAATTTCACTAATTGGTTGTCAGACGAATACATATTTGCACATGTATTTGTAAATGCTTGTTTCTTGTTGAATTGTAAAGAATACTTGACAAAGTAGAACTGTCTAAACAATGAAAACATGATATGGCAGTATATTCCACATGAAACTCATAAATGGTAGACAGTTACATAAAACCATCCAACACAGATGTTACAATCAACATTTAACAGTCTGCACAAAACATGATGCCTTGTTTATGTTTCAGTGGATGAAAAATAAAAATTTTTATATTTTATTATCGAGGGAGAGTAAGAAAGGCCCAAACAGAATACCTATTTTTTCTCATCTCATAGAGCAAGAGAAGTCATTTAAAAACAAAATGCCATGGGAGGCCAAGGCAGGAGGATCACGAGGTCAAGAGATTGAGACCATCCTGGCCAACATGGTGAAACCCCGTCTCTACTGAAAATACAAAAAATTAGCTGGGCATGGTGGCACGTGCCCGTAGTCCCAGCAACTTGGGAGACTGAGGCAGAAGAATCGCTTGAACCCAGGAGGTGGAGCTTGCAGTGAGCCGAGACTGCGCCACTGCACTCCAGCCTGGCGACAAAGTAAGACTCCGTCTCAAAAAAAAAAAAAAAAAAACCCATGAACATTATCAAGAAATACTACAAATAATTAAATGAAACAAGAAAATAATTCCTCTACTACAGGAAAACATTGGTTCTTCAGGTCAATGAGGGTTCTGTTTCTATTGCAACTGCCAATCTGACAGGAAATGAGGAACTACTTTTTCCTTCTTCAAATCTAACATCATCCCATGTGGAATAGTTGCGTCCACTTAAAAACATTTTCTTACTTATTCTTTGCAGTGTGCCAAAACACTACGCTGAACTCAGGCTTTGAGGCCCAGGCAACCATCAGAAACAACCAATTTGTGGGGCCAGGCACAGTGATCACATCTGTAATCCTAGCACTTTGGGAGGCCGAGGTGAGAGGATTGCTTGAGCTTAGAAGTTCAAGACCAGCCTAGGTAACACAGCGAGACACCATCCCTACAAAAAAAAATTAAAAATACCCAGGCATGGTGTTGCATGCCTGTGGTCCAAGCTACTGGCGAGGATGAAGTGGAAGGACTGCTTCATCCTAGGAGGAGAAGGTTGCAGTGAGCCAAGATCATGTGACTGTGCTCCAGCCTGGGCAACAGAGTGAGATCCTGTCTCAAAAATAAATAAATAAATGAATAAATGAATAAATAAAGAAGAATACCATTCATCTGTTGGGATGAGGGCAGGTATGGGACCATGTATAGCCAGCGCGATTAATGGAATACATTTCAAATGGTGTCCAAGTCAGGTCCTATTTACATGCAGTGAATCAGAAGATACGTACTTTAATTTTCCATTCTAGGTTAATACAAAATATCTAATAACTATACCAACTAAAGCATTTTAAAACAGAAATCCCATTAAATATTCAAACAACAGTGTAATATTGTAAATAAAAAATAAGTCCTATGATTTTTATTGAAACATGGAGTGAAATAGAACACTGCAAGCTTAATGCAGAAACTTTTAAAATGAATTATGAAAAAGGTATGTATTTCCTACTTTATATATAGCATCAACCACTGGGTAGTTCTATTGACTATTAGATTGATCATACATTCCCACTACACTAAGTATTATTGCAAACAGAATGCTGACATTTATTTCTTATTTATTTATTTATTTATTTATTTATTTAATTTATTTATTTATTTTTGAGACAGTCTCCCTGTATCAGCCAGGCTGGAGTGCAGTGGTGAGATGTTGGTTCACTGCAACCTTCACCTCTCAGGTTCAAGTCATCCTCATACTTCAGCCTCTTGAGTACCAGGGACTATGGGTGTGCACCACCACCCTCAGTTAATGTTTGCATTTTTAGTAGACACAGTGTTCTGCCACGTTGGCCAGGCTAGTCTCGAACTTCTGGCCTCAAGTGATCTGCCCACCTCAGCCTCTCAAAGTGCTAGGATTATAGTTATGAGCCACTGCGCCCAGCCTATTTCTTCTTAGTGACTCTAGTTTCCCTTTCCCTTTTGAAATAATCTCTGACTAAAGTTTATATGCTACATATCCTGCACCTCTGAGAGCAAGAATACTCAAATGTCAAAGAGAATAAACCATAACAACTCACAATTTCTCAGACAAATGAGCAGATTATGATTATTATGTAAGCTCAGGCTTCCAAGTGCTCTCTCCTTCAAAGCCAAGTGTATAATAGGTATACAGCATAATAATAACCACACTTTGACATACTTAAGATTCTTTCTTTCTTTTTTCTTTATTTGGAGACAGAGTCTCACTCTGTCACCCAGGCTGGAGTGCAGTGGCACAATCTCGGCCCACTGCAACCTCTGCCTCCTGGGTTCAAGCGATTCTCCTACCTCAGCCTTCCAAGCAGCTGGGACTACAGGCATGTGGCACAATACCTGGCTAATTTTTGTATTTTTAGTAGAGATGGGTTTCACCATGTTGGGCAGGCTGGTCTGGAACTCCTGAACTCAGGTGATCCACTTACCTCAGCTGCCCAAAGTGCTGGGATTACAGCCATGAACCACCGCGCCCGGCTCTGACATAAATTTAAGACTCAATTACAGTATACAGTAGGCACAAACCTTCAATATAAGATGAGTAAATCAAGAAAATCAAAGTAAAACTACTGCTACTATAATTTAATATTAACATAAAATCCAGGAAATACAGTAAACTTCCATTTCAAAACAACATTTGCTACAGCCTCACAAAAAAGTTCCTATATGAAAATTTTGGCACAAAAATACCTCAACAATGGCGTTGAAGCACCGAAAATGCTTATCTGTCCAGAGTATAAAATGGTACAGAATTATTTTATGGATAATTTAAAGGCTATCTTCTTTTGCTACCTTTCAGTTAAATACTAAAGATTTCACCTTAACAATGTAAGAAATGAAATAATACTGGCTGACTATATATTCAGTTATTTATAAGGGAAAGCTCTCAATGATGGGTGTCCATTATGATTTTTCTATCTGATTATGCTAAATGTAGTACAAAAACCCCACAAGTTATTTTTAGGTCATCACTGAGTTGGTTAAATAAACATTATGTCCGCTGTGTAATGTGACTCCCATAGTACTTACTCTGTCAAGAATAAACAGACATCACACACACTGAATCATTTGAGACAGGTTCAGAAAACAGCTGAGTCACCCACCATTAGCCCTTTACTTCCTGTTTCCAGTAACTCAGTGGAAATCTCTACCTCACCACAACATCAGGCTTTTCCTATTCCCACTAGTAAGTTATACCTTCCTGAAAACTTTCCCTCAATAACACCAACTGGTTTGTGTTAAAGCTCAATTTAGACATCACATAGTTTTACTATCTTCTAGCATTCTATTATGTTCTATTATTCCCAACCCACACACCAAGTTCCTGACAATACAAAAATAAAGACAAATAACATTAGGAGGTTAATTAGGTTGGCACGCGTCATCACAATTAGGCCAGGTCTATTTGGGAAAAAAAACAAGCCTCTCCAGTTGACCTATAGGTGGAAGTATTACAGTATCACCTCACTGTCCACGTAGCTTGTACTTTTTTGACACAGCCAACAGATCCCCTATGTTTTCTCTTTAAAGCGTCCCTGAATTATATGGCAAATATTCTTTTTACTATGAATAACAAGTTTTTTTTTTTTTTTTTTTTTTTTTGAGACGGAGTCTCGCTCTGTCGCCCGGGCTGGAGTGCAGTGGCCGGTTCTCAGCTCACTGCAAGCTCCGCCTCCCGGGTTTATGCCATTCTCCTGCCTCAGCCTCTGAGTAGCTGGGACTACAGGCGCCCGCCACCTCGCCCGGCTAGTTTTTTGTATTTTTTAGTAGAGACGGGGTTTCACTGTATTAGCCAGGATGGTCTTGATCTCCTGACCTCGTGATCCGCCCATCTCGGCCTCCCAAAGTGCTGGGATTACAGGCTTGAACCGCACCCGGCCAATAACAAGCTTTAAAGCAAAATCATTTTCAGTTTTCTTTCCTTTGGGGATGCTAATTAGTAGTACCCTCAGTGAAAAACATTTAGGCACACAAAAACTTTTACTCACATTAGAATGAAACTCGCAAACCATAGTTGACTTCAGATGTAGCAATCTAACAAGTTTGTGAGGTTATTTTTGTTTGTTTGCAGTAGCAATTCTAAGTCATGGAAATCAAGTTGAAAGAAGACACGATTCCTATGCACAAGGATTTACAATTTACCTAATAACTGTAAAAATGACATAGAAAGTGGCATAAGGAGTGTGAATAATATATCAAGAAGTACAAAGCAGAATGTGATTAATTCTTCCTGGGAGAAGATTTCCAGGGAGCCTCCAAAGGTGGCAGATCAACAGTAATAGATGGTGAGTTTGCAGTCAGCCATAAAAAGCAGAGGAGATCATGTGTAGGCAAAACAAAGGATATTTTAAACAGAAGCACAAAGACCTGAAAAACTAGGGCATGTCTGCTGAACCATAAACATGTCAGTAATGGCAGAGAATAAAAGTGCATGAGGTAGAGTGAGAGGAGGTGACATCAGAGGATTAGATTAGGGCCAGACTAAAAAGACAGGTCAAGTAAGGACTTTACCATGAAGGTAATCCTAGGAGATGTTGAACAGGGCAGCAATATCATCCAATTTATTTAATAAAGAGAGCCATTACAACAATATGAACTCTTAGTGAAGATACTCGTGTCAAGACACCAGACAGGGATCTATTCCAACAGCCCAGGTACATAGTGATAAGGGCCTGATAACAGCAGTGGATCCAGACCAAAAAAAAAAAAAAGGCAGATTTGGGAGTTAGTTCATATATGGAAACAAGCAGGACTTTCCGAGCACCTAAATATAAGGGGAAGAAAGTTGTTTCTCCAAGGTTTGAAGTTTAGATGGTGAAGAATGCTTATAGAGCTCAAAATGATTGGGTCCCAGGCTATCATTGACTTCACTTCACATACCATTACTGTCCAGCCATATTGGCCTTATTTATTTCTCTCAAATATACCAACTTTATTTTCTCTTAAGGATTTTGCAATAGTTATTTTCTCTGCTTTGAATAAAAAAGTGATGAATTCATTTATATTATGGAGAGTTTTAATGTCAAAGAGACCTCTAGGTACAAAAGTCCACAGAGTAATTAGGCATGAAGAAAGCAGAATCAACCCAGAATGAACTAGGAATCAACAAACATAACCAACGGTCCTTGCCATGAGAGTGGATGAGATAACCTAAAAACCCAATAACAGAAAATTACCCCCTGTTCATGAACTGGAAGATTTAATATTGTTAATATTCCAATACAACCCAAAGTGATTTACAGATTCAACACAATCTCTATCAAAATCCCAATGGTGTGTTCCACAAAAACAGAAAAACTCCCCATCCTGACATTAATAGGTATTCTCAAGGGAGTCTGAATAGCCAAAACAATAGTTGAAAAGAAAAAAGCTGTAAGTCTCAAAATTCCAGATTTCATAATTACAAATCTGCAAAAATGGAAAGTGCAGTACCGGTGTAAAAATAAGCCACAAGTAATTAGAAACAGGAAAAAACAGTCCAGAAATAATCCCACACATACATTTCAAATGATTTTTGAAAAGGGTACCAAAACCATTCAATGGGGAAAGGACATTTTCAACAAATGGTTCTGGGAGAAATTAGATATACATATGCAAAAGAATGAAGTTAGACCTTCACCTAACACTAAATACAAAAATTAAGTCAAAATAGATTAAGACCAAAATGTAAGAGCTAAAAGTAAAAAAATCTGAGAAGAAATCATACAGCAAATGCTCTGAAACACTGGATTTGGCAATGACTTCTTAGATACAATACCAAAGGCAGAAGCAAAAAAACAAAAAACAAAAAAAGCTAGACAACTTGAGCATATTAACACTTTAAAATTTTTGTGCATCAAAAGATACTATACCAAGAGAGTAAAGAGGCAACTGACAGAAGAAGAGAAAATATTTGTAAACTGTACATCTGTTAAAAAGTTAGTATCTTGGGGTGGGCACAGTGGCCCATGTCTGTAATCCCAGCACTTCGGGAGGCCAAGGTGGGGAAATCACTTGAGGCCAGGAGTTCGAGACCAGCCTGACCAACATGGCAAAACCTTGTCTCTACTAAAAATACAAAAATGAGCTGGGCGTGGTAATCCCAGCTACTCAGGTGGCAGAGGCACGAGAATAGTTTAAACCCAGGAGGCAGAGGTTGCAGAGAGCTGAGATCGCACCACTGCACTCCAGCCTGCGTGACAGAGGGAGACACTGTCTAAAAAAAAAAAAAAAAAAGTTAATATCCTGAATATATAGAACTCCTAAAACTCAATCACAAAAAAAAGGAAATAATCAGATTCAGAAATGGGCAAAGGACATGAATAGATGCTTCCATTAAAAAGAGATACACAAATGGCCAACCAGCTCATGAAAAGATGCTAATCCTAAGGAAATACAAATCAATACTATATTGAGATATATCGCCTCCTCACACCAAGATGGCTAGTATATGTATGTGTACACACACACAAATTTTTTTTTTTTGAGATGGAGTCTCGCTCTGTATCCCAGGCTGGAGTGCAGTGGCACGATCTCAGCTCACTGCAACCTCCACCTCCCGGGTTCAAGTGATTCTCCTGCCTCAGCCTCCCAAGTAGCTGGCACTACAGGCACATGCCACCATGTCCAGCGCAGTGCCTCATGCCTGTAATCCCAGACTTTGGTAGGCCAAGGTGGGCAGATCACGAGGTCAGATGTCACATGTAATTTCTTCTGCCTACAATTCTAGAGTTTACAAACGAATAGCTTTAAAAAAAAGAAGTGGAAAAAGGGAGTAAAAATATGGTAGAGAATAATGATCAAGAGGCCATAATCCACCTCACAAAATAAAAGCTGGGATACATTAAACCAGAAATGAATTGTTTTCCTTATGAACTATTTCAGCACTTGAACTTTCCCCCAAATCCATCATAATACAATGACGGACTGCTTCTCAAACTAGTAACAGATATGCCTACTAAGTCAGAAGTTTTCCTTTTCATGTGCTCTAATATTTGCTGAACAGTTAACATTGCTGAATGATTTCTGGAAAACTTTACACAGTAATCTCACTATGTTTCAAGATGACATCAAAGTAATTGCCATGACTTTCTGAGTGGTTATCCTGAGATTTCTAAACAACTCTATATATCAGTTTTACCTGACATGTAAGTTTTTGTTGTTTTTATTTCTTAAACAACAATGCAGGAAAAATAAATCATACATAATAAATATGGTAAGACATAAACTAATGAAATCTTTTACCAATATTAGGAAATAATATTTCATGGTATAAATCCCTATTTAGTAACATCTGATTTTCAGTAATGATGATTAAAGTATCATAAACTGGTATGAAAGAGTTAAGAAAAAGTTCCAGAAACATGATATTAAAACCTAACAGCAGAGCAGATAACGAATTCGTTCTCTAGAATTCTGAACTTAAAAATTAAATTTAAAAAAGGTAAATACGCCAATGCTACCGCAACAAAAGACATGCAAGGAACACTTACTTAGCATCCTATGATACAGGCATTGTTATTTCTATTGAACAAATGGCAGGACTTCCACTTGGAATAAGGTTCAATTTATGAAAGATCTCACAATTAGTAAGTGATAGAACTGTGATTCACAGCCATGTCTCTGTTTTTGAAATCATACTTCACTTTCTGTAATGCAGCCTTTATACTATAGCAAACTGAAAATTCTTTTCCACAGTTTAGTTTGAAGGTGGTGGTGAAGAGAACATGGGGAATGCTATATGATCAATCTTTTTAGTTAGATTAGATCAGTAAGACAAAAAGGCTGTGCATGATGGCTTATGCCTGCAATCACAGCGCTTTAGGAGGCCAAGGAGGGAGGATAGCCTAAGGTGAGTTCAAGACCAGCCTGGGCAACACATGTGAGACCCTGCCTCTATAAAAAATTTTTTACAAATTAGCTGGGTGTGCTGGTATCTGCCTGTAGTACTAACTACTTGGGAGGCTGAGGTGAGGGAGGCTGAGATGGGAGAATCCCTTGAGCCCAGGAATTCAAGAACTGTGATTATGACAACACACTCCAGCCTGGATGACAGAGGGAGACTGTCTGAAAGATAAAAAGAAAATTTTTTTCTGGGAATTTATCACAGTTCAACTGTTGGGCTGTACTTGAGGCCTCTTCAAGAAGAGCTCCAGTAGAGAGATTATTTATTTCTGAATGGGATCTCTTTTCAACACCAGGGACATTGGTACTTGAAAATCAAAAAGGCTGTATTTTAAATGTTATCTACCACAAACATTGCTCTTACTTAAGTGTGGCTTTTGGAAAATTTTTAATGAATGTTTTAAGCAACTCAAACATTCATTTAAGTCACAGTATGTGTTTTATTCTTCATTACGACTATCCAATTATTCTTACTCTGTTACATCAAAAATATATTTAATGAGCATTACTCTAAACAAATTGAAGTACACTTTAATATTATTCATCACCCATTCAACAGCTGTATTTGTCATGCCATCCTATCAACCAAACTCTAAAAATATTTATCACTATAAAAAAGAACTACAGTATGAGACAATTTTGCCAAGTAAACCAATTTCACATAATACTCTGTAAACTGAAATACTATCTTAGTGATGGCAGTGGTGGGCCATCCAAAGTGGCTGCTAACATGGCACTGGTAGAGGTGGGGTGCAGGCGCAGGTCGTGGGTCCTCAGGTATGGACACCGAGGTGAATGGTACATAGGGCCTGTGGCCCTGGGATGGCACCAGGTTTCTGCACTTCAGCAAGAGGCTCAGATTGGGGCCACCTGAGGTTATGTCCCCAGGATCTGCCCCATGTTGGGGTGTCTACTGAGCCTGGCACTCCTGATGGCCGGGCCTGGGCCCAGGATCTGCTCCCAGAGGTGCCACCCTGGCAGAGCTGTGAGCCAGGCAAGGGGGAGCCCTGGGGCTGTAGGGGGATCTTGCAGCCACATCACCCCTGCCCTGGATGCCAGTCTGGGCCCGGTGAGGGCCTGGAGCCCCATTCCAGGCTGCAAGGAGGAGGACAGGGCTGCAGGAGCAGCAGCGATGGCAGTAGGTTCCCTGTGCTCATGTCCCCAAGGAAGTCAACTGTGCCACCCCCACCCTCGCACAGCTGGGTAGGACCCACTTCCAGGCCTGGGGGCTGCTACAGCCTCAACCTCACTTCTGGCTGTGTCCTGGGAGCCAAAGGTGCAGCCAGGACTTGCGGGACCACCCCGGGAGCATCAGGTTTGTTTGTGCAGGACTGGCCAGGGCCACCATGCCACCTGCGCCTCATCTGCCGCTGCTATGGGAAGACACAGAGGAGGAGCACAGCTAGGGCTGTGCACTCTGCAGCCGGGGACAGGCAGGAGTCCCGCCCCTCCTGAGGTGGCAGGGCAGGAGCTCCCCAGGCACCGCTCCAGTCACTCAGGTTATGGCTGTGGGCCCAGGCCTCTTGATGCTCTCAGGGGCCCGGGAGAGCCCCTGTCACCACAGGCTCAGGGGTGTCTGCTCCTGCTGCCTGGCCTCTCCCCACTCCCAGCATCTGCTCCTATCTCCAAGTGGGATTGGGGCCAAGCCCCAACACTGTTGCAGCCCAGTCAGGTATGCACAAGCTCAGGGCAGCACTGACCCACTGGGCCCCTTCCAGCTTGGTCCAAGATTGCAGGCGGGTGGCCAAGATAGGGCTGGGGGCAGTTCAGCGATAGCCTGTGGGCATCCCTTGGCGCAAGTGACTTGGGGGCCATAGGCAGTGGTGGGAGGCAAATGGGCTCCTGGGCCAGAAGGGGTGAATCCTCACTGAGGCTCCACCTTTTGCCAAGGAGGTTGTGAAGGTTAGGGGTGGGCTACTCAACCCATGGACCAGAGTGGGGACTTGTAGTGCCTTTTCTGGGCTGCCCATGGACCAACTGGCATGTAATACCTCCCCTCTAAGGCCCATAAAAGCCCCAGGCTCAACCTGAGCAGGGCAGAGGAAGTAGAGACATCAGGACGACCAGCTGCAGAGAGGAGCTACCCTCTGTAGGGCCTCCTCTCTGCTGAGAGCTGCAGACACTGGAATGACCTGTCTACAGAGAGAAGCCACCTGCTCCAGCGCCTCCTCTCTGGTTGAGAGCAACAGACATCAGGATGACCAGAGGCAGAGAGGAGCCACCCACTGCAGGCCTCCTCTCCACTGACAGCTGCAGAGATAATGGGACAATCTGCCTGAAGAGAGGAGCCACCCACTCTAGGGCCTCCTCTCTGCCGAGAGCTGAACACTCAACAGGACAACCTGCCTACAGAGAGGAACTGCCCACTGCAGTCTCCTCTGAGCTGTTCTAACACTCAGTAAAGCTCTTCTTCGTCTGGCACACCCTCCACTTGTCTACATACCTCATTCTTCCTGGATGCAGGACAAGAACTCAGGCAAAGGCGCCACTGGCCACAGAGGTTTCTGGCCAGAAAACTGACACCCCAAAGATCCCTTTATAATGTTAGTACAAAAAAAAAAGAGGATGAATCATAGTTTCTCATTACCTTTCTTTAAACACCTTAACATTTAAAATCAGTTACACAGAGATGGTATCTCTTTGTACCTAGCCACCATACCATGTCTCTATATAAATGCTTATTTGTGGGCTGGGTGCAGTGGCTCACACCTGTAATCCCAACACTTTGGGAGCCTGTGCAGGTGGATTGCTTGAGCTCAGGAGTTCAAGGCCAGCCTGGGCAAGATGGCAAAACCCCTTCTCTACAAAAAAATTCAAAAAGTAGCCGGGTGTGGTGGCATGCACCTATAGTCTCAGCTACTTGAGAGGCTGAGGTGGGAGGATGACTTGAGCCCAGGAGGTGGAGGTTACAGTGAGTCAAGATCGTGTCACTGCACTCCAGTCTGGAGACAGAGTGAGACTCCACCTCTAAAAAAATAATAAAATAAAAGCTTATTTATGAGTTACATTCTGGAAGTATTCATACTAAACAATGAGATCACCTACTCAGAAAAAGTAAGAAATTCTCTATTCAGTATAGTACTGAACTGGTTTAAAAGACCTAAATCTGTCATGGCATCCTGACAAAAGACTTTTCCAGCTTAGAAACTCAGTCTTAATTATTTGATTCACGATGACAGAACAGCTGGAATAATAAGATTCCCAGATCCTCACAGAATAAGGTCTCTAAGGATGTAAAACACAATATTTGGCTCTTTTAAAGTTAAGCTTATACTGGTAAACTTTTACTGAATCGTACAAAATTAACAGTACCGGTTGGAAAAAAAAAAAACTTTTGAGCCAAATAAAGCATCCACACTGCAAACAGCCAAAAAGTGACACTTCTGGAAAATTTCATTTAGAGCTAGTTTTCATTCATCAACTATTTAGGGGCTTACTATGGATCAGGCACTGCTAGTCATATGGTGGAAAAGAGTTTTGTTGTTTTTAAAAGTTTGAAAACACTATACTATAAATCTAGGAGTATCTGATTGTATGTAAGCAAAAAGCACTCACTCTCATTCTGGGTGAATCAGAAGAGTCAATTACATAGTACCTGTCAGGGTATAATTTGATTCTCTCACCAAAATAAATTGGTATATAAAATCAATACTGTAAAAACTTTCTGAGTACAGACCACGATGCAAAGCATATTATCTGGAAAAAGCTGTAACAGGCGGTTTTAGTTACTAAACAGAAGTGGCTTCTCAATCACCAGAGCTATTTTCCCTAAATTAAGACTAGCCCAATTCACTTTGCTTGTATAAGGTCTGAAAATGAGGGCATCTTGCTCCTTTCAGTGAAAACCATCCCCAGCAAACAAAGCCTATAAAGTATCATTTGGGCAATATGTATCAAAAGGCACTGTTCCTAATCGGCTGTAGGATTAGCGGAAGGAAAAGGCACTGTTCCACAGCTTTATCTCAAAGCTGGGTGCACATTAGCATTACCTAGGCTCATCCCAAGCAATTAAATAAGAATCTCCAGAGAAGGGGACCCAGGCATCAGGTGATTCTAAGTAGGAAGGCAGAAATGAAAAACACTGATCCAACCCTTTCTCATTTCTGAGCAGTGATATTACATGGAGCAGGGAAACACTGTGCTGAAATCATCACCATTTCTGCACTCTTTATTATTAGTTCAACATTGAAATGCTATGGCTTTCTGCCCTTCACAAGACAATAATGGACTCACACAATAGGATGGCTTGATCACAGGCTACTTGTGTTCTCTCAAAAGCAACTATACTATTCAGAGCTTAGCTTTTACCTATACAGCATGACAACTCAGTTTTCTCTCCAATCCCAGGACCAGTTCCCCCAAGACTGTGGGCTAAACGCACCAGTGTACTGATAGAGAGATGCTGTTGGTTCACTGAATGCCCAACAAAGGTATTCTATAACGTCTGCAATGCTGGCTCTCCACTTCCCACTTCAATGGCTGCTATTTAGGACCCTCTCTGGACCTACTACTGATAGCCACCACGATTATCTCTACTAATTTCTTCCCCTCATTTCCCCACCTTTACATAGTCTCTGGTTTCCTGTCAGTTTCTTCTTCTAAATCTCAGCTATAACATCCCTAGCCAGAGTTCTCATTCATTTGTCACACTAGATCACTAGACACAATCTTCACTCTAGGTCCTGATATAACCCTAATTCAGACCACCTCCTACTCCACTAATTTCTTTCTTTTCTTCTTCTTCTCTCTCTCTCTCTCTCTCTCTGTTTCTCTTAAATCTAGGACTGCAAATTAGATTTTTAAGTACCTATGAAGTGAATCATTAACTAGAACATTCCCAGTTCTTGGGAGTATCTATAAAAGTTATGTTTAAGTTCTTTATTAGGGTGAATACTACATCTTAATTCCACTCTCAAGAAATGATGCTTTCTTCACCTACTTAAAAAAGAATGTTGTGTCCATTATGATACACACATTTTTTTAAAAAAAATACACAGAATCCTATAAAAATCCCAAAAACAAATTTTGGAAAAATAGAAAAGCCCATTCTAAAATTCATATGGAATCTCAAGGGTCCCCAAACAGCCAAAACAATCTCAAAAAAGGAGGACAAACCTAGAGGTCTCACACCTGGATTTTAAAACTTACTACCAAGCTACAACAATCAAGTCAGTATGGTACTGGCATACAGACAGACATGTAGAGCGATGAAAAGAAAAGAGCCTGGAAATAAACCTTCACATGTACAGTCAAACGATTTTTGACAAAGGTGCCAAGATTATTCAATGGGTAAAGGATAGTCTTTTCAACTAACGGTGCTAGAAAAACTGGATAGCCACATGCCAAAAAAATGAAGCCAGGCTTTTATCTTAAACCATACATAAAAATTAGATCAAATGAATCGTAGTTCCATTCTGAGAGAAGAAAGAAAAATAAAATTTTTAAAATGAATCACAGATCTAAATGTAAGAGCTAAAAGTATATAATTCCAACAAAGGAACATAGGGGGAAACTTTCAGAACATCAAATTTGGCAATGTTTTCTTAGATATGACACCAAAAGCACAGACAACAAAAGATAAACTAGACTTCATCAAAATTAAAAAGTTGTGAGCGAGGCATGGTGGCACATGCCTGTCGTCCCAGATACTTGGGAGGATAAGGTGGGGGGATCCCTTGTATCCCAGAGACGGAAGCTACAGTGAGTTGTGTCCATGCCCCTGAACTCCAGACTGGTGTACAGAATGAGACCTGTCTCCAAAAAAACCAAAAATTAAAAACTTTCTGTAAAGAACACTATCAACAAAGTGAAAAGACACCTGACAGGACAGGATAAAATATATGTAAATCACATATCTGATAAGGAATTGATATCCAGAACATATAAAGAACTCCTACAACTCAACAACAACAAAACAAGCAACCCAATTTAAAAAGGGGCAAAGGGCTTTGAATAGACATTTCTCCAAAAACAGACAAATGGCCAGTAAGCACTTTAAAAGATGTTCTATATCAATAATCGTTAGTGACATGCAAATATTTTACAAATACACTCTCTCTCCTCGCCTCTCAGCATGTAAAGTTTCTGACACCACCACGGTGATATTATGAAATATATATTTGGTCTTCATCCTGATTCCTGTCATACAACTTCTAAAAATCTTAGAATCTCCAAAGTCTGTCTTTTTGTATGCTAATGTTGACTGATCGCTAGAGCTGATCATCACAAGGGCATGATTAGAGGGTTAGGACTTTCAGTCCAACTCCCAACCTCAGGGGAAGAAGACGGGCTAAAGGTCAAGCTGATCACCAATGGTCAATAGTTTAACCAATCATGCATATAATGAGGTCTCCCAAAAACCTAGGACACGGTTAAGTGAGCTTCTAGGTAGCTAAACACATGGAAGTTGTTGGAGGGTGGTGCACCAAAGAAGGGCAGAGAAGCTCTGTGCCCCTTCCCCCATACCTCAGCCTAGGCATCTCTTCAACTGTATCCTTTGTGTTATCCTTTATAATAAACAAGTAAACATGTTTTCCTGAGATCTGTGAGCTGCTCCAGCAAATTTATCAAACCCAAAGAGGGGATCATGAGATCCCCAACCTGAAGCCAGTCAGTCAAAAGTTCCAGAGGCCCGGACATATGGCTGGTATCTGAAGGTGTGGGAAGGCAGTCTTGAGGAATGTTTTTAATCTTTCTGTGTCAAGTTTAAATGCATAAAATTCCTAGATTTTGGTTTTTGACCAATTTGAGTCACCACTGAATTTAGATAATTTAGCTGTGTTATTATTACAGTTATGTTAAAGCGAACTAAATATGGCCTGAGAAGGACTCCGTACTTCTACATCTGAGTCCCGGTGGATGAACCCTAACTCAGCTTACAAGGCAGACAAGACTGAAAACCTAACTTAAGAGTATGCAGCTGTAACAACAGATGAGTCTTGGCCAATCTCAGCAGCCACACTTCAACCAATCATAGACTGCTGAGTGTTCAAACAAGGCAAACGTCACCCCATAACCAATTCAGCTGTTTCTGTACCTCACTTCTGATATTTTTTTTACAACACTTTCCCCTTTTTTTGGTCTATAAATTTGTTCCGACCAGAAGGTACCCCTGGAGTCTGTCTGAATTTGCTGTGATTCTGGGGGCTGCCTGCACCAATCGTTCACTGCTCAATTAAACTCCTTTAAATTTAATTCAACTAAGTTTTAACAGTTATGAATATATTTCACAGTCCAGATGTCTTATCACATTTACTTTGTATTTCCCCTTTCCTGACTTTCTCTCAGGGATGTCAGCTGTTTTCTGCAGTTATTAATCTCTACATTACCTCCACACCCTCCTTTTTATTTTTATTTTTTGCAGAGACCAAGTCTCACTATGCTGCCCAGGCTCATCTCAAACTCCTGGGCTCAAGCTACGCTTCCACCTCAGGCTCCCAAAGTGCTAGGATTACAGGTGTGAGCCACAATGCCCAGCCTCAGCATGCCCCTTATTAATCACTCAACCAGTATAACAAATTCACGTATTAAAAATCCTCTCCATTTGAAATAGTTTAGTGTAATTTATTTCTTACTATAAGACTTTGACAACTGCACTAAACAGGCATGCGAAAATTTGAAACTGAACTATAAAAGAAGATGGGCAATTTTCAAGGTGATCAAGAGTAATAAGATGTGGAGTAATAAACAGAATTTTGAATAATATAGTGTAGTACTTGAAACTGGAGTACCACCGGCAGTGAAGAGAAATGGAAATATGTCTTACATGAAAAGTATAACAAAATGTTGGCAACATGGTTTCTTCGATATGTCACCTACTTAGGGGTTTTCTACGAAACAAAATACTTCACAGAGAACACACACACACACAGAGACACACACACAAGGGAGACAGAATTCAGATAGCTTGAGAGCTCTTCATTCTTCGCAGAGAAAAGGGTCCATCAACTGATGAAAAATTTGGAAATCAGACTTAGTCTTTCGTGTTACCTAATTATAAGCATGACTAGACATCAGAGAAAAAAAAAAGAAACAGTAAATAAACGCATGCACTGAGGAAAAAAGTTTGTTGGTTTAGTAAGTAACAGTTTTTTTTTTTTTTTTGCGACAGGGTCTCACTCTGCCGCCAAGGCTGGAGTGCAAGTGGCACAAGCATGGCTCACTGCAGACTTGACCTCCTGGGCTCAGGTGAGGCTCCCACTTTAGCCTCCCAATCAGGTGAGACTAGAGGCCCACGCCGCCACACCCGGCTAATTTTTGTAGAGTTGGGGTTCCCCTGTGTTGCCCAGGCTGGTCTCAAACTCCTGAGGCTCAAGTGAACTGCCCACCTCAGCCTCCCAAAGTGCTGGGATTACAAGCATGAGCCACCTCATCCAGCCCAACATTTTTATTTTCTAATAGTCATTCTAAATATCAATTTATAATATTCATTCTTTATACTTAATTGATTCTATTTGCTTTAAAGATAACTAAGTTAACCTCTCTTTACTATTCATTGAGAAAATTTAAAATGACCATCATCTACAAGTTGATTGTGTGTGTTGCTGGCTTTTCATTGATTGCTGAGTCACTGAAATTCACAGTTCTTAGTTCTAGAAAGATAGCTAGCCTTTGTATACTATACTTCATAGTTTGTGGCTTTTAAGTAAATTTTTTCATTTGATTCCTTATAAAAACAGTCCTGAATTAAGCTTGTCCTCTCATTTCTCTCCCAGCAATCAGCATGCTCCCGTCCGCTACAATAAATCTGAACAGACATATATATCCATTTGCCTAACTAAACTGAAGACAATATTATGTCTACTATGGTACTTAACCTCTCTGCTGAGCTTTCCCTCAGAGTTCTGTCTGCTCACTTCCCCCACAACACTCTCTGAATCACATATACATTTTTGCCAGAACTATCACAAGCTCTTTAAATTGAAGAGTCAAACTGCACAATTTCTTCATTATTCTTAAAACTTACCTGTTCTATTTCTCATCCTTAAATTTACTGACACATACTAATCTCCATAGCTGAACTGAATTAGCAATTTTCAGAACCATAAAAATCTAAAAATCTGAATGTCACAACCAGATAAAAAATAAATTAGTGGCACTAAAGTGAGTTTCTCCCCTAAATCTATGGGAAATAAATGAAGCCTGATATTCCCAAGAGGTAAACTGGCAAGAAAAATGCTGACAGAGTTTTTCATGACTTCTTAAAACACATGAGAGGTAGCCAGAGAAATAAACAAGAGTCTCCCAGGATGTGTCCAAAAGAAACAGCTGTTCAAATGTAAAAGATAAAATCCTAAACCTTTTTTCTCTGACAGGATTTAAGTGAAAATGAACATCATCAACAAAAGACTGAGCCTACATAAAACAGAAGAAAAGAAATGCTTACAAAACCACAATCAGTTTGGTTCTTACAAAATTCTTTAGCTTGCTGTAATAGTGCTGAATTAATACTCAGATATTCTAAAATGTGGGTTCCAGCCATGTGAATTTGCCAAATAGAATGTAAAACTTAGGGTGACAAGTCTGAAAAATAATTGTACTTAACCATCACTCTTGCAGCAACATTTAAAAACTAACCACAGAAATGTCAAAAGAAAATAAATGGAATTTTTTTTGGCTACAGGCAATACAAAGAGAAGTATAATCAAACATATAAAAGCTGCTTTAGGCACATTTCAAGGTAAGCTACAGGACTGCATAAAAGATTAAACACCTAGGCCAGGCACGGTGGCTCACATCTGTAATCCTAGCACTCTGTGAGGCCAAGGCAGGCAGGTTGCTTGAACTCAGGACTTCGAGACCAGCCTGAACAACTTGGGGAAACGCAGTTTCTACAAAAAAATACAAAAAGTCAGCTAGTCCCAGCTACTCAGGAGGCTAAGACAAGAGGATTGCTTGAGCCCGGGAGGTGGAGACTGCAGTGAACAGGAAACACACCACTGCACTCCAATTTGGGTGGCAGAGTGAAACCTTGGCAAAAAAAATGAAGGAAGGATGGACAGAAAGAAAGAAAAAGAAAGAAAGAAAGACAGACAGAAAGATGGACGGACAGATGGAAGGAAGGAAGGAAGGAAGGAAGGAAGGAAGGAAGGGAGGGAGGGAGGGAGGGAGGGAGGGAAAGAAAGAGAGAAAGAGAAGAAAGAAAAGAAAAGAAAAGAAAAGAAAAGAAAGAGAGAGATGAAACACCTATTAGAAAAAAATTTGATCAAGGTCGCTTTATAAATATGGTTGCAACTAATTTTTTAAATAAAAACAAAAAATGACCAAAAGAGCTGAACACTCTTCTAATCAAGTATCACATTAAAATAAATCTCAACAACTAGAAAAGCCTACCATGATTCTTTACAAGTTGCATTCATGGTACATGGGGACTTGGTGTGGGTCTGGACACCTGCAGTACTGACTGCACTGAGTTGGTCCCCTTGGTGACAAATCCTCCATTTGGTTTTTCTAAGTTGATAATATGTGTAAGTTCTTAAAAACCTACTTTTTGTTAAAAGTGTCAACAAATACTGTCATTAAACACTTTACAAACAACATGCCTTTGCAAATGTCATTAATTTAAAAGTAAGTTATAAAGGCCTATAAAATATTCATATTTATATTTGTGATATGCTAAAGAATCCTGGTAAGCTCACCTCAAATACTGCCTTAAATGGATATGATGTGTTTCAAAGTGGGGGCCTTGAGGAGTGTAAAAACTATAAATTTTGCTTTTTTTAAATTAAATCAATACTCATCTATTTCAACAATGAAATGTGTGTTTTCTTAAAGCAAACTTTCATAGCTTCCTCTACTTTATCATGGTTAACAAAGATGCATCAAACTCAGAATTTATATTCTTCACAAAAGGTAAGAAAAAAAAAGCATATGCAGTAAGGAAAAATCACTATTCAGCTTCATTCATTTTGTTTGCTTGTGTTTCCTTTGAGACAGGGTCTCACTCTGCCACCCAGGCTGGAGTGTAATGGTGTAATCCCAGCTCACTGCAGCCTCAACCTCCCAGTCTCCAGCAATCCTCTCACTTCAGCCTCCCAAGCAGCTGGGACTACGATTGTGTGCCATCACACCTGGCTAGTATTTTTTTACATTTTTTGTAGAGACAGGGTCTCAGAAGGGCATCATGGCTCAAGCCTATAATCCCATTTCTTTGTGAGGCTGAGGCTGGAGGACTGTATGAGGCCAAGATTTAGAAACAAAACCTGCCTTGGCAACAAAGCAAGTCCCATCTCTGCAAAAAATTAAAAAATTAGTCAGTCACCATGAAGCTCGCATACAGTCCCAGCTACCTGAAGAACTGCTTGAGTCCAGGGGGTCAAGGCTGCAGTGAGCTATGATCACACTACTGCACTCCAGCCTGAGTGACAGAGTGAGGCCCTGTCTCTAAAAATAAAAAAACAATAAAGAAAAAAACAGCTTGCAAAGGCTGGAGCAGTCAGTCAATGAACAATTATGAGACAACACAGAGAAATTCTCCTTAGTAAATAAAATAAGATTCCCAGAAGCTGGATAAAGCAAAAATGGTTGTTGGGACCATTCATCATTTGAAACTCATCCTTCAGTAATGATGAAAACTGTGGTGTAACAAAAAGCATCACGATCAAGCAATACTCCTCAGTGAAGAACTCTGCTTAGTATTTCCAGAGACAATAAAGAATCTAGCCAGTGGGTAATATGCCATCACCATCTCAATTACTATATATTATATGCTATAGAAGGAGTTCCTCTCCCAGAAAAAAACAGAGAGCCAAATGAAATCCAGAAACAGCAGGCAGATAACACCTATTACCTCACTTCTTTGGCATTATTTTGAGCATGTCTTCTCATTTAATTTCTGTGAATATAGCTCCAAAAGCCTGGAAATCTAGACAATGATGCCAAGAGAAAAAAAGAAAAGACCTAGATTTTGATCCTGGTTAATCAGCGCCAGTTTGGTCTTTTAGTAATGGCTACTTTGTGAAAATTAACTAAGTTAAAGCAAATATGCGTCACTAATTAAGCAATTAGTAGGAGTCTCTTTCATTTTTGCTTGAGAAGTAATTTTAAATAATTCAAATAAACTTCTCTTCAAAAAAAAAAAAAAGAATGAAACAAGGCAAAGTTTGGGTAATTTTAAATCTAAAATAGTTTTATAATTTTCCATAACAAGAACTGGCTACTTTCAAGTTAGTGTCCAAAACCCAGGGAGGTCTTAAAGAAAATTCTGATCTCATCTAACAAAAGCTGCTTATGCACAAAGAAGAAAACTGGGCATTAATAGGAACTTCCATAGGTTAAATTATAAAACAGCGTTAGGAGGGTTGGAACTTGAAATTAAAGAGTCTTTTCTCCTGACTCCCTAGAGAGTGTACTTCTCCAGGGAGATTTACTTTGCAATCTGCCACCAAAGGATACTTTTAAATTCCACACTATTACTCTTTCCAGAGTACAGACATGCTGGGTTTTAAGACTGTTCAAAAGTGTTGCCATTTCTGGGAAACTGCTAAGAATCTATGCCTATAAAGACTCCGTCTCACCAATTTACCACTGTCTGAAATGTCATAGTCTAAGTCTTTGACTAATTAAACAAAATCTCCAAAGAGGACAAAGTTAGAAAGAACTACAACTCATGTAAAAAAAAGGAAATGCACATTAAGCCTTAAAACTTGGCACATAGACAGGTGAGGTGAAGCACCTGTGTATGTGTAAAATCCTGTCTTAACAAAGAGAAAGAAGCAGGTAACGAGATTGCTGAGAAGGTTGGAAACAATATTCTACATTTTCCCTCTTTTATATTTCAAAGCTATGAAATTCACTTTTCTTCGGCTTAGCTTCTTTCACTTAGACCTTAGCAGATTCACTGAGTGTCAAACGTTGAGTCACAGACACAGGTAGTTACTTTGGACAAAAATATTTAATTTACAGAAGGGGAGACTGTCACATCAAAAAGGACATGTAGCTAAAGAATGGTTTCTTTGATTGTATCTCCTCAGTTGACCGAATCTGTTTTTATAGAAGAATAAAACAAATCATCGCCAACAGAAAATAACCAATCCAACTGTTATCTGAACATCAGAACAGGCAAAGACATGGAAGACATTTCAAACTCTTGGAGATAGCTTCTAAGTTTCACACTAAATCTTGACAGGTAGCCAAATAAAAGAATTAGCAGGCAAGGATACATGCACACACACACATACACATATATATACACACACATATATATATATATAAATCTTGAGGAGAACCATGTCTGGCAGGCATACAAATAATAAATGCAACTTACTAAAGTCAGGAAATCCTGTTCTGAGGCAGGAATTTACATAATCATAACAACACTCTTACAGGGCAGTAGAATTCTAATTTCCCCCTATATAACAGATGAAGAAACGAAGTTCCAGAGATATTAAATAATTTACCCAATATCATATAACCAGAAAGTAACAAAGCCAGCCCTAGAACCTATGGTTTGACTTCAAGCCTATAATCCTTTCCCCTCTATTTTGAAGGCTCTTCTTTCTACTACCACCCATGAACTTGGTGGGGCACAGAGATATGACTAAGAAAACGTCTTTCCAAAAGAAACACAATTGTCTTAAGACCACCCTCCCATGGAGGCTCATCAAATAATCAGAAAAGATTAATCATGGAAGAGAGAAGAAACTAAAGCTATCACCACATCAAGATTTTCATTTTACTTCTGAGGGTAACTCCTTAGAAATTCTCTAGGAGATTTAACATTCATAGTAAGACAACCTTTGTTCACAATGAAGTCTCATTCCTCACCTTCCTGCCACCTCTCAGCAGCTCAGAGGAACTTTGTCTCAGACTATTGTAATTTGGACTCATTCATTTCACCTAAAAATCATTTACTTCCCCTCTAAAATTCCCTACAGCCCATTCCCCACCTTGCTTCCTTCCCTCTTCCCTATGAAGAGGGTACTCAAGCCTCAACCATCTCTCCCTTCTTTGTGTTTCATATGTGCAGGACTCTTATGTATCCATGCACATTGATAAATCTGTATGCCTTTTTCTCCTATTAATCTGTCTATCGTCAGTCATTTCAGCAAACCCTCAGAGAGGGCAGAAGGGAAGCTTTGCATCAGCCCCTGCAAACTGTTTCAACTGTGAAACCTAAAAAAAACTTGAGTTTCCCACAGAACTGTTCATTTTTCTAGGTATGCTAGTTTAGAAAAACTTCCTCACCATATCAACAAATGTTAACATACTGCTAGGAGACAGATGAATCCATAGAAGCTTCCCTCTGTCTGAAAGGATGGAGGGGAAAAAAGAGCAGTGAACCAGGTGTGATTTACTGGGTTCATTCATCAGATTAGGCAAAATGGTGGCAAAACAGACCACAAAAGAATGCAACACAATATTTAGTGGCCATTCTCCCTGGTATTCAGGTACTCTGGTTTCTAAAGGCACCTGATAAAATGGCATATAGAACAGCATTTGAGAGGTTCAACAAGTGAGATGCTGGGAGACCATCTTTTCTTAAACGCAAACTATGCATTTGTGAGCAGCCTATCTTTCAGAAAACTTAAGTCCTTTGGGCCAACTGCTTGGGTCAAACCACAACTTGAAACAGTAAGAATTTCAAATGGAAAACTAAGCTATTTCCCTTACATGCCAGTTATAACTGCTTGTCTTTCATATCAAAATTCAACTTGTTTGCCTGTAATGAGAAAATGGATCTGAGCTCTATAAATATTTTAACATTTCAGCTGACACAACATTAAATTTTCTCAGTAGAAGGTCCTAGAGATATGTAGGAGGAAAGGGTTTTGCTCCCTGGTTCCTGGAGAAGCCCAGATAGCTTCTCCAAAAGATGGCTTCTCTAGTGACCGGCTTCCCTCACGGGCATAGCTTCATCAGAGCAAGATTTCTGTTTCAGTACACAGTAAGCAACAGTACCCAGCAGCCAAGAGCTACCCCTGGTATTCCCTCAGGAAGATACGCAGCACAGGGGCTTTTCTAAGAAACCTCCCTGAGAACAGCTTTCCCTTGGCATCCTAGAGGGCAGAATTCTGACAAGTTCTGAGGGTGGATTTTCAGTAAGTTCCACTGAAATGGCACCACTGCCATTCAGAAAGCCACACCATGCCCTCTCCAACAAAGTCAAGATCTTAGCCCAGGGTAGTGGTAGCAGTTTGGTAGGCCTTTTTTGGATTTTAGAAGCAACATATACACTACATCTGAATGTGCCACCTTAATTGATTACAGAGTCACCTAGGAAGTTACCAATTTTGAGTAAGGAACACAATATATGAAGGTTCTACAGCAAATTAGAGATGGGCAGTGCAAGCTGCTCTATCACTTGGGACTTTTGATCCAGTAGATCTAATGCTTTGAATTGTCTGTGGGAAACAGACATGCTGTAAGGAGCCTTTTAGCCAGTGTGCACTGCATCAGCTCTTGGCTATAAGAGATGGGTGCTGGAGAAGCAAGCTTTCCCCAATACTTCATAGGGCAAATTTCCAGCAAGTTCCAGAACAAAGAGTTTCAGCAAGTTCTGAACAGTACCACAGTGGCTTTTCTACTACAGCCTTTGGCTCAGCCCTAAAGAGAAAGGCTCCCTATCTGAGCCTCTACTCAGCCCTAAGGTAAGCATTTGCTCTTTGTATCTGCTATTCTTATGTTCTTGAGAGTGCACAGTTTTTCTCTCCTGATTAGACTCAGATTAATACACCTTAACAGTAAGTTGAGAGGCTGTGTTCAGTCTAAGAAACGCAATACAAGAACCTCATTTAAACAAACAGGAGCTCATTTTGTTTTGTTTTCAATGTTTAAAACTCAAAATTATATAGGAATAATTTAGACCAAGTTTAGGCATAGCACTAAGTTCTTGACAAACTTATTTATATATTCATTAACAGGGCTATTTCAGTCATGGTTTGGCAAACTGTACATTCCTTTTCCAAACATTCTGTAGTCTAAACTATAATTAATCAGCACATGGCCAGGAGTTCGAGGCCAATCTGAGCAACACAGCAAGACCCCATCTCTATAAAAAATTTAACCCAAAAAAAAAAAAAAAAATTAGCTGAGCACGGTGGCATGAGCCTGTAGTCTCAGCTAACTGGGAAACTGAGGCAAGAAGATCACTTGAGTCCAAGAGTTAGAGGTTATAGTGAGCTGTGATCACACCACTGTACTCCAGCCTGGGCCCACAGGGCAAGAACCTGTCTCTAAAAAAATAATAAAGAAGGAATAAAAATTGTCTCTAAAAAAAAATGAAGAATAAAAAGTAAAATCAGCCCCTAACTTATAATCACCATCTTTAGCATTATTTTTAGCAATTCCTGATCTCTCCTATTATTCAAGCTCTAAAAGGACTGAAATATGGCGGCTAAAATCGCAAATAATGTTAGAAAAATGATTTTCATTATCAAAAAAGTAGCTCTTACATGTAAATACTGACAATCTCACACAGTTAGGTCAAGGTTATTGGCTTGACTCACTCCACATTCCATAAGGGACTGTATAACTCTAGCCAACTCTTAACCACAAGGAAATCCAAACAAGCTTGCAACAGTAGGTCGGTGCAAGCTAAACAATATATCTTGGCAAACAGTTTAAGTGCAAGGAACACATAGGAACATCTTCTTTAAACAGTGTCTGAATGTCTGTTGTTCCCATTAAGTAGAAATACACTAAGGGGTTCACAATTCTTTTAACAGTTCAACAAAAACTTAAGCCTATCAAATTACCAAAAAAATTTAGTTGTTTGTTAGAAAACAACCAAACCAACAAATAAAAAATCCCACTGATGCTACTCAAGAGGGAAAGACACCAAGTTTTCACATAAGTAGAAAATAACCATCAATGCTTCACCCAAATGGGGTGGAGACAGTAGCAGATTAAGCATCAAAAAGCAAATCAGTGCTTTGTGGGGGGGTTTTAAGTAAACTTTAGAATTAAACTCTAATTTCTTAAACAATGAAAATGAAAACTAAATGTCACTGACAGTTAATTTTTAATGACTCCAAAATGAAATGTGTGAAATTTGTTAGTAGCCATCTTTATGAATGGTTAAGTCTGAAAAGATGCCAAAGACAAACTGGAAATTACTATACAAGTAATGTTTTATGTTACTGCTTAGGAGTCTCTTTAGAAAAACAAAAATGATGCTTTTACAAGGACATTTCTTATTTTTTAAAAAAAGGTTTATCTTACTTGAGAGAGTCCAGGGGACGATGCATGTCCCGGGGGCGTTGTCGCAAGATTTGGATGCCCCTTGTTTATTTCATGTGCTGAATAAGGGGATGGGGTAGGGGTTCCCGGCTGTCTTGCTACTTGTGTTACCTGTGAGGAAATCAATATTTATTAAGAACATTATATTAGTAAATCAATCTTAATAAATACAGCTGAACTATCTGATTTAATTGGATTTCCTGCCTCACAACTTACACTAAAATAAGCACCTGACTGAACAAACACTTAAATTTTTCAAAACTGAAAAAAACAGAATTCTTTAAAAATATATACATGAATATTCTCATCAGTTTGATCAAAGATTCTTAAAGCATGATCTCAAAAGCAAAAATCTTAAAAGAAAACACATGCTACAGGAAAGAAACAATACCTGAAACTACAAACTGTATGATACCATTTTGTAAAAGGAACAGAAAAGAAATAAATGGTTGAAAGAGGAAGGAGATGACTACAGAAGAGGAGTAAGGAGATTTTTGAGGGTGACAGAACTGTCTGTATCATGCTTATAGTGAGAACTGAATGTCTCCGTGCTTGTCAAGACTTATGGATGTATACACTAAAAAGGGTGAATTTTACAAAATTATATCTCAATAAATCTAAACTCCAAAAATGGTAACTTACTTATACGACATAATCTCATTTTTGTCTTTAAAAACGTATATCTGGCCAGGTGCTATGGCTGATTCCTGTAATCCCAGCACTTTGGGAGGCCAACACAAGAAGACTGCTTAAGACCAGAAGTTTTGCCGGGCGCGGTGGCTCACGCCTGTAATCCCAGCACTTTAGGAGGCTGAGGTGGGCGGATCACAAGGTCAGGAGATCGAGACCACGGTGAAACCCCGTCTCTACTAAAAATACAAAAAATTAGCCAGGCGTGGTGGCGGGCGCCTGTAGTCCCAGCTACTCAGGAGGCTGAGGCAGGAGAATGGCGTGAATCCAGGAGGCGGAGCTTGCAGTGAGCCGAGATCGTGCCACTGCACTCCAGCCCGGGGGACAGAGCAAGAGTCCGTCTCAAAAAAAAAAAAAAAGAACAGAAGTTTCAGACCAGCCTGTGCAACACAGCAAGACTTCATCTCTATTTTTAAAAAAATATTTTTTTCATTAGCTAGGCATGGTGGCATACACCTGTAGACATAGCTACTTGGGAAGCTGAGGCAAAAGGACTGCATGGGCCCAGGAGTTCAAGGATTACAGTGAGCTATGATCACACCACTGTCCTATAACCTGGGTGACAGAGGAAGACCCTATCTCTTTAAATACTAAAAAATTTTTAAAAAGGACATCTAAACATATGTATACATACACATGTGTAGGAATATTTCTATACACATATTTGTTAATGTATGTATATAATATACACATACACATCTAAAAACATGTATATATAATATTTTTAAAGATCTGTAAGGAGACACACCAAAATCTTAACAGAAAGCATCACAGGTATTTCTTTATTTTTTCATTTACATTTTCTAATATAATACAATAATCATAAATTTATACAACTGAAAAAAATCAGCATGTTTTTATGTAACCAAAAATTTTATTTTCTCCAATTTTTGCAGGCAGTAAATTGCTCATCAGCCCATGACAGATATGAAACCACTTTACTCAGACCCCTAGTGGAAGTGTCTACCAATCAATCCTAGCCAGCTCTTCCCTCTCATAGTCTAATCCAGACTAACACTGATGGTTTTGCAAACTTTCATGAATTACGGGCAGTTCTGTACTCTGCTAAAATCAAAGAAGCCATTCTCCTTAAGCAATAGTTCTTAAATTTGAGAGGAACATGAACCCTTTGCCAATCTAGCATAAAATACAGACTTCTCAGAATCATGTTATTAAATGCATAAAATATATAGGATTATGACAAGTGATCTATATTGAAATACAGGTATAAAAATATTAAAACACATTCCTGACATAGTAATATATGTTCTTTATTGGTGCATTAAATATAATAACTAACAGCAATTGTTGTCTATAGTCATAATACAAAGAAATGCTAAAATTCATCATTAGACATATTCTCTATTTTCAGTTCATAGGTCTTCTGAATTTTGTCATAAAGTTAAAAACTCTGCCCAGGGAAAAAGGAAAATGGCCTGGAATTCATTCAGTCAAAAGGTCTAAAGAAAATCTAGTCCCTGGTACTCTAAACAGACAGAAACATCTTCAGGATCAGCTACCCGATCCCAATACTGAAATCAAATGGACTCACACAGAACTAACTAGAACCAAAAGCTTATGAGTTAAAAGACACATAAATTATGCTACAAATAATTGTAACTAGTTTCATCCTTGTTTTGTAAATAACTTCGATTACGATTTTCTTGGGAATCTTTTTTCTTGGGAAAATTTTGTTTCCAATTTTGAGTGACTATTACCTTTATAAGGGTATAAAGTTTACCATGAAATGTAACAGCGTATATAAATCTCACCAAGGAAATTTTTCTTTTCTTTTTTTTTTTGAGACGGAGTCTGGCTCTGTCGCCCAGGCTGGAGTGCAGTGGCCGGATCTCAGCTCACTGCAAGCTCCGCCTCCCGAGTTTACGCCATTCTCCTGCCTCAGCCCGCTGAGTAGGTGGGACTACGGGCGCCCGCCACCTCGCCAGGCTAGTTTTTTGTATTTTTTAGTAGAGACGGGGCTTCACCATGTTAGCCAGGATGGTCTCGATCTCCTGACCTCGTGATCCGCCCGTCTCAGCCTCCCAAAATGCTGGGATTACAGGCTTGAGCCACCATGCCCGGCCTCACCAAGGAAATTTTTCAAAGGAAAAAAGTTGGATTGCTATTTAAACATCTACTTTAGAAAATTAATAATCAGAAATGAAGAGTTCTTATAAGTAAATTTCTTACCAATAAAGCTTATGAATTTATATTATTTCCCATGTTTTAGAATTAATTATTTTGATATTTTGCTAAAGTAAAACCTCAATATGAATACACATTTTTAACATGGGAAAAATTCTGTACAGTGAAATAAAGTAAAAATAAAAAGAGAGCAAAGAAGTTAACTATATAAAATCTTACACCAGTGTTCTGATTTATTCTGATAAAAATTAAATATCAAATTTGCCCATGACAATAAATCATAGTATAGAAAAGTTTTTAAATACTATTGATAAAAAATATTAAAATACATTATATGTTTATCAACTAAACTAACAAAAGTAAGTTAAAAAAACTTTGCCCCATTATTGGCAGAGATCTAAGGAAGCAGGACACAGACAAGATACTGTAAATCGGTTACTATCTTCCCAGGATTATAGAACAATGTGTCACCAAGTAAATGCTTCAAAACCATCACTCCAAAATTATTTCACTTTACAGTACATACCCTAAAGAAAATCTCACCTCAAAAATTAGGAACTTAAAGATATATCCAGCAGCATTTCACATGATGGCAAAAACAGGTAGAAATACCAACTAATGGGAAAATGAAGTAACATAACTGAAATAAATACATAAAAAAAATAAACCTGTACACTGCAGAGTTGTAAAGAAAAATACATCTGCAGAGTTGTAAAGATTGTAAGCTATGTTTCCTACAGAACTGTAAAGAGGTACTGACATATACTAAAGAATACTGAAAGAACAAATTAAATCATTACAAATAAAATGAGTATCCACTGGTTTGTCAGAAAACTATTATATTGCCCCCATAAAACACAAATGTTTGAGAGAAAGAGAAAAAGCATTGTGCCAAAGCCAAAAGTGGTATTCTCTTGCTACATAAAAAACTTCCTTAAAGGAAACACCAATGAAAAACAACTTTCATGGGTATATGCCTATGGTATGCATCCTTTGCAACTCTAAATAGTTCTGCCAAACTAGTAATCCTTTGGTATCAGATATTCTAAAAGGGCACTTCCTCCTAAATTGGGGGATGTCTACTAATAAAAGCAGGTCAAAGAAAATAAGTCTGTATCAAAATAATAGAAGAACTAGAATTTCTAAGAAATTCTTCCTAGAAAAAGGCTGTTACATATAATAATCTCTCAGCTTCACTGTGCTCTATTCAATTCAAATAAGATCCTCTATTACATATGTCACACTGCATTAGGCATTCCATATTTGCTTTTAGTGTATTTGTTACAGGGCTTAATGTCTCTGCCAGGGAAAAAAGGTATACCATCTTTAACTAGAAATTATACAGAACAGAAATAGTTAGCACAATCTTATCCGAAAGAAATGCCACAAAGGCTAATAAAATTGTCATAGATAAAAATCAAATTTAGACTAAAATTTAAATACTTCTTGTAAAATATTCCTAAATTAATGATTAACGAATCTTATACTATCTAGCTAAGGGTTCTTCTCTCTTGCTAAACTGTTCAATTTCAGGTCATACTGTTGAAATCCATCTTCTTTAAAGGTAGTAGCAAGAAGTTATCATGCAAAGAAAACAACGTACATTTTCCCATTATTTGAAAGAAATTGCTACCTTCTCAACTATGAAGGCTGGGAGGGAGCAGAGGTGTAGAACAGCTGATAACACGAACTACTTAACTACCTCCAAAGCTAAACAGATGGTTGTCTTTTCTATAATACTAATCCTAAGCAAAATATATCAACCATTTCTTCTAGTGCAATATATGCTTGTGTGTACTGCTTATTGCATTTAAAAGAAAATATGCCCAAGAAACGTTTTTGTTTCTTATAGATGTATTTTTGCATTGGTAACAATGCAGGGCTTACAAAATTCTCATTCTCTTTCTGGTAGAAATGTAAACTGGTACAACCACTTTGGGAAGCAATTTGGCATTAGCTGGTAAGCTTGGAAACAGTCATGACCTATGACCCAGCCATTCCACTCCTAGATGTACTTCTGGGAAAAAAATAATGAAAATGTGCCCCAGGGTACATGAACAAAAACGTTCATAGTTGTATAGTTTTAATAACCAAAAACTGGAAACAACCCAACTGTTCATTAATAGAATTGATCAATAATGAAACTTTCATACACAGAAAATTTTCCTGTACAGAAACAGAATAAAAAACCAGCATAACACAATTTAGATGACCCTCATAAATGGTACTGAGTAAAAGATTAAGAACAATATATAAAGTATGACTCCATTTATCCAAATATCCAAAACCAGCAAAACTGGACCATATTAGTCAATAGAGGTATATACATGTTTAGCAACACTATAAAGAGAAGCAGGAAAATGACTTTTAAAAGGCAGATAGTATTATTTCTGGGGAGAGAGGAAATTATGACATGCCATGTAATTTTTTTTTAAATTGGTTTGAAACTTTTTTTTTGCTTTAAAATTATTTGTTAAACTCTACCTTTAAGTTTTATGTACTTTTATGAATGTGTATTTTAATCCTCTTCCATACCACCTACCTCAAAAACAAGATTAAAGACAAAAACAAGTGAACTACTAACACCTGTGATAAAATATCACTTACATTGGTATTACACTGTTACTCTACATAGTAGAAAGAAAATTTAAAAAGAAATACTGCTGCAGGAAAGAAAAGCTCTAAAATTTTGACTCAGTGGAAACTTCAGGTAGCTAGTGAATTTTCATTCAAGATTTCCACCAAAAAATAATCTCCTATAAAATTAACGACATTTGGTGGTTGGTGACCGATATTAACTTGACAGAGTTTTTAGAAAATTTAAGGTAGACCATAAAGATCGTGCAAGTTAAGATCAGTCATTAGATATAAAATGTATTTATCTAGCACTAACTTATCAGATTTGATTATATTCTGCCCAATTAAGAGCTATCATACATAAACCACAATGTTCAAATAACAAATAAAATATGGAAAACAAAGTTTCCTTAACATGATCATTCTTACATGACTCCAGAGCAAGGGAAATACCCCCTGAAGGAAACAAAATGGGAAAAAAACTGGCCAGATGTAAACAAGAGATAGGGACTATGAAAAACGGTAGAGAATGGCCACTACCCAGGGGACAGCAGATACTGAGATACTGGCATGCAGGAATTCCAGATAAGCAGTGCTACTTCTTCAAAATTTTCAAGAGTAACCAAAAATAAGGCTTTCTGCATGAAATTGTCCTGATTTCCCATACACACTACCTGCCAAATAAACCATATATTGGTATATTAAATACACACGCAGCCAGAGTGTGGACATGGCTCTAGGGGTATGTCATGATCATCATCAAATATAAACTTGCTTTTTAATTTTTTTTTTTAAGCGATGGGGTCTCATTGTGTTGCCCAGGCTGGGGTGCACTGGTGTGATCACAGCTCACTGCAGCCTCCATCTCCCAGTGATCCATCCACCTCAGGCTACAAAGTATCTGGGACTACAGGCACATGCCACCATGCTCAGTAATTGGTGTGTGTGTGTGTGTGTGTGTGTGTGTGTGTGTTTTGTTTTTGGTTTTTTTTTTTGTAGAGACAAGTTCTCATTGTGTTGTCCAGGCTGGTCTCAAACTCTGAAACTCAAGTGATCCTCCTACCTCCGGTTCCCAAAGTGCCAGGATTACGGGTATGTGCCACCATACCTGGCCAAACTTTCTATAAATACTCAGATACAGACTTGTGACTGGATTCTACACAAATAGGCATTGACTGAATACAGATATATTGTTAAATATAACACACACAGAAAGCACTATGTTTTTATTGTATATATTTTATATAATATGAATAAAAACATACTGCTTTTAAAAGTATAGTAATCAGTTACTAAAAGAATAACAGGAAACTCCAGGATTCCTATCAAGTAAATTAAATTTTCAGCAGCAAATGATTCATATAAAGGTAAAAGGCACACGGTTTATGTGTGTGACATCCCTTATTTGATAAATCCCAAGATAAAGTTTATTTAGCGAGGTCACCTAAAATCATTTCAGCAGCTGCAACTCATACACAGAAATAACCAAGTTCCATTCTGGGTAGTTTGGAAAGATCCCAAAGCTTTTCTTACCTGGGTAATTTCTATAGTTTAGGCTCCTCAAGCAGCAGAATAGATAAGTAAAGTCTTTCCCTTCATTAATATTTTGTCTCATCCTAGTTCTTCCTTCAGATCATTTATTTCCCAAAATCTATAGATATTGAGAACTAAATAAAAGCTGGTCTGCTCAACTAAAAGGAGCACTACAGTGGATACTAGGATGGAAGTTTTACTTATACCTGACACTATTTGAATTCTGTTAATATCACTGCCAATCCCCAACCACCAAGAAAAAAAGAGAAAGAAAAAGAAAATGGTATTCCTCCTTGCTCTACTCTTACCTATACTTAATAAGTTGAATTACATGAAATTCCAGATTTACAGATATTCAAGTATATTTTAACCTTAAAAAAGAAAAGGTAATTTTATATGATTCAAGTAATACTTAAAAACTCAAGCAAACACACACCATATATGTTCTACTATGGACTTTGCCAGCACTGAGTTTAATTCTGAGGGTTGCTTTCCTTATTTACTAACTGTCCAATAGAAACAAGAAAATGTTCTATTTCAAAGAACATTTCAAAGTTGGAGGGTCAATAACAATGCTAACAAATGAAAAAATAAGTAAGAAAGAAACACTTCCAAAAATGTCTAGGTATCAAAGGTTAGCGAAAGTGGACCATATGTGAATCCTTGAGGATCACAGGCAAACTATTTTCATTGAGACGGTCTGTATCACCTAGGCAGGTGTATAGAGGCCCAATCTTGGCTCACTGCAGGTTCCAACTACCTCCCAGGATCAAGTGATCCTCCCAACTCAGCCTCCTGAGTAGCTGGGACTACAGGCGTGCACTACCACTCCCGGCTAATTTTTTATTTTTTGTAGAGACAAGATTTCGCCATGTTGCCCAGGCTGGTCTTAAACTTCTGGGCTCAAGGGGTCCGCCCGCCTTGGCCCTCCAAAGTGCTGAAATTACAGGCGTGCGTCACCGCATCCAGCCAGGGTGGACTCAAATCTAAGACGGCTCTCAGTATTCCTATACTTGGTGTACACACCCTGAATAACTCCCTCCTCTGTAGAAAGAGGGGGGGCCAGTGAATATAACAGGCCGATGTGGCTAGGTAATTTATTAGTTATCTGAATTAATCAAGAGACAAGTCACAAACTTAACAGCTTAAAACACTACACATTTAAGTCCTTGTTGGCATGGTAAGGACTTAGGATTGTATTCTAACACGATTGGGAACCTACAGGAAGTTTTAAGTAGGAGTGTGAAAAGATCAAATGTTTTCCAAAGATCATTTTGGTTGCTCTGTAAGAGTAAGAACTGAAGGGTACAAGAATAGAAGCAGAGAGATTAGTTAAAAGCTATCATGCCAGGCCGCAGTGGCTCACATCTGTAGTCACAGCAACTTAGGAGTGTAAGGCAAAAGGCCCAACAGTTCGGGGCTGTAAGGCACCATGATCATGCCTGTGAAAAGCCACTGCATTGTAGCCTGGTCAACATAGCGAGATCCTGTCTCTTAAGGAAAAAAAAAAAAAGCTACTGCAATCATCTTGGCCACAACTGATGGTGGCTTAGAACATGGTAATAACAAGATAATTTGTTTGAGCTGGTGGGACAGAAAGGAATGTAGACTGATTGATTCATTCATTCGTTTAACATATATTTACTGAGAACTTTATACCAAGCATTGTACTGGGTGCATGGAATACATCAGTGAGTAAGAGAGACTAAAATCCTTACATTCCTGGAGTTTACAGTCTAGCTGCAATACTAACAGCCATAATCTTAAATAAGTTATACAGTGTACTTGTAAGTGATAGATTATGAATATCAGGGATGGATTTTAAGTTTATGGCTTGAAAGATTAGGTGGGAAGAAGGGAAAGTATTCCTAATCCAAAATGCCTGGTACCAGAAGTATTTCAGTTGTTTTTTTTAATTGTTGAATGTATGCACTGTACCACTTCAGCAGCCCTAATCCAAAAATCCAAAATCCAAATGCTCTAATGATCATTTTCCTTGAGCCATCATATTGGCACTCCAAAATATTCAGACTGTGAAGCACTGTGTATTTTTGGATCGGGATGTTCAACCTGTACTACTGTGAGACAGGATTAGAGGCAGAATAGAAAAAGGGAAAGGGATAATCACAAGTAGTTTTAGATGCCTATCAGAGACTCAAATGGAAATAATAAATAGTGTGTTGACTATATGAATCTAAGCTCAGGAGAGCAGTCAGGGCCAAGCAAGTAAATCTAGAGGTAGGTTCATTACCAACATTCCACATAGCATCTAAGCTAATTATCAAAACCAGCAAATTTCAGATGAAAAAGTTGGAAACGTATGAGAGGAAGACAGCAAAAGGCAAAGCTAAAATTTATTTTTGGATCAATTTTGTCAATGTCAATTGTTACATACTCAAGGTTGTGCTTATTCTCCTTATGTAATCAGTATGGTTTATTTCTCTGCTTGGTTTTTTAGGCTTTTTTTGGAGAGAGAGACTCACTCTGTCACCCAGGCTGAAGTACAGTGGTGCGATCTCGGCTCACTGCAACCTCCACCTCCCAGGTTCAATCAATTCTCCTGCCTCAGTCTCCCAAGTAGCCGAGACTATAGGCACATGCCACCATGCCTGGCTAATTTTTGTATTTTTAATAGTCTGTTTTCATCATGTTGGCTTGGCTGGTCTCAAACACCTAACCTCAAGTGATCCATCTGCCTTAGACTTCCAAAGTGCTGAGATTACAGGCGTGAGCCACTGCGCCCGGTCTCTCTGTTTGCTTTTTGTTTGTTTGTTTCTGATGCAGGGTCTCGCTCTATCACACAGGCTGAAGCATAGTGAAGTGATGCGATCACATCCCACTGCAACCTCAAACTCCAAGGCTCAAGCAATCCTCTCGTTTCAGCCTCCCAAGTAGTTAAAACTACATGTGTGTGCCACTACACTGGGCTAATTTGTTTTATTTTTTGGAGAGACAGGGCCTCACTATGTTTCCCAGGCTGGCTTCAAACTCCTGGGTTCAAGCAATCCTCCCACCTCAGCCTCCCAAAGTGCTGGGATTATAGGCATGAGCCACTATTCCTAGCCTCTGCTTGTAATTCTAAAAGAAAAAAACAAGATCATCAGAGAATAAATCAGTAATATCCTAAACTAAAATTAAATCAAAGTCAGAATCTCAAAATTTCAAAATACAGGCAAAAGGTGACTAAAGAACAATCAAACCAATGTCAGTAGTCTCAGGATCGATATGGACCTAGCACCACAGAGAAGACACAAGCAGTAGATATAGATATAGATATAGATATAGATATTATTTTGAGATGGAGTTCTACTCTTATTGCCCAGGCTGGAATGCAATGGTGCGATCTTGGCTCACTGCAACCTCTGCCTCCCGGGTTCAAGCGTTTCTCCTGCCTCAGCCTCCCAAGTAGCTGGGATTACAGGCACGCGCCACCACGCCTGGCTAATTTTTTTGTATTTTTAGCAGAAACAGGGTTTCACCATGTTAGTCAAGCTGGTCTTGAACTACCGACCTCAGATGATCCGCCCACCTTGGCCCCCCAAAGTGCTAGGATTACAGGCATGAGCCACCACGCCCAGCTGATATATATTTTTTTAAATAACGGGTCTGCTGATGCTAGGACAGAATATAAAGGATAGGAGGGATACCATACAGTAATCCAAATCAATTTGATATGATTCCTAATTTCACCTACTCTGTCATCATAAATGAATTATGTGATAAATATCATAGAATATATATATTTTTTTAGTTTTATTTTTTTTGAGGCAGGGTCTCACTTTGTCACCCAAGCTAGAATGCAGTGGCACAATCACAACTCACTGGAGCCACCAACTCCCAAGCTCAATCAATCCTCTCTCCTCAGCCTCCTGAGTAGCTGGGACTACAGGCACATGCTACGACGCCCGGCTAATAGGAGATGTATTTAAAGTACTGCTGAAAAATAAAAAAGTAACCAGGTCTGAGAAGAATCTGGAAGGGTTTGGTGGCATCTGACTTACACCTTGAGAACAACAAGGGTTCAGTTCAGATCAAAAGTTAGAGGCAGTATTTTGAAAAAAATATTGATTCTGTTGAAAGAGCATAAAAAAATAGGAAATTAATGGATGCTAAGAAACTATGTGACGGTTGTTTGAACACTGTAAGAGTAAAAAATACTAACTCATTAGAAAACAAGTAAATACATTCTTACAATATATACTTAGAAAAATGTTTTAAAAATGAGAAGTTGCTTATGGTATAATATTAAGTAAAGAAAGCAGGACAGAAATTTGTGGTGCACTGATAACTTTTTTTTTAAGTGCACAGCAAAACAACTTGAAGGATCCTGTTAAAATGGGTGGTATGAGTCTTTTGTTAACAACATCATGGATCATGTTTTTCCTGTCATACTTTTCATTTGGGGGGGGGGGGGGCGGTTGCGGTTGACGGAGTCTCATTCTGTTGCCCAGACTAGAGTGCAATGGTGCAACCTTGGCTCACTGCAACCTCTGCCTCCCGGGTTCAAGCAATTCTCCTCCCAAGTAGCCAGGATTACAGGCGCATGCCATCACACCTAGCTAATTTTTTTTTTCTTTTGGTATTTTTATTAGAGATGGGGTTTTGCCACCTTGGCCAGGCTGGTCTGCAACTCCTGACCTCAAGTGATTCACCTGCCTCAGCCTCCCAAAGTGCTGGGATTACAGGCATGAGCCACCATGCCCAGTCTCCTGTCATACTTTTCTCTGTTTCAATTTTTCTAGCAGACACATTAATTTTATAGAGAGCAAAATCTGCTATTTGGAACTTGGCAGTGAGGTATCCAGACTGTCTTATAAAATCCTGCTTAAGCCAATGATGTAGTTGAGGATGGCGAGGTTCATGCTATCCTTTGTGCCTTGCAGTCACCCAGAGACTGCAAGGACACAATCAGCGAGTGATCACTGATTCTTAACATCTGTTTGCATCCTTGCAATCCTTGTGGACAGGAATAAGACTTAATGAATACTTATGACAGTGCTTGCAGACCAGTGGCTACTCAGATGTTTAAGTATAAATATTTTCTCTGTTACTAACTCAACCAAATCTTACTATTATATGGCTATTTGAGGGTAAAATTATTTAGAATATCAACTCATGAAGACATCAGGTAGCCAGGGCTGGTTTACAGCCTAAAGGGAGGAAGCCAAGATAGTAAAAAGATTTTTCTTTCTTTCACTGCTAATAGAATCCTGGAGAACTGTATTACAATTCCAAGGTCCTTTCCCAGTTCAACAGCTAAACCTTGATCAGTTAGGAATGACTGTCTTGAATGAAAAAAAAAAAAGAGTGGTAAGGTTTATCTATTCTACTAAATCCAATCATTTAGTAAAACTACACATAAAATTACTAACAGTCTACATAAGCACAAAAAATTAACTCCTTACTTTTTCAAGGAATATACGTATATTAGAGACCAATTGCTGTCCCAGTGGTCAGAAGCAGGAACACGTGACAACTGATCATCTGAGGAGTGATGGCTTTTAACAGACACTCACATTCTCTTTCTTATGTTCAAAACCCACAGTCAGAGCTTTCCACCAGGACAAGGTTGTATGTGAGTCTGGAGATTACTAGTATACATTCAGTGACTGCAATTGAATTAGTCATTTACCAACTTACAACTTAATTTTTTAAAACTAATGCTTTACTATTTCCCTGTTGATCTTTAGTCAGTTGCTAATCAACTATTTAACTGACTCAAGGTAAGTGAATTCTATTTTAATTCCAAGGTATTAACAAATCTCAGATTTTAGTATTCAACTATAAATAAGCACACATTCAATTATATTATCAAAACCACAATATTAAGCTCCTCTGACGTAGATCCCAAATCGTATAAGATGTGTGACATATGTGCCCCCATTCTGCAGCTGAGTCATGAATTACCACTTTCCAAACACAAACTTGAAAGAAGGAACATAAGCAGAAGGTAAACAGATTCAAGGTATCCAAGTAGGCTAAACAGCATCAACAAAAGAGCACAGAGTTGTTTCTATAAAAAAAAAAAAAAATTAGGCATGGTGGTGTGCACTTGTAGTCCTAACTCTAAGGAGGCTGGGATGGGAGGATTAAGCCCAGAAGTTGCAGCAAGCTATGATCATACTACTGCACTCCAGCCTGGGAGACAGACTGAAACCTTATCTTAAAAAAAACAAAAAACAAACAAACAAAAAAAAAAAACCGTGGTGGCAGCAGGGGGAAGAAAAAAGAAAAAAATGAGCATGAGTTTTGGTGTCAGAGACCTAAGTATGAATTCTGGCTCTACTACACAGAAACTATATAAGCAAATTACTTAAATTTAGTTTCTTCTTCTGTAAAAGTGAAAAGTAAGGTCTTATCATGCTGATTTATTCAACACATTAAGATAATATTTATCATAATGCCTAGTATATAAAAAGTGTTCTAAAGTGGTAGCTCTTTGTGTTTAATTATTTACAAATATTTAAACTGTTGGTTTAAAATCCTAATATTAAGCCAGTAAGTGTAGTACAGTTTTGGGTTGAAATGATTCCTGCTTGATTTTCATCTATACAAATGGGAGTGAGGGTGTTAAAATAAACCTAAAGCTGTGGTTTGCAAAGTGTGGTCCCTAGACCAGAGGCATAAGCATCACTTAGAAACTTTCCAAAAACAAATTCACAGGTCTCACCAAGACCTGCTGATTCAGTAACTCCAGGGGTGAGACCTATAAATGTATGGTTAACAAACACACCAGTTAACAACCACTGACCTAAACATAATAATGGCAGGTTTGTACTAACATTCACAGCACCTGCATGATATGCCTGCTTTTCTTTTTTTAATCTGCTGAATTACAACACAAATTAGCAGAAGACAGATTACTGGACATATATACGGCTATACTATATTATTGCTGGGTATGACGGAACACTGTCATTTATAAACACTTTTATCCCTAAAATGTGCTTTCTTCCCCCAAAACAGGTAAAAACCACTGTCTTGACTTAACAGACTCATTCTGCTCTCTCCTTTACCCTGCATTCACATTGCACCTAAGGAACATCTTATACTAGGTTATGATAAAACCTTAATTTCTTGAAATTCTTGAGGGAAGAACTGACTACACTACTAGATTTTCCAGAACACTAGGAATTAATCTCTTTACACAACTTATTTTCCTCATGTAACTGTTTTAAATGGAAATCTTTTTAACATTGTCCACATTGAATGTAATCCAAACTTTTTTCTTGGCCATATAAATTCATCATTATGAACACCAAGTTTTATGCACAAATATACTTTATGAAGTGTCAATAAAACTCTAAACCAGTCTGTATACTTTTCTGCATCTACATTTGCTATCATGCAGTTAGCTATGATTTTCAGCTGCTACCAACATTCCAACTTGAGGCTACAAGTTTACTTGTTTGTTATTCCATCTTTCTAATAATCTTAGGTGGGCATCGAAACTCAACCAGTATTCTGATACCTTTTCTTAGTTCCCTAGTATTCCTCTAATCTGCTAAACATATAAACCTTTTTCTTCTGCATGCCTTCTACTTATCCTTAGAAATTCAGCCCAAAACTCACCTCCCATGAGATAAATTTCTTAAAACCCTGTCTCCCTGGGTTTCACACTGCTGCTCCACACTTACAAGAATAGCAAGACATTCTCTGCCTGTCCTTCTATAAGCATTTATTTCACTGCACTTAAACTAGACTTCACTTTCAGCTTTCCCACTAGCTTGTAAGTACCTTGAGGGCAGGGAGCAGTGTATCTACTGTGCACAATGCTTGTAAGCAGATACTCTAAAAAAGAGGAACAGGCTATGGTCTGGGGGGAAAAACCCTTGCCAGGGAAGCATGAGAGCACTGGCTCAATGATACAGTATCTGCTTTGTCTAAATTACAGGACCTTGCTTTTGTTCAGTGTTACTGTTTGATTTTTATTTTCTTCTCTTCCAACAAAGTGTTGAACAATTTCTTTCCTCTAATTCTTTCAGCTACTCACCAACTTCTGAGTACATTTTGTCTTTCCAGCCAAAATGTAAGAATATAAAGAGAAGCCTCTTTTCCATTGTATTTTCTCCCACAGAACCTAACCCAACAAATAATAACAATGAGAAAAAAAATCTGCCCCTAAACATGACCTGGGTTAAACTTACTTTATAACATTTCTTAGCTTCTTTTAAAAAATAATTGGGACTCCTAATACTTGACCAATTTTCACAGATGTTAATGAGTTTTCCTCCAGAAAGCTTCCCACCCAATGCAGCCAAATAATCTTTAGTCATAGATTTCAATATTATACTGTCATGTGTGGTTAAACAACAGGCCTACACTCTGAGAAACACATTATTATGTGATTTAGATGCTGTGCAAACAAAAGGTACTTACATAAACCTAGATGGTACAGCCTACCACCTACTTGCTCCTAGGCTACAAACCTGCACGTTACTGTACTGAAAACTGTAGGTAATTGTAACACAACAGTAGGTATTTGTATATATAAATATAGAAAAGGTACAGTAAAAATATGGTAGAAATCTTGTGGCACCACTGTCACACTCTGTCACTGACCTAAATGTCATTATGGAATGCATGACTGTACCTCTTTCCTTTTCTTTTCTATAAATGTCTTTCTCAAGAGAACAAGGTCTAAATTGGTCTTTCAAAGTCTAATCCTTTAAGCAAGTTTAAAATAAATACTTGACCAGCCTAGGAAACATGGCAAAACCCTGTCTCTAATAAAAGTACAAAAAAAAAAGCCAGAGGCTGTGGCTACTCAAGAGGCTGAAGTGGGAGAGTGCCAACTGAGCCCAGGAGGTCAAGACTGCAGTGAGCCATGATCATACCACTGGGCAACAGAGCGAGACTCTGTCTCAAAAGAAAATTAATGATAACAAATAACTACATACTTAACACCTCGTCCTAATTGATTTTTCTGAATTTTTAAAAAAGTTATTGGGGGAGGGGGAAGGATGAGGGGCCATGCAGCCTCATCAGACTCAGTCCACTCCTGGAGGGAAAAAAAGAAAAAAAGGTAAAAAATATAAAAACATTTAAAAAAATAAAGTTACTAAACAAATGATTAGTAAACAAAGAATAACAATATACCACTGATTTTACATTAGATATGTAAAAAATTAACATAGAAATGTTATAGCCAGCCAGGCACGGTGGCTCATGCCTGTAATCCCAGCACTTTGGGAAGTGAGGCAGGCAGATTACAAGGTTAGGAGACCGAGACCATCCTGGCTAACACAGTGAAACCCCGTCTCTACTAAAGAATACAAAAAACTAGCCGGGCATGGTGGTGAGCGTCTATAGTCCCAGCTACTCGGGAGGCTGAGGCAGGAGTATGTCATGAACCCGGGAGGCAGAGGTTGCAGTGAGCCAAGATCGCACCACTGCACTCCAGCCTGGGCGGCAGAGCAAGGCTCTGTCTCAAAAAAAAAAAAGAAAGAAAGAAAGAAAGAAACGTTACAGCCATAAGAAATTAACATAGTCAAAAGTTATTTGGAATTTGTAACAGCTAAAGAAACTAAACACCTTTCTAATCTAGCATTCTGCATTCTACATGGCACTTAAGCAACCACAGAATGACAGTTTAAATGCACAAAGAACAGTTTCTAATCCTTCACAATTTCTTGCCCACAGAATTTCCCTGACAGCCAGATGTGTTTTTAAAAGATAAAAACAGAATTGTATAAAGTTGAAGTTAAATGCGCCAGTGCCTATCAAAGTTTACAGTAAAAACTGATCTTTCTATTCATGCCCACAACTTCACGGCAATAATAAATCCATGCCCGGAGATACTAATGGTCTTTGTTTCTTTTTCCTTAAAATAATTAAACTCCATTTACCACACAACTAGTTATTAAAATCTAATTTCCTATGACTCATTTTAGTTAAATGTGCTCCATATCAGTTGTTTTATTTTTAAAAACAGTACACATACTTTGTAAAATTGCTGTGAAGGGAATATCCCACAGTTCAAAGAAACACATTTTCATAGTTTTCAAACATTAAAGAACTTTATTATTATTTCTACTGTTTTCTTATCACAGAAATTCAAAAGACATTTATAACTGGCATTTAACAGCAGAACACACCTTTGTATCTTTGAGGTTAATCGTTCTTTTGAAGAAAAGTAATCAAATAAATATATATTAAATAATTTTTCTTTTTTTTTTTTTTTTTTTTTTTTTTTTTCATTCTTGTCACCTAGACTGGATTGCAACGGCATGATCTTGGCTCACTGCAACCTCTGTTTCCGGGGTTTAAGGGATTCCCCCGCCTTAGCCTCCCGAACAGCTGGGATTACAGACGCTCACCACCACGCCTGCCTAATTTTTGTATTTTTAGTAGAGACCAGGCTGGTCTCGAACTCCCAACCTCAGGTGATGTGCCCGCCACAGCCTCCCAAAGTGCTAGGATTACAGGCATGAGACACCACGTCCAGCTTTTATTAAATAATATTTTAACAAGGTATCTGATTTAACATTTAATGAGCAAATTCATATTAAATATTAACAACAAGGAATCCTAACTTTGATAAATGTCATTAATCAGCAAGCAGATACCATGATGGGTAGAAAACGACATAAAATTTTTAATAACCAGAACACAATTAAGTACCACATGTAAAAATGCTTTTTTTTTTTTGAGACGGAGTCTCACTCTGTCGCCCAGGCTGGAGTGCAGTGGCTGGATCTCAGCTTGCTGCAAGCTCCGCCTCCCGGGTTCACGCCATTCTCCTGCCTCAGCCTCCCGAGTAGCTGGGACTACAGGCGCCCGCCACCTCGCCCGGCTAGTTTTTTGTATTTTTTAGTAGAGACGGGGTTTCACCATGTTAGCCAGGATGGTCTCGATCTCCTGACCTCGTGATCCACCCGTCTCGGCCTCCCAAAGTGCTGGGATTACAGGCTTGAGCTACCGCACCCGGCCGTAAAAATGCTTTTTAAGAAAATAATTCAAAATAGAAGGGTAAATAAAATCTTAATAAGATTTTATTAAATGGATCTTTTTATAAAGATCCATTTAATACACTATAAAGTCGAAGTTGAGCTATTTCCAAATCCTAGGAATCAGGGTCAAAGTGCAACACAGCACCCCTGCAAGGAGAAAATCTGTCTAAACTAGAATAAGGAATCTTATCACCGAGAGTTATTGAACTCTCTTAAAACTGCAGTTAAAAAATAAAAAAAAGAGGCCAGACATGGTGGCTCACATCACTGCACTATAGCCTGGGCGACAGAGGGAGACGCCATCTCTCGAAAAACTAAATAAATAATAAAATAAATTTTATTTTATTTTTAATAAAATAAAAAAAGAAAACCCCTATGTTTGTATGTTTATTGTTCTGCAAAGCAGATCCATACCTTTCATCAGATTTTCAAGAGGGTCCTAATCCCCCCAAAATTGAGTATTGTTTTTGACCTTATTTGTGATCTTAACAAAAAGAAGGGGCCAGGCACAGTGGCTCATGCCTATAATCCCAGCACTTTTGGAGGCCGAGGTGGGTGTATCACCTGAGGTCAGGAGTTCAAGACCAGCCTGGTCAAGACGGTGAAACCTTGTCTCTACTAAAAATACAAAAAAGTAGCTGGGCATGAGGCACCTGTAATCCCAGCTACTCAGGAGGCTGAGGCATAAGTATTGCTTGAACCTATGAGGCGGAGGTTGCAGTGAGCCAAGATCATACCACTGCACTCTAGCCTGGGCAACAGAGTGAGACTCTTGTCTTTAAAAAAAAAAAAAAGGGGGGGGGAAGGTTCCCACACAGTAAAACAGAATACTTCACATGAACTTGTAGACTCAAACAAACCTGTATTCAAATTACATGTTTCCAAGTCCCATTTTCCTTTTTTGTAAATAAAGGTTGTCATAAGTATTAAACAACATCATGAATGTAAAACATTTAGCACAGTCTCTGGGACACTGTAATCACTCAATAAATGTTAAAGATCCACCAAAGTTCAAATCCAACCTCTACCACATACTACCTGGATAACTTTGGGCAGGATACGTCACCTCTGTGTCTATTTGCCAACTAACAGTAGGGAATGTAATTATACCTACCTCATACATAAGGGTTGAGTTAATACTTAAAATGCGGCTGGGCGTGGTGGCCCACGCCTGTAATCCCAGCACTTTGGGAGGCCAAGGCGGGCGGATCACGAGGTCAGGAGATCAAGACCATCCTGGCGAACACGGTGAAACCCCATCTCTACTAAAAACAAAAAAAAATTAGCCAGGCATGGTGGTGGGCACCTGTAGTCCCAGCTTCTAGGGAGGCTGAGGCAGGAGAATGGCATGAACCCGGGAGGTGGCGGAGCTTGCAGTGAGCGGAGATTGCGCCACTGCACTCCAGCCTGGGCGACAGAGCGAGACTCCGTCCCAAAAAAAAAAAAAAAAACTTAAAATGCTTAGAAACATAATTGCTACAAGTAAGTGTTACTTATAGTAATAAAGAAAATGTTCTACAGGTGAGTATCCCTATCTGAAAAATTTGGAACCAGAAATGTTTCAGATTTCAGATTTTGGAACACCTGCATTATACTTACCAGTTCAGCATCCCCAATCTGAAAATCCAAAATCTGAACTGCTCCATTGAGCATTTCCTTTAATAATGCTGGTACACAAAAAGTCTCAGGTTTTAGCACATACCAGATTTTGAATGTTTTGATTAGGGATGCTAAACGTGTATAAACTATTCTATCGAGTTTTTTACCAGTTAACTCCTCTGCCTGGGTTTGGTCAATTTTTATACCTATTTCATGGCTCATTACACTGTGTAGCTGTAACCTTAATCCTCCACCTCAAAGGCTTTAACTGATGTGTGTACACTCATTCCAGTATCTTCTAAGATGCAGTCCAAATTTGCTGCCCATCTACATTTCATGGCTTCTTAGAGTTCATCTAGATACCATCTTTCTCTGTTAAAACTCTGCTTCACTCCTCCAAGTACTTCTGCTTAATGAGAATCCAGGAAAACTACACCAGTAAGTGTTACTACTTATTTACATATTTTTGTTCTCATTTACATAATCATTAATGTCTCTTCCTCATATTCCCACATGTACTTAAAACAATGTATCATCATCTTGCACAGTAAAATGAGCACTCTTAAAGACAAGGATCATAGTGTCCACCACTGCTTTCTCACATTACCAGGCACAAAACCTTGCATATGGCTCTCATTCAATATATGTTTTCTAAATTAAGTTTATCTCAATATTCTTAAAAGTTCTGCAACATCTCCAATGTTTAGGCCCCTGGAAAAGCAAGCTCCAAGAGGCCAGAGGATCTTTCAGTTATTTTGTACTTAGGACAACACAGAAAAGTAACTTCAAACACTTTTTAGACTGTCACAACAGGAAAAGCTGCTCTCTATTTAGAAAGGCAAAACAGAAAAAAGACTGAGTCTAATTCGTAGGAATTTTTACCGGGGAGTAGTAGGGGTGCAGCAGCAGCATCTGGATTTCACAAATATTTGATGACGCTGACTGTGAAGTTTGTTGAAAGAAAAGAGGATGAGTTAATCATGGGTAAGAATGAGATTTTTTTTTTTTTTTTTTTTTAAAGTAAAAGAGCACAGGAAGAATAGGGAAACGAAATATACTCAATCGTGGGTATCTTGTAAATCATAACAGAATTCAGTCAAAGATGATCTTTCAAAGTAATGCAAGACTTGAACTCAGCTAACTGTCCTATATTAAAATTTTGGAAAAATAAATTTAAGACCACAAAGGAAAACTGCAAGTCACAACTTATTACTGCTAATACAATCTGATTTTTCAATAATCTGGGAAATTTTTAAGGCCACTGTGGAAAACCATTTGCATCTAGTGATTGAATCAGGATAGAATTTTTACCAATTTGCGTATCAGGCAGTGGCAACTAAGATTGTGAGGAAAAAAAGAGCTTGATGCTCACTTTCTCTAATTGCTAAAATAATGTATAAACATGATTTTTGTTCAAAAAAAGAAAAAGTACTGCCCACTTCACCCTTCAAATCCCACTCCATTCCCTATGGCAAAATGATTAATACTCTGAAGCACATTATTACAAACCTTTCTATACATTTACAAATGTATAAAAATAATTGCAACAATAAATATCCAATGACATGTTTTCCTCTCCACTTAACAAAACGTTAGAGATCTTTCCAAGTCAATAAACATACCTGCTTCATTCTTGTTCTAAATTAAGTAGTAACTACTTTCTTTTTAACTATTAATTTTTTTAAAACTCCTTAATGAAAAGAACTATATAACCTACTAACATTTTAAGAGCCAAACATGTATTTGCAAACATAAAATAAAAAACAAACTACCTTCTTTTTGCTAAGTTTCAGAAATAGCAATTAATATAAATTGGAACCACTCAAAAACTTGAGAGGGCAGTTTTAGAATATCAAAGGTAAACTGACATTCCATAAACATTCTTGACAGCACAATAATAATTCTTAAGTAACTAGTGATAATACACTGAATATTTTTATAAGTGTAAACAGAAACTTCCAAAGAACTTGAAAGTGGACTAATTGATAGTTATTGCTGTCTAGTAACTTCATTTTATTCTATTTCATTCCATTTCTTGAGAGTAGGTACAACCACCACCACCCCCTACACCTTGCATACAATAGGTTCTTCAGTGCAAATGACTGATTTTCACTATTGGTTAAAGCAATTCATATCAGATATAAAGAATAAATTAAAAATTCACATAGGCTTGATTTAGTAGCCAAAATAAATGATTGATCTAATATAAGAAATATGATAGCCAGGTGGCATGGCTCATGCCTGTAATTTCAGAACCTTGGAAGGCTAAGGCAGGAGGATTGTCTGAGGCCAGGAGTTCTAGACCAGCCTGGGCAACAAAGTGAGATCCTGTCACTACAGAAAACGAAACAAAACAAAATTAGCCGGGCATGACCGCATGCACCGCATGCTCCCAGCTACTTGGGAGGCTGAGGCAGGAAGATTGCTTGAGCCCAGGAGTTCAAAGTTAATTACAGTGAACTATAATCGTGCCACCATGCTCCAGCCTAGACAACAGGGTGAGAACCTGTCTCCAAAAAAACAAAGAGAAACACATCTACTCCATGTAATCCTCTAGTGCAGTCCTGGCACTCCACAGAAGGCATCACAGATAAAAACTGTATCCACTACTACCATCTGTAAAAACTGGCATTTGAAAAGCACTTACAAGGCTGGGCATGGTGGCTCAAGCCTGTAATCCCAACACTTTGGGAGGCCAAGGCAGGAGGATCATGAGGTCAGGAGTTCAAGACCAGCCTGACCAACATGTTGACACCCTGTCTCTACCGAAAATACAAAAATTAGCCGGGCATGGTGGTGCACGCCTGTAATCCTAGCTACTCAGGAGGCTGAGGCAGGAGAATCGCTTGAACCCAGGAGGAAGAGGTTACAGGGAGTCAAGATCGCGCCACTGCACTCCAGCCTAGGTGACACAGTGAGGCTCCGCCTCAAAAAAAAAAAAAGAGGAAAAGAAAAAGAAAAGCACGTACAGCTATTTCCCAAATAAGTCAAAGACAGAGAGAAAGAAATAGCTTTTAAACATAAAGTGACAATAATCTACAACTACACCTGGGCAACACTATTAAAATTATATTATTTCTACAAACAATTTGGTATGGAATTATTAAAAATAAAACAATGGGTCTAATAATATGGCAACAGTTAAGTCAAAAGAGAAAATATATTTAACACATGGATAATTATACTACAAGTCTTTTATCCCTTAACTTCCTAAGTTTTGTATCATGTATATCTAGTAGTTTATTAAAGGAGTTTACTTTTCTAAGGTAATAAAGTTGGACATTCCAATACGACAAATATATAATAAGTATTGATGATAAATACTAAAGTTTGAAAAGCAACACCACTGGCTGGTTGCAGTGGCTCATGCCAGTAATCCCAACACTTTGGGAGGCCGAGGTAGAAGGATTGCTTGAGCCTAGGAGTTTGAGGCCAGTGTAGGCAACATAGACCCCATGTCTATACAAAAAAAAAAATTAATTTTTTTTTTTTTTTTTTTTTTCAGACGGAGTCTCACTGTTGCCCAGGCTGGAGTGCAGTGGTGCTATCTCGGCTCACTGCAAGCTCCACCTCCCGGGTTCACACCATTCTCCTGCCTCAGCCTCCACTGTAGCTGGGACTACAGGTGCCTGCCACCTCGCCCAGCTTATTTTTTGTATTTTAGTAGAGACGGGATTTCACCGTGTTAGCCAGAATGGTCTCGATCTCCCGACCTCATGATCCGCCTGCCTCAGCCTCCCAAAGTGCTAGAATTGCAGGCATGAGCCACCATGCCCGGCTTTTAATATTTTTAAAAAATAAAAAAGCAACACTATTGAAATGAAAATCATAAGCGTTTCATCTAACACCACATTAAGCTTGTTCAGATTTCGTATCAAATAAATGGTATGAATAGTTAGTTTCTTCATCCTAGTTGTAAGAATAGAGTACTGATGGTAGCAGCAGCTGCTAGTACGTATCTGAGTGATGACTGTGTATCAAGCTCTAGAAGGTTTAAATGGATTTGTCCCATTTAACCTTCATAAGGACCTTCGTAGATCAGCACTACTATTATCTCCATTTTACTAATGAGGAAGGAAACTGAGGTGCGAGAAAGTTGCCCAATGAGACACACAGCTGCTATGTGGAAGCACCAGGATCTGAATTCATTTGGTCAGATTTCAGAGCCACTTAGCTGCTCTTAACATTCTGCTCCCCATGTAACCTATAAACTCCAATTCATCTGCTAATAAATGAGTATTTTCATGATTTAAATATTATGTCATTCCCTTAGTAGACACTCTTCAATAGCTCCTTCTATACATCAGATAAAACCCAAATACCTAATCAAAACCTTATAAAATTACATGACCTAGATTCTGTCGGCCTCTAGAAGGGCATTTTCAAATTTAGTAGGAACCACATGCAGCTATTCACATTTAAATTAATGAAAATTAAATAAAATTTAAAATTCAGGTCCTCAATTGCATCACCCACATTTCAAGTGCTCAAAAGGAAATGTTCTACTAGACAGCATGGTTCTGAGCCTGCAATCATCAGGAGGCTTGGAGCTCTGCGATATCTATTTGGAAGCTTCAGGCTCTTCCTCCTCATCCATGAAGAGCTGAATACATTTCATGGTTCAGATGTCACCTAAAATGCCATCTTCTCATAAAAACTATAAGCCTCACAGCACGGACCCCTCGAAGTCTCCCTGGACAAACGTCACATGCAGATTTCAGTTCTTTCCCAACCTTCTTGGTATAAAGGTCAACAATTCTATTACCAAGGGCTCATGACAGCCTAGTTTTGTTAGAGGCTACATTGTAGGGAAGCCTACGATGGTACTGTCACATGCTGGATCATTCTGAGTGCCTGTAGACAACATTCCTGGAAGAGATATTTTTAATTTTTAATGGAGACAGGTTTTCACTTTGTTGTCCAGGCTGGAGTGCAGTGGTGTGATAATGGCTCACTGCAGCCTCGACCTCTGAGGTTCAAATGATCCTTCTACCTTCTCTCATATCTTAACAGGAATTATCAGTTTTAAATACTGTTTCTCAATTTCTAAACACTTACTACAATTTTCATTATTTTTTACTTTCATATTTTTTTTTACCACCATCTAGTATAGTACCATAGATAGTACTGAACAAATACTGGCTAGATGAATAAATATTAATAATATTAACTAATCTTAATAATTTTGCCTAACATTTGAGAAAATCTAGATTCAAGTTTCTCAACAGTGACACTACTGACATTAGGGCCAGAATACTTCTTTATCATGAGATTGTTACGTGCACTTGGATGTTCAGATACTTACCTGGCCTCTACCCACTAAATGACAGCAGCATCCTCTGTCCATCTCCTCAACCCTCACCAGCTGTGGCAGTCAAAAACATTTCCACACATAACTAAATATACCTGGGGGTAAACTCACCTCCAATTGAGAACAACTGACCTAGGTATTTCCAAATGATTGGCAAATTCTAAGCTAAATATTATAACAATGCCTAACGTTATGAAAATATCTAAACATGGTTTTCATCTTTTATTTAAATTTATCAAATCCAAAAATCTAGATTTCTAACTATGGTCAGTTATCACTCATAAATGCTACTGGAGAAAACTAATAATAATAATTTATATATATAAATCTTCTTACAATCAAATCCTTTTTGTCTTAACAATCAAGAAAATTTCATTACTTTTCCATACCAAATAATTCAAATGCATTAAACAGGAAAAAAAGATTAAACAGCTAAGAAGAAAGTTCTTTAAAAATTCCTAATTATTATGTTCCTACAGAATTAGGAAGATTATAACTGCTGTGTAGTAACTTGGAAAAATATTTTCCTATACAATGTTGTATTAAAAAAGAAAACTAATCCAGGTACACCGGCTCATGCCTTTAATCCCAGGACTTGGAGAGGCCAAGGTGAGAGGAGCGCTTGAGCCCAGGAGTTTGAGACCAGTCTGGGAAACACTACAAGACCCTGCCTCTACAAAAAGTAAAGTATTCACCTGGGGTGGTTACCATAAGTGAAAAGATGATAATCACAATCATGAAGACATGGAAACGTATAAAACTCACTGATAGATCAGATACACCAACAAGAAAGAAAAAAGAATAAAATCTTATCACTACAGAAAACCAACAAACCACAGTAATAAGGAGAGGGAAAAAAGGAACAAAGGATATACAAAACAACAAGAAAACAATTAACAAAATGATAGGAATTAGTACTTATCTGTCAATAATAACCATGAATGTAAATAAATTAAATTTCCTAGTTAAAAAATACAGACTGGCTGGATTAAAAAACATTACATGACTATATGTTGCCTATACGAAATTCCCCATAAAGACACACACAGGGCGGGCGTGGTGGCTCATGTCTGTAATCCCAGCACTTTCGAAGGCCAAAGTGGGCAGATCACCTGAGGCCAGGAGTTTGAGACCAGGCTGGCCAACATGGTGAAACCCCATCTCTACTAAAAATCCAAAAATTAGCCAGGTATGGTAGTGGGTGCCGGTAATCCCAGCTACTTGGGAGGTTGAGGCAGGAGAATCACTGGAACCCAGGAGGCGGAGGTTGCAGTGAGCCGAGATTGTGCCATTGCACTTCAGCCTGGGCAGCAGAATGAGACTCCAAGTCACACACACAAAAAAAAGACACACATAGACTAAAAGTGAAGAGACAAAAAAAGTTATTCATCACAAACACAAACCAAAAGTAAGCGGGAGTAGCTATACTTATATCAGCTAAAACAAGTTTTAAGTCAAAAACTGTAAAAAAGACAGAAAAGGTACACCATATGATGTACCTGCTGAATGGATCAATTCAGCAAGAAAATATAACAATTATAAATACATATGCATGCAACAAAAGAGCACCCAGACATATATAGCGAGTACTATTTGATCTAAAGGGTGAGATAGACTACAATAAAATAATAGTTGGGGACTTGAACTATTATTCAACTTAAATATCCCACTCTCAGCATTGGACAGATAATGGAGAAAGAAAATCAATAACCAAATGTTGGATTTAAACTGCATTTTAAACGAAATACACCTAACAGACATTATAGAACATTTCATCCAACAGCTGCAGAATGCATATTCTCTTCATCAGCACACAGGTTCTCCAAAATAGACCACTTAGGACACAAAACAAGTCTCAGCAAATTTAAAAGAAATAAAATCATACCAAGTATCTTTTCTAACCAATATATAATGAAACTAGAAATCAGTAACAAAAAGATCTTTGGAAATATATCTGTACAAATACATGGAAATTAGGGAACATCCTCCTGAAGGAACAATGGATCAATGAAGAAATTAAGAAGAAAATTTTAAAATTTCCTGAAATAAATGGCAGTAGAAAAACAAAATACTAAAATCTATGGGACACAGCAAAAGCAGCAGTAAGAGTAAAGTTTATTGCAATAAACACCTACATCAAAAAAGCAGAAAGAAAAGCAAAAGCAAAGCAGCAGAAAAGCAAAAAAGCCAAAATCTGGCCGCTGCACTCCGGTCTGGGAGAGAGAGAAAGACTCTACCTCAAAAAATAAAAATAAAAAATAAAAAAAACTAGAGACATCATACTAATTAACTTCAAAATATACTGCACAGCTACAGTAACCAAAACAGTATGGTACTCGACTAAAAACAAACACATCAAAAAAGCAGAAAGAAAAGCAAAAGCAAAAGAGCAGAAAGGCAAAAAAGCCAAGATCTGGCCACTGCTCTCCAGCCTGGGAGAGTAAAAAATAAAATCCATCTCAAAAAATAAAAATAAAAAATAAAAAAAACTAGAGACATCATACTACCTAACTTCAAACTATACTGCACAGCTACAGTAACCAAAACAGCATGGTACTGGACTAAAAACATAGACCAATGGAAGACAACAGAGAAGAAAGAAATAAATCCATTTATTTACAGCCAATTCATTTTTTTAAAGGTGCCAAGAATATACACAGGAGAAAGGACAGTCTCCTCAACCAACAGTGCTGGGAAAACTGGATATCTACATGCAGAGAAATGAAACTAGACTCCTATCTCTAACCATATACCAAAATCAAACCAAAATGGATTAAATTTTTAAATGTTAAGATCTGAAACCATGAAACGAATACAAGAAAACGCCAGGGAACTGATTCAGAACATTGGTCTGAAAAAAGTTATTTCTTTTGGGTAAAATCTAGGAAGAGAAAACAAAAGCAAAAATAGAGAAATGGGATTACATCCAATTAAAAAATTTCTACACATTTAAGGAAACAGTCAACAGAGTGAAGAGACAACCTACAGAATGGGAGAAAATACATGCAAACTATCCATTTGACAACTGATTAATAGCTAAACTATGTAAGAAACACAACTCAACAGCAAAAAGAAAAGAAGGGAAAAAAATCCAATTTAAAAATGGGCAGGCAGAGCCAGGCACAGTGGCTCACATCTGTAATCCCAGCACTCTGGGAGGTCAAGATAGGAGGACTGCTTGATTCCAGGCATTCAAGACCATCCTGGGCAATACAGTGTGACCCCATAGCTACAAAAATAAATAAATAAATTGGCCTGGTGTGGAGGCAGCATGCTTGTAGTCCCAACTACGCAGGAAGCTGAGGCAGGGGGATCGCACCACTGTCCTCCAGCCTGGGCAACAGAGCGAGGCCCTGCCTAGAAAAAAAAAGGGGGCAAATGATCTAAACAGACATTTCGCAAAAGAAGATATACAAATGGTTGACAAGTATATGAAAAATGCTCAACATCACTGATCATCAGGGAAACACAATGAGCTATCATCTCCCTCCCATTAAAGTGGCTATTATTAAAAATTCAAAAAAAAGGGCAGGGCGTGGTGGCTCACGCCTGTAATCCCAGCACTTTGGGAGGCCAAGGTGGGCAGATCACATGAGGTCGGGAATTCGAGACCAGCCTGACCAACATGGAGAAACCCCATCTCTACAAAAAATACAAAATGAGCCGGCAGTGGTGGCACGCGCCTGTAATCCCAGCTACTCAGGAGGCTGAGGCAGGAGAATCACTTGAAATCAGGAGGCAGAAGTTGTGGTGAGCCAAGATCACATCATTGCACTCCAGCCAGGGCAACAACAGCGAAAACTCCATCTCAAAAAAAAAAAAAAAAAGACACTGCTGACAAAGCAGAGAAAGGAGAATGCTCGCACCATGCTGGGAATATAAGTTAGTATGGCCACTATGGAGAACAGTATAAAGGTTCATGAAAAAACTAAAATAGAGCTACCATATGATCCAGCGAATCCCACTGCTGGGTATATATCCAAAAGAAAGGAAATCAGTGCATTAAAATTATAAGTGAATTCTATAGCATTTAGAATTTATAGCATTCATTTATTTATCAATGAATTCAGTGCAAAGAGATAGCTGCCACCCATGTTTACTGCAGCACTATTCACGATAGCCAAGATGTGGATCAATGTAAGTATACATCAACAGATTAATGGATAATAAAAATGTGTTACATATATACAATGAAACATCAATCAACCACATCCATTTGCAACAGAGATGGAACAGGAGGTAATGATGTTAAGTGAAATAAGCCAAGCCAAGAAAGAAAAATACCATGTCTTCACTCCTATGTGGGAGTTACAAAAACTTCATCTCATGTAGGTACAGAGTAGAATGATGGTTACCGGAGGCTGAGAAGCATGGAAGGGTGGCAAGAGATATGAAGACTGGTTGGTTAATGAGTACAAACATACAGTTAGATAAAAGTTAGAATAGGGAGGCCGAGGCGGGCGGATCACGAGGTCAGGAGATCGAAACCATCCTGGCTAACACGGTGAAACCCCGTCTCTACTAAAAATACAAAAAATCAGCCGGGCGTGGTGGCGGGCGCCTGTAATCCCAGCTACTTGGAGGCTGAGGCGGGAGAATGGCGTGAACCCGGGAGGCGGAGCTTGCAGTGAGCCGAGATTGCGCCACTGCACTCCAGCCTGGGCGACAAGCGAGACTCCGTCACAAAAAAAAAAAAAAAGTTAGAATAAGTTCTAGTGTTAGCAGACTAGGGCAACTATAGTTAACACTCGTTTATTGTATATTTCAAAATAGCTAGAAGATTTCAAATGTTTCTAACACAAAAGATAAAATATATGAGGTGATGAATATCCTAATTACACTGATTTGACCACCACACATTACTTGCATGCATCAAAATGACACATGTGGCTGGGCACAGTGGTTCATGCCTGTAATCCCAACACTTTGGGAGGCCAAAGCAGGTGGATCACTTGAGGTCAGGAGTTCGAGATCAGCCTGGCCAATATGGTGAAACTCCGTCTCTACTAAAAATACAAAAATTCGCCAGGTGTGGTGGCACATACCTATAGTCCCAGCAACTATGGAGGCTGAGGCAGGAGAATAGCTTGAACCCGGGAGGCGGAGGCTGCAGTAAGCTGAGATCATGCCATTACACCCCAACCTGGCCAACACAGTGAGACTCCGTATCAAATAAATAAATAAAATAGCACATGTACCCCACAAATAATTATTATCAATTTTTAAAAGCAGAGATATAAAGATAAATATATGCTTCTTCTAAAAAAAGTATAAATAAATCTTTAGTTTAATTGATGTATCTGCCATCTGTGCTAGATGATAGGACAATCAAACAGATTTACATGTGGCTGGACACCACTGCCTAAAGAATATGGATCAACCCAAGCTAAATTTTGTCTCTGGTGAGGTATCTCCACTGAAATCCTAGCCTACTCAACAGTGACCTGGCAAATACTCAACAGTGACCTGGCAAAAGAAATAAAAGCATGGTTCTCTAAATAGATTAAACAAAGCTTTAGGGTAAAAGAATCAAGATTTTGTAAAGTATAAAATGGCTAAATGTATCATGAGGCCAGGAGCAGTGGCTCACACCTATAATCCCAACACTTTAGAAGGCTGAGGCAGAAACACTGCTTGAGTCAGGAGTTCAAGATCAGCCTGGGCAACATAGTGAGACCCTGTCTCTACAGAAAAGAAAAAAATGTTTTTTAATTAGCCACGAGCCATGATGTACATCTGTAGTCCTGGTTACTTGGGAGGCTGAGGCAAGAGGATCTCTTGAGCCTAAGAAGTTGAGGCTGCAGCGAGCCATGACTGAGCTACTGCACTCCAGCCTGGATGACACAGTAAAACCCTGTCTCAAAAGAAAAAAAAAAATCATGAAATTTTATGGCATAGCTGGGCATGGTGGCTCATGCCTGTAATCCCAGCACTTTAGAAGGCTGAGGCAGGAGAATTGCTTGAGCCCTGACATTAGAGACCAGCCTGGGCAACACAGCAAGATCTCATCTCTACAAAAATTTTAAAAATCAGCCAGGCATGGGCCGGGTGCGGTGGCTCACACCTGTAATCCCAGCACTTTGGGAGGCTGAGGCGGGTGGATTACCTGAAATCAGGAGCTCGAGACCAGCCTGGCCAACATGGTGAAACCCCGTCACTACTGAAAATATAAAAACTAGC
>NW_012114253.1:1252562-1253899 GCF_000951035.1 Colobus angolensis palliatus | reverse complement strand
CTACTGAAAATATAAAAACTAGCCAGGCATGGTGGTGGGCGCCTGTAATCCCAGCTACTCGGGAGGCTGAGGCAGGAGAATTCCTTGAACCCAGGAGAGAAAGGTTGCAGTGAGCCAACACGGTACCACTGGATTCCAGCCTTGGTGACAGAGTAAGACTCCGTCCCCCCAAGAAAAAGAAAAAGAAAAAAAAAATTAGGCATGGTGATGCATGCCTATAGTCCTAACTACTTGGAAAGCTAAGGGAGAAGGGATCGCTTGAGCCCAGGAGTTTAAGGCTGCAGTGAGCCATGATCGTGTGACTGCACTCCACCCTAGGCAAAAGAGAGAGTCCCTGTCTCAACCAAAAAAAAAAAAAAAAAAAGAGAGAGAGAGAGAAAGAAGAAATCAAATTTTATGGTATTGAAGAGGAATTATCCATAGTTAGCTAAAATCACGCCACCATACTCCAGCCTGTGCAAGAGGGAAGACCCCCGTCTCAAAAAAATTAAAAAAATTTATTTATTAAGAAGTACTTTAAATAATTTATACAAATGTATTTATTTATTTAGTTATTTTTGGCGGGGGACAGAGTCTTGCTCTGCTGCCCAGGCTCCAGTGCAATGGCACCATCTCAGCTCACTGCAATCTCCGCCTCCCAGGTTCAAGTGATTCTCCTGCCTCAGCCTCCTGAGTAGCTGGGATTACAGGCGTGAGCCACCATGTCTGACTAATTTTTGTATTTTTAGTAGAGACAGGGTTTCACCATGTTGGTCAGGGTGATCTCAAGCTCCTGATTTCGTGATCTGTCCGCCTTGGCCTCCCAAAATGCTGGGATTACAGGCATGAGCCACCATGCCCAGTCAGGAATTTTTCATAAGCAGTTATTAAGATAACCCAATTGCACAGAATATAAATTTCCCCTTCTTTTAGAAATGTCATTATTCTATTACTAAATTCATCTCTGCAATTATATTTAAAAAACTAGCCTGACAGCCATAAAATCTAATTTCTCTAAGTAAAATATATATGACAAAATTATACAACATAGTAAAAGTCCACAGTTTATATTGCAGAGGTAGGCCAATATAAGAAAGTTACCAATTAATATTTCAAATTAATCTATGTTTCTGTAGTTTTGATATTTTCCCTCCCCCATTTAACATACATAGCTCTTACTAGACCTTTTAAAAATATGTGCTTGGGGCCGGGCGCGGTGGCTCAACCCTGTAATCCCAGCACTTTGGAGGCTGAGATGGGCAAATCACGAGGTCAGAAGATCGAGACCATCCTGGCTAACACGGTGAAACCCCGTCTCTACTAAAAAAATACAAAAAACTAGCCGGGCGAGGTGGCGG
>NW_012114253.1:1251029-1252417 GCF_000951035.1 Colobus angolensis palliatus | reverse complement strand
CATGCCTGTAATCTCAGCACTTTGGGAGGCTGAGGTGGGTGGATCACGAAGTCAGGAGATCAAGACCATCCTGGCTAACATGGTCTTGATCAGTGAAACGCTGTCTCTACTAAAAATACAAAACATTAGCTGGGCATGGGTGGTGCGCGCCTGTAGTCCCAGCTACTCGGGAGGCTGAGGCAGGAGAATCACTTGAACGTGGGAGGCAGAGGTTGCAGTAAGCCGAGATGGCGCCACTGTACTCCAGCCTGGGTGACAGAGCAAGACTCCGTCTCAAAAAATATATATATATATATATGTGTGTGTGTGTGTGTGTGTGTGTGTGTGTGTGTGCGCTTGATTCTTTTTTGTTCATATGATCAATCACTCAATTATGGTTAATAAGGAATAATGACATAAGCTTCCCTCTCATCCCTGATAAATGTACCCAGGGCAAACTTGCATAAAGCAGGTTAAAATAAACAAATACAAAATAACTAGACTAAATGTAACATGAACACATTCCAGAACATGAGTCCAATTTTTTTTTTTTTTTTAAACAGAGTCTTGCTCTATCACCCAAGCTGGAGTGCAGTGGTGCAATCTCAGTTCACCACAACCTCTGACTCCCAGGTTCAAGCAATTCTCACACTTCAGCCTCCCAAGTAGCTGGGACTACCAGCTCACACCACCACGCCCAGCTAATTTTTTCTATTTTTAGTCGAGGCAGGGTTTCACCATGTTGGCCAAGCTGGTCTCAAACCCCTGACCTCAAGTGATCTACCCACCTCAGCCTCTCAAAGTGCTGGGATTACAGGAGTGAGCCAACCATGCACAGTCCCAAATTTTTTTTCTTAATTTTTTAAAACTAGAGACAGGGTCTCACCATGTTGCCCAGGCTGGTCTCAAACTCCTGACCTCAAGCAATCCTCCCACCACCTTGGCCTCCCAAAGTACTGGGATGACAGGTGTGAGCCACCATGCCCGACCAAGTCCAACTTTTAATGCTTCTTTGATTATCAGCAAATCCCTATTATGTAAAATGGCAGACATTAGTGTATAAAACCTGCATACCAGATACAAAAAAGCACAATCTTTGTGTAATTTTGAGACCGGTCAGGAGTCTTTCAAGTCTTTCAAGGAATTTAACCAATTCAATGAAAGCGACATATGAACACCATATGCTAAGGCAGCAGGAGGTGAACTGAGGGTTAACTTTTACTTCATGACATAATCCCAGCACATTGGGAGGCCAAGGCGGGTGGATCACTTGACGTCAGGAGTTCAAGACCAGACTGGCCAACACGGCGAAACTCCTTCTTTACTAAAAAATACAAAAATCGGCCGGGCGCGGTGGCTCAAGCCTGTAATCCCAGCACTTTGGGAGGCCGAGACGGGCGGATCACGAG
>NW_012114253.1:1244539-1250784 GCF_000951035.1 Colobus angolensis palliatus | reverse complement strand
ACAGAGCAAGACTCCGTCGCAAAAAAAAAAAAAATACAAAAATCTGTCAGGTGTGGTGGCACATGCCTGCAGTACCAGCTACTCAGGATGATGAGGCAGGAGAATCACTTGAACCCCGGAGACAGAGGTTTCAGTGAACCAAGAATGCATCACTGCACTCTAGCCTGGGTGACAGAGCAAGGTTCCACCTCAAAACAAACAAAAAACAACAAAAAAGGGGAAACCAGCAGGATGAAGCAGCTCACACCATAATCCTAGCACTTGAGTGGCTGAGGCGAGAGGATCAATTGAAGCCAGGAGTTTGAGACCAGCCTGGGCAACACAGCAAGGCTCTGCCTCTGTTAAAAAGTATAAAACATTAGCTGGGTACAATCCTAGTTACTCAGCTATTTAGGAAGCTGAGATAGGAGGTTCATTTGAACTCAGGAGTTCAAGGCTTCGATGAGCTGTAATTATGCCAGTACACTCTGACCTGGGCGACAGAGTAAGACTCTGTCAAATAAATAAATAAATAAAAAGTAGAGACTATCATACTTTAAGGTAACTTTTAGCTGCCTAAAATCCTTTCTTCCAGAACAGGCATAAAATATAATATATACACAAACACTTTTTTTTTCTTTTTTTGCAGATGATGGTTTCATTCTGTCTCCCAGGCTGGTCTCAAGTTCCTGGTCTCAAGTTCCCGGGCTCGAGCAGTCCTCCCACCCTGGCATGCCAAAGTGCTAGGATTACAGGTGTCAGCCACCACACCCAGCCACACACACACTTTTTTTTTTTTTTCTAATAGAGACAGGGTTTCACCATGTTGCCCAGACTGGTCTCAAACTCCTGAGTTCAAGTGATCCACCCACCTCAGCCTCTCAAAGTGCTGGGATTACAGGTGTGAGCCACCATGCCTGGTCTTGATTTTTTAAAACTGATCAAAGGACTACAAATATGATAATAGTTTTAAATAGTAAAAATCAAATTAGATCAAACTCAAAAAATACATTCAAAAGCTTAGATTCAAATATTTCATGTAAACTGCATGACAGGGAGTGTGCTATTGCTCACAGGATTTTGATAATCTATTCTCCAAAGTAATAAATGTACAGAATTATATGTCCTCATTTATGAGGTTTTATAACTCAGGTTTTTTCAACAAAATACTTGTTCCTCATTCAGTATTCATCTCCACAAACAGGACTACTGAGTTGTCCAAACCAAGATCTATGGCACTACCTTTACTCTTTTCTCTCACATCCCACATCCAAGACATCAACATATTCTACTGACTTTACTTCTCCTTACTCCCACTTCAATCACCACATGTCCACATCACACAGTCTATTCTCCACACAGCAGCCACACTGACCTTTTAAAAGTAAACTCACATCTACTGCTCTGAATCCTCCACTGCCTTTCTAGTATATCTAGATTAAAATCCAAAATCTTTACTATGGTCTGTAATGTCCATGTATTAGTCCATTCTCACACTGCTACAGAGAACTACCTGAGACTGTGTAATTTTATTTAAAAAAAAAAAGAAAAAGAAAAAGAAAAAAAGAGGTTTAACTGACTCACAGTTCCACATGGCTGGGGAGTCCCCAAGAAACTTACAATAATAGTGGAAAACGAAGAGGAAGCAAGGCATGTCTTACATGGTGGCAGGAGAGAGAGAGAAAGCAAGGGGGGAAGCGCCACACCTTTAAACCATCAGATCTCAGGAGAACTCATTCACTATCACAAGAACAGCACGGGGAAAATCCGCCCCCATGATCCAATCACCTCCCACCAGGTCCCTCCCCTGACATGTTGGGGATTACAATTCCACATGAGATTTGAGTAAGCACGCAGAGCCAAACCAAACCAGTCCACATAATCTGATGTCCCAAATCCAACCTCTCTCCATTCCAGCCACACTGGCTTTCTTCCATTTCTAAGACTACATTGAGCTCACTACTATCTCTGGGCTTCTGCACTGCTGTTCCTTCTACCACAAACGCTTTTTTTACCTAGAAATCTTCACTTTCAGCTTAACTGCCACCTTTTCAGAGAGACTTTGCCTGAGATAATTAGTTAAGGTAGAATGACCAGTCATTCTCTACCCCTTTATCCTGCTTTATTCTCATCAAGCTACTTATTACAACCCAATAGGAAACTGTATATATATTTGTTTGCTGTCTTCTTATCCCATAAAGATGTAATATCTATGAGGGCTGAGGGTCTCTGTTGCTCCATTACCATATCCTGAACACCTAGACCACTGCATGACACACAGTAAAAGCTTAAGCTTAAGTATTCAATGCTGAGTGATTAAATTCTATAATAAACAATATATAACCACTTATTATTTAAGAACTGTTATCTAAGGAATGGCATACGAAAAGCTGATATAAGATAAAGTGACAAGATAAAGCATAGGGCCTACAAAACAGACAAGAAAGACAAACTAAACTACACCTCAAAAATGGTTATAGTATTTGTCTCTATAAATCACTCAGGATTACTGTAAGTTTTTTCTTTCACTTATCTTAGTTCAAAAATAATATTTAAACGGTGAAAGTACACTTAGGTAATTAGAAAACATTGTATTTTAAGAGGGATTCTGACAATGATGCTGTTCTTTTGCATAGTACTTTTTTAAAAACTCATAAAAAACTAAGACCTAGAGGAAGGTTGTGCCAGAAAAAAATATTTTAAGTTTTCTTTTTTTTCTTAAGACACAGGGTCTTGCTCTACTGCCCAGGCTGGAACGCAGAGGCACAATCAGATATCGCACTGCAGCTTCGACCTCCTGGGCTCAAATGATTCTCCTGCCTCAGTCTCCCAACCACCTAAAATTACAGGCTCGCACGACCATGCCTGGCTAGTTTTTTTTATTTTTTGTTGAGATGGGGTCTCATTATGTTGCACAGGCTGGTATCAAACTACTGGGTTCAAGCAATCCTCCGGCCCTGGCCTCCCCTACTGCTGGGATTACAGGTAGGAGACAGCACAATCAGCCAATGGTTATTTTTCTTTTCTTTTCTTTTGAGACACAGTCTCGCTCTGGCGCCAGGCTGGAGTGCAGTGGCACGATCTCAGCTCACTGCAACCTCTGCCTCCCGGATTTAAGCTATTCTCCTGCCTCAGTCTCCCGAGTAGCTGGGACTACAGGTTCACACCACCACACCCGGCTAATTTTTGTATTAATAGTAGAGACGGGGTTTCATTATGTTGGCCAGAATGGTCTCAATCTCCTGACCTTGTGATCCACTCGCCTTGGCCTCCCAAAGCGCCAGGATTACAGGAGTAAGCCACCGCCTTGGGACCAAAGGTTATTTTTCAATGTGTTATTTAAAATGTTATTTTTCAATGAATTGAAGATTCCTAACGATTAGGGTGACCAGATAATTTATAATAAAAACTGGGTCAATTCTAAGAGTGAATGGGGCTGCAGAAATAATTAATTGATCTACAATAGGTGTTACTGAGCCTTGTTTCAGACAAACCAAGAAAAACTATCATCCTATCCATTACCTGCATGATACTCTTTTTTTTTTTTTTTTGAGGGTCTCACTCTGTCACCCAGGCTGGAGCGTAGAGGTTTGATCAAAGCTCACTGCAGCCTTGAACTCCTGGCCTCAAGTGATCCCCTTGCCTCAGCCTCTAAAGTACCTAGGACTACAGGTACATGCCACCATGCTTAGTTAATTTGCAAATATACAAAGATCAGCTTAAACCCCCGCCCCCCAACCAACCTACATACTCTTTATTTCACTTCATATTATGTCACAGTGAACTGACTACTGGCCATTCCGTTAACCACGCCTCTGAATCTTCACTTCCTAGAAGGCTTTGCTTTCCCTTCTCTACCTACAGAAGTCTCGCATCTTCTGCTTTAAGTGTCACTTTCTAAATGCAGTCACCTCTTCCTTTCGCATGCAATTAACATGTTCCTGTCACTAATCAAAGGTTCTTAATCTGGAGCTTAGAAATGGCCTGATGAGGTAGAGTGCAGTATCTCACACCTGTAATCCCAGAACACTGGGAGGCCGAGGTGGGTGGATCACTTGAGGTCAGGAGTTTGAGACCAGCCTGGCCAATATGGTGAAACCTCATCTTTATTAAAAACACAAAAATTAGCCAAGTGCGGTGATGCGCACCTGCAATCCCAGCTACTAAGAAGGCTGAGGCAGGAGAATCACTTGAACCAGGAGGCGGAGGTTGTAGTGAGCCGAGATCGAGCCACTGCACTTCAGCCTGGGCAACAGAGTGAGATTCCATCTCAAAAAAAAGAAATGGCCTGATGGACACCTGGGAAATTCTGAAATTATATGTAAACACTGAATATATGTTCCTCTTGAAAGACAGAACATTAAAACTATTTTCAGATTCTAAAAGTGATTCATAACCCAAAACAATATGAATCACTTCTCTATCATATCACTTTATATTAGAATTATTTATTTTCTTATCACCCTCAGTAGACTGTGAGTCCTTTTAAGGCATTCTATCTAATGGTATGTTGAGTCGAAATATTTAAAAGATAGGTTTCACTCCCTAATTCCCCTAAATTATCTTAGGCTCGCTGTAAAACACCTAAAACTTACTTCTAATATTGTTACCTTCATCCTTTAACTTTTAAATTTTCTTTCATATGGCTAGGCATGGTGGCTCACGCCTGTAATCCCAGCACTTTGGGAGGCCAAGGTGGATGGATCACTTGAGCCCAGGAACCTGAAACCAGCCTGCTCAACCAAGTAAGAATCCTCAAAATAATTACTTTTCCTTAATTTATGAACTTGAATCATCTAATATAAAAAATTAAATGGGCTGGGCATAATGGCTCATGTCTACAATCCCAGCACTTTGGGAGATGGAGGCACGCGGACTGCTTGAGTTTGGGAGTCTGACCAGCCTGAGCAACATCGTTAAGACCCTGCCTGTGCCAAAAAATAATTTTTTTTTTTTTGAGATGGAGTCTCGCTCTGTTGCCCAGGCTGGAGTGCAGTGGTGCAACCTTGGCTCACTGCAAGCTCCGCCTGCTGGGTTCACGTCATTCTCCTGCCTCAGCCTCCCAAGTAGCTGGGACTACAGGCACTCGCCACCACGCCCAGCTAATTTTTTGTATTTTTAGTAGAGACAGGGTTTCACTGTGTTAGCCAGGATGGTCTCAATCTCCTGACCTCGTGATCCACCCACCTTGGCCTCCCAAAGTGCTGGGATTACAGGCGTGAGCCATCTTGCCCAGCCAAAAAATTATTTTAATTAGCATGCACAGAGCAATGTGACTGTAGTCCCAATTACTTGGGAGGCTGAGGCAGGAGGATAACTTGAGGCCAGGAGTTCAAGGCTGCAGTAATCCATAATCATGCCACTGCACTCCAGCCCACGTGACAGAGTGAGACCTGATCTCTTAAAAATGAAAAAAAAAATTAAATTTCCTTCTGTTAAAAACGGTGTTCACAGCCGGGCACAGTGGCTCACACCTATAATCCCAGCACTTTGAGGGGCTGAGGCAGTGGATCACTTGAGGTCAGCAGTTCAAGACCAGCCTAACCAACATGGTGAAACTCTGTCTCTACTAAAAGTACAAAATTAGCAAGGCATGGTGGCACATGCCTATAATCCCAGCTACTTCGGAGGCTGAGGCAGAAGAATCGCTTGAACTGGGAAGGCGGAGGTTGCGGTGAGCCGAGATCGCACCATTACATTCCAGCCTGGGCAACAAGAGCAAAACTCCATCTCAAATTTTTAAAAAAAGTGTTCACTCTTCTAAACTTTCAGCATTTTGAAAATATGTAATCAAGGAGAATAAAAAGTAAAATTTTTAAAATGTAAAGTTTAGAAAACATAAAACTGGTGAAATTTTTAAGAAAAAAAATCCAGAAAGAATATAAAACTCAGAGTGCAAAAAGAACACAAAGCTGCCTGTAATCCCAACAAGCTGGGAGGCCAAGGTGGGTGGATCACCTGAGGTCAGGAGTTTGAGACCAGCCTGGCCACCATGGTGAAACCCCACCTATACTAAAAATATAAGAATTAGCCAGGTGTGGTGGCACGCGCCTGTAGTCCCAGTTACTTGGGAAGCTGAGGAGGGAGAATCGCTTGAACCCAGGAGGCGGAGGTTGCAATAAGCCAAGATCATACCACTGCACTCCAGCCTGGGTGACACAGTGAAACTCCATCTCAAAAATGATAATAATAATAATAATAATAAGGCCAGAGGTTAATATTTACAGAAAGGAAAAATAAGACAAGTCTACCTTTTTGTTGTTGTT
>NW_012114253.1:1236407-1244218 GCF_000951035.1 Colobus angolensis palliatus | reverse complement strand
AAGTGCTGGGATTACAGGCGTGAGCCACCGCGCCCGGTAAGTCTCTCTATCTTAACATAGTATTTGTTTCAATCCATTTCTTAGATTAAGATGATGGGGAAAGAGCCTATTCACCTTATTCTATTACATACATCTCATTCTATTCAGAATTTTATTGAACTTTTTGCCAAAAATCTGTCATGTGTCAATCAAACACTGCCTATAATTAATACCAAGGATTCACACACAAAAGCACACACACAATTTGACAAGCTGCAGACACTCACCGTGCTGTAGACTGCTGAGACAGTGGGAGTGAAGATTCGATCCTCAAGAGGCTGTTGCACAGGTCCTCTAGGAATTCTAGAAGAGCGAGTTAAGGATAAGAGAATTCAAAAATGGATGCTTAATAGTTAAGAGACAACTGCCACCACAAATTTCCACCAACGACCTAAGCATTTTCACCCAATTAGTAAGTTATATACTTCTCCACTAAAACTAAAAAATAAAATACTTCAAATGTCCTAAAATGACTGTATCAATCTCTTCAAAAGCTTTCCCATGATAAACATTCCATGGAATCTCAAAACAAACACAACTATACAGTAAGTGTCCAAACTTTAGGCCCATGATGAGATTCTGTCACCTTTATTTTCTACTAAAAATAACTGGCTGGGTGCAGTGGCTCAAGCCTATAATTCCAACACTCTTGGAGGTCAAATTGAGAGAATCACTTAAACCCCAAGAGTTCAAGACAAGCCTGGGCAACACAGCAAGACCTAGTCTCTACTAAATTAGCTGAGTGTGGCTGCCAGCACCTGTAGTCTCAGCTACTCGGGAGGCTGAGGTGGTAGGATCACTTGAGCACAGGAGTTTAACAAGTTGCAATTAGCACACCTCTCTACCAAAAAAAAAGCCTAAATAAATCAGTATGAGACAGGAATTGCCAGAAATTTTCTACAGAATTTGAATTCAAAGAAATGACCCATGTAAAACTTTGTACACTACCACACACTTCCTTCCTAATTCTGCCTACCATCGTGCTTATTACCAGTTCTCACCAAACTCTGTATCTCCAAGCATAAATCACTGGATGTTTCTTTCTCTCTGAGCTCAAGATACAGGCAAAACAGCTTTTCATAGTGCTACTTAAAATTCTAATTCAATAATTGAGCAGTGTAACATGCACATACAATAATCCAGAACGTGCTGGTTTTTTAAAATCCATGACTGAAATACAGTACTACATCCACTTGATATTTCTGTATTTCAAATTGCTGTAATTTATATCATTAGGAAATACAAGCAAAACTATTAGTAAGATTATATAGATGGTATGCAATACTGAATTAAGACTCTAAGTAGAAATATAAATGTAAAAAATTTCAAATTCTCCACTTTCTTTTTCTAGTAGAATAATACCACAAGGCAAATTTCAGAAATAAATATAATTTGATGGTTAAAGATTACTGAAGCACAACAGACTCTGATTATTAAAGTACTCACTACATACATGTTACAACAAATACCAACTAGGCAAATACACTTGCAGATGAGGAGGTTACATGATATGTATTAATGATATGTTTCCTACTTATGCAGAAAAGAGAGCTCCAATACATTTTAAAGAACAAATGTTTATGAAACTTCATGAAGGATGAACTCTCTTCAAAATAAACCTTCTTGATCGATGGCAATCATATCTGGCACTGGGGTTGTTTATAGTCAGTACCTCCTTAAAAGATGGATTTTCACAAAGTAAAAACAAGAAGTGAAAATAAACAGAAATTGTCTTTCAGTCTAACAAAACACTAAAGTTCATTTATAATTCCCAGCTGAACATTCCTAAACCTTGCCCCACTCCACTACAAGAAAAACTACTGCTCTAATGTTCAGTATAAGCAATATTCTTAAAGTGAAAGACTCAAGTTATCATTTCCTCATTGAAAGGAAGATCAAGGATACAAATGTCATCAAATAAATACTGATTTATAGGTAAAATAGGCAACTAGTATCAGGAGATAAAAAAATAATGCAAAGGGTATTTTTCTATATTATTTCTTATTTAGGCCAATATGTCAATGTCAATTTATGCTTTCTTTACTTTTTATTTCTACATAGTTCTGACAATAAAAAAGGAAGTTAACTTCTATAATACCTAAAATAATGGCAGAATTTCTAAACTATACACTATTTCACAAAGATACCGAACATAATTTGTCAAAAGATGTACTTTTTAAAATACAGTTACTTTGGAAATAGCTATAGTCTTCTTTTTTTAGTTTTTTATTTTTTGAGACAGAGTCTAGCTCTGTCACCCAGGCTGGAGTTCAGTGGCATAATCTCAGCTCACTGCAACCTCTGCCTTCCAGGTTCAAGCGATTCTCGTGACTCAGCCTCCTGTGACTCAGTCTCCCAAGTAGCTGGGACTACAGGCATGCACTATCACGGCTGGCTAATTTTTTGTATTTTTAGTAGAGACAGGGCTTTGCCATGTTGCCCAGGCTGGTCTCGAACTCCTGAGCTCAGGCAATCCGCCCGCCTCAGCCTCCCAAAGTGCTAGGATTACAGGCACGAGTCACCACACCTGACCATAGCTACAGTCTTTTAATATTACTTCTGAACCACACGAATATGTTTTTCAAGAATTAAAAAAATCCAATTTAAACAAACCAGCTCCAGCCCAGACCACAAGAGACCCTGTCTCTATAAATATATATACATAAAAAAAAAAAAAAGGCCAGGATTTCTTTTTGTAAATAGCCCCTACAAAAGAAAAAATAACCTATTTTTAAAAAGAGCCTGGCACAGTGGTGCATACCTGTAGTTCCAGCCACTAAGAAAGCTGTGATGGCAGGATCCCTCGAGCCCAAACATTCACCTGGGCAATTCTTTCTTTACTCTCCTTACCTTTTACCATTGAGATCTAAGGAAATAAAACTAACCAATTTTAAACTCTGTTTCAACTCTATTTAATGCTGGCTGTTAATTCAGGTCCAAAAACCCTATTGGAAATCAAGAATTTTTCCACTACTAGAAAGCAAACACAGTGCTTATGTATATTACCTAACACCCCTAGCAGAATCTAGGCAGCACCCTTAATCAAACACATTAATATCTCTACAGCAAAATATATGAATATTCAAACTTCTACCCTTCTGTCCAGAAATTTACCAATGCAAGAAAAAGAATAGTTTTCCAAGCTCTTGGGATTTTAGAATTGCAAGACTATACTATCTTTATCATTGAATCTTTGCAATTAGTATCTCTGGAATGTACACAACTAGAAACCATTACATTAGATTTTGTTTTGTTTTGGAGTATAGTGGTCTGATCACAGTTGACTGCAGCCTCAACCTCGTGAGCTCAAGTGATCTTCTCACCTCAGTCTCCAGAGTAGCTGGGACTACAGGTGTGCACCATCATGCCCAGCTAATCTTTAAATTTTTTGGTAGAGGTGGTGCCTCTCTATGTTGCCCAGGCTAGTCTCAAACTCCTGGGTTCAAGCAATCCTCTCATCTCGGCCTCCCGAATTTCTGGGAGCCACCACACCTGACCTATATTAGATTTTTAACAAATTCAGAAACATTAGTCTCAAAGAGCTTAGCCAGAAAACCCCTTATTCTGGCTCTGATTTTCTATTAACTCAGATACAAGTCAGCACATATTGCTAATTGATTTCCTACCAGTCATATTTAAGTTTACCCAGAAACACATCCTGTGTATAAGTTTAGAAACATACAAACAAAAAACCAAAACAATATTGCCAGAGCCTATGCAACAATGGCTGCTGACTACACTGTTATTTCTACACAAGATAAAAATACACATTTTCTGTGAGACAAAATGATATACATATGCAAAAATGAATGATACACTCACAAGTTTCAAATGCCCTCACATTTTTAGTTCTACAACAGACTAATATGCTTTAGCAGTGTTTTCTAACGCCCAATTCAGATTCAAATACAATCAATCCATATGACAAAGCACAGGCAGAAGGCAACAAAGTAAGCCTCTCTCCTCAAAAATGCCCACCTTGCACAATAGGAAAAATATGGAATCAACCTAAGTGTCCATAAGAAGATGACTGCATAAAGAAGATGTGGTATATATACGCAATGGAATACTATTCAACCATAAAAAAATGAAGTCATGTCTTTTGCAGCAACGTAGATGGAACTGGAAGCCATTATCTTATGTGAAACAACTCAGAAAGACAAATACCACATGTTCTCACTTACTAATGAGATTTAAATAATGTATACACATGGAGGTAGAGTGTGGAATGTCAGAAAACAAAGACTCACAAGGGAGTAGGGGGATGATGAGAAATTACTTAATGGGTACAATATACATTTTTGAGGTGATGGACACATTGAAAACCCTGACTTCACCACTACAGCAATATATCCATAGAACAAAATTACACTTGTCCCCCACAAATTTATACAATTTTTTAATTGCCCACCTTGAAGAAGTATCAGTAACAAAAACAAGTTGAAGTTAACAATTCCAGTTGGGTCCTACATCTGAACCACTCAAATGGCCTTGATAATAACCAAAATAAAACATGCTGATTCACCAAATTTCTCTGGACATAGATGTGGATAATAACAGGTGAGCTACATACATTTGGCAGACTTTAAAAAGCTATATTTTAAAGAATAACTGAATGCTACTCGCATATGATGAAAATCAAAGTTTGCTGGAAGTTATAATACTGGCTGAAAGTTTTTATAGGTGTAACTATAAGATTTACAAAAATGTTAAGGCCTTGTCATTGACCTGAAATGCTAGAGCATTGTTAATATGTAATTTCAAAAAGTGAATGTAACTTTAATGTGCTAAAAGTTCCAGTGATGGAACTTACGTTAAAAAGTAATCATGATTAATCTTGAACATGAATGGTGGTTATGGCTGCACGATGTGAATTTACTTAATGCCACAGAACTGTACACTGAAAAATGATTAAAATGGTAAATGTTGTGTTATGTATATTTTACCACAATAAAAAACAAACTTTTAAAATAAATAGATAAAAGAACCATGACTATGGAATAGGCAGAGGAGATTCTTCTAAGTTTGGCTTTACTATTCTGTACAAATAGTGTGCAGATTCTATCAAGGATACACGATCTTTCCAATTTTGTATTTCCTTTCTGGAGTAAAAGAAGTGAGACTCTTTTCATCGAAAAAGGTGCTGTGTGCTAAGATGATGCAGCTAACGATCAGACTTGTACACAATGCAACCACTTTCAGTATGTATCCCTAGGAAAAAGGACAAGCAGTCATCCACATCATCCTCAACTTCACATATCCTCTATCTCAGTATCCCAAACCGTGGTTCTCAGTTCAGATAGGAAGAAAGGAATAACTCATGAATTTGAGGTATTGCTATATGTTACCTCAGGTAAAATAAAATGGCTGTTTTTTATGATATGCAACTGAAGTTTTTAACTTTGAAAAACCCAAAGGAAGGGGGCATTCGATACACATCCAAACCTTAAAATTAACACTTGAAAACCAAGATAGTGTGGTGCTGGCAAAAGGACAAACAAATCAATGAACAGAATGTAAAAACCCTTAAGAAGGCCCACACAAATGTGGTGAATCGATTTTTCACAAAGGTGCAAAGGCAATTAAGTAGAGAAATAGTCTTTTCAACAAATGGTGCTGGAACAACTGAAAAACCATATGCAAAACAATGATGCTCTACCAATACCGCACCCTTTGTACGTGTAAAACATAAAACTATGAATCTTTTAGAAGAAACAGTAAGAGGAAACAACTGTTATCTTGGATTAGGCCAAGAGTTCCTAGATAATACATCAAAAGCATGATCTATTTTAAAAAAAAAATTGATAGGACCAGGCACAGTGGCTCATGACTGTAATCCAAGCACTTTAGGAGGACGAGGTGGGAGGATCACTTGAGTCCAGGAATTTGAGACCAGCTTGGGCAACATAGCAAGCAAAGCCTTGTCTCTACAAAATATTTTTTATTTATTTTAATTTTGGGGGGGGTTATTTTGGGGGGGAGAGGGGCGGAGTCTCGCTCTGTCACCCAGGCTGGAGTGCAATGGCTGGATCTCAGTTCACTCCAAGTTCCGCCTCCTGGGTTTACGCCATTCTCCTGCCTCAGCCTCCAGAGTAGCTGGGACTACAGGCACCCGCCACCTCATCCGGCTAGTTTTTTTTTGTATTTTTTTAGTAGAGACGGGGTTTCACCGTGTTAAGCCCGGATGGTCTCGATCTCCTGACCTCGTGATACACCCGTCTCGGCCTCCCAAAGTGCTGGGATTACAGGCTTGAGCCACCGTGCCCGGCCTCAAAATATTTTTTAAAAAGAAGAAAATTGATACACTGAACATCATCAAAACTAAAAACATTTCCACTGTGAAAGACATTGTTATAAGAACAAAGAGACAAGATACAGACTGTGGTAAATACTTGTAAAACTTACATAAATAAGATAAAGGATTTGTATCTAGAACACATGAAGAAACTACGCTGGGCACAGTGGCTCATGCTGGTAATCCCAACACTTTGGGAGGCTGTGGTGGGTGAATTGCTTGAATCCAGGAGTTCAGGACTAGCCTGGGCAAGATGGCAAAACCGCATCTCTACTAAAATCACAAAAAACTAGGCAGGCATGTCGGAGCCTGTAATCCCTACAATTTGGGAAGTTGAGGTAGGAGAATCACCTGACCCCAGGAGGTGGAGATTGCAGTGAGCCGGGATAGAGCCACTGTACTCCAGCCTGGGCAACCAGAGTGAGGCACTGTCTCCAAAAAAAAAAAAAAAAGTAAGAAAGAAGAAAGAAACTAAACACTCAATAACAAGACAACAACCAACCTAATATTTTTCAAATGGGCAAAAGTTTGCTGTGGTTGCTGTTTTGAGAGACAGGGTCTTGCTCTGTCGCCCCACGCTGGAGTGCAGTTGCAGGATCATGGCTCACTATAGCCTTGATCTCCCAGGCTTAAGCAATCCTCCCAGCTCAACCTGTAACTGGTATGTGCCACCATGCCTAGCTAATTTTTTCATTTTTTGTAAAGATGAAGTCTCGCTATGTTGCCCAAGCTGGTCCCAAACTCCTGAATTCAAGCAATGCTCCTGGCCTTAGCCTTCCAAAGTGCTGGGATTATAGGCATGGCCCACCGTGCCTGGCCTCAAATGGGGAAAAATCTTAAATGAATGACACCTAATCAAAGAAAATATACACGTCGCAAATAAAGACACAAAAGGATCTTTATTTCCTTAATGAAACATCATTAAGTGCTGACAAGGATGAGGAGCAATTTGGAAATCTCACATACTGTTGGTAGAGTGCAAAATGGTATAGTCACTCTGGAAAGCAGTTTGGCAGTTTCTTGTAGAAGTTAAACATACACTAACCATACGACTCAGCAATCCCACCTGTAGGTATTTACCCAAGATAAATGACAACTTAAATTCAAACAAAACCCTGAACACAAATGCTTGTAGTAGTTTCATTTGTAATGCCCAAAAAACTGGAAATTAGTCAAATATCTTCAACTGACCAATATACAAACTATGTCACATCCATATAATTGATTACTAGTAGACATTTAAAAGGAATTAACTATTAATAGACACAAAGACATGAATGAATCTCAAATGCTAATTATTTTAAGTAAAAGAAGCTAGACTCACTGCACTCCTGCCTGGGCAACAGACTGAGACCCTGTCCCTGAGGGAGTGCAAGTGGCAGAGAAGCTAGACTCCAAAAGACTGTAAGTCCTTTTTTTTTTTTTTTTGTGAGACGGAGTCTCGCTCTGTCGCCCAGGCTGGAGTGCAGTGGCCGGA
>NW_012114253.1:1230028-1236233 GCF_000951035.1 Colobus angolensis palliatus | reverse complement strand
CCAGGATGGTCTCGATCTCCTGACCTCGTGATCCGCCCGTCTCGGCCTCCCAAAGTGCTGGGATTACAGGCTTGAGCCACCGCGCCCGGCCTGTAAGTCCATTTATATAATATTCTACTTAACACAAAACTGTAGAAATGGAAAACAGATCAGTGCTTGCCAGGGGCTAGAGGTTGGCGGCAGAGTTTATCCACAAAGGGACATTGTCAAAGGAATATTAACAGGGTAAATGGAAGTTTTCTGTGTCTTCTAAGTAGTAGGTTACAAAAATCATTCATTTTACAGAACTTATAAACTATGTATCTAAAATAAATGAATAGTCAGTTCCTCAAAAGGTTAAGCAATAGAGTCACTATAGGGTTCAGTAATTTCACTCCTAGGCACGTATTCAACAGAAAAATAAAAAGCATGTGCATGTAAAACTTGTACATGAATGTTCACATCAGCATTATATATAATAGCAAAAAAGTGGAGATAAATGTCCATCAACTGTTAAATGGACAAACTGTGGCATATCAATACAATGGGATTTTATCTGGCAATAAAAAGAAAGTGCTGATACATGTACATTACGGATAAACCTTGAAAACATATGGTAAGTGAAAGAAGCCAATCACCAAAGACTGTATATCGTGGGATTCTGCTTCTATGAAATGTCCAGAATAGGTAAATCCATAGAGACAGAAAGTAGGTTAGCGGTTGCCTAAGCTAAAGGGAGAGGTGGGAGGAAGGAGGGTGACTGCTAAAGGATCCTGGGTTTCCTTCTGAGATAAACAACATTCTCAAACTGTGGTGATGGATGCACAACTCTGGATATTAAGTATAATTTAATACAGTTAACTGTACATTTGTACATTTTAATTGGGTGAATTTTATGGTGTGTGAATTATATCTCAATAATGCTGTTACCAAAAAAAGTAAATATGATTGCATGTAATTTACAAATATTAGAACTCCATGGTGAGACAAGCATCTTATCTACCACTCTCACCCCAGAATGTAGAATATTGCAGAAAGAAGTCATAAACTCAAATGTTTCATCTTCATGATCTGGTTCAATAGACTTTAAAAAAACACAGCTTGCTAAGCACAGTTTCACATGCCTCTAGTCCCAACTACTCAGGAGTCTGAGGCAGAAGGATTCCTTGAGTCCATGAAGTTCAAGGCTGAAATGCGCTACGATTATCCCAAGCTGCTCTCCAGGGAGATCCCATCTCTTACAAATTAAAAAAAAAAAAAAAAAGTAGTATGGCTCATCCTGCAAACCTACACAAACAAAGAGAATTGTTATGCAACAGGAATAGTTAAACAGGCACCACACAGGAAAACAGCTGGGCTTGTGCAACAAACTACGTCCTTTCTCAAGGACAGGAAAAAAGCAATATAGTATCATCCACACTCCTGAAATGTTGCTTAATGACCTCACAAGATGGAAACCCGCCCAACCTGCTTTTTGACACTACTCCTAACAAACTTCTCTCTTCACTAATATCAAGAAAAGATCCTTCTCCACAGCCAATAAACCCAAGACAAAGCACACTTGTACTAAATCAGTGGATGAAGACTGTCAATATACCTAAAGAGAGATTTAGTTACGGTGCCTAGAAATAAGTCAACGTTATTTTCAGATAAAAGAGATCAAAGTTTAACGGTAAAAATAACTTCATGAAGTGAAAAATCATGGTTAATTATCAAAGAAAAACATCCTCCCAAAGTGCTGGGATTACAGGCATGAGCCACCGTGCCTGGTCGAGAATTTCATCTTAATTTAAATCACTGCAGGATAAAATATGCAATAGGGCCAGGCACGATGGCTCACATCAGTACACTCAGCACTTTGGGAGGCTGAGGCGGGCGGATCACTTGAGGTCAGGAGTTCGAGACCAGCCTGGCCAACATGGCAAAACTCTGTGTCTGCCAAAAAATACAAAAGTTAGCCAGGCGTGGTGGCGGACACTAGTAATTCCAAGCTACTCAGGAGGCGGAGGTGGTAGAATCGCTCGAACCCGGGAGGTGGAGGTTGCTGTGAGCCAAGATCGCACCACTACACTCTAGCCTGGGCAACAGGGTCTCAAAAAAAAAAACAGAGCAAGGAAGGAAGAAACGGAGGGAGGGAGGCAGGGAGGGACTCATTCCAACAGACATTGCTCCAACTTTAAATCAATGTAATCAATACCACTGTGAGTGAAACTGATGAAACAGCTACAAATTTCACCTTTATGTTATTATTGTATTTATTAAATCATTATATTGTCCAAGAACGTATCATAATACTTCCTTGAATCAAATAACTTGTATTCTGCACACACAGGCTACAATAAAGTACAACCAGACCTTCAGAGTATAACCAGTACCAAAAAAAAAAACTTTCTTTTCATCACACTTGAGAGACTGGCCATCTGCTAAAGTTATAAGTTATATACAAAAAACTTATAAATGAAATCATAAATTACAAATTAAAAATGGAATAAGCTTGAGAAGATTTATGAAATATGCGCCAAAACCCAATTAAGATGCTGTGAATTCTCAGGCCTAGAATGCAACTAAAGAATCTTGCTAGTTTTATATGGTAAGCTATCTGAGGAACAAAGATAAACACCAAAAAGGAAATAGTTTTAAAAACGGAGGTATTTCTGACTGGGCATGGTGGCTCATGCTTGTAATCCCACCATTTTGGGAGGCCAAGGGAGGTTGATCACCTGAGATTAGGAGTTTGAGACCAGCGTGGCCATCATGGTGAAACCCCGTCTCCACTAAAAATACAAAAATTATTTATAAAAACAGGTAGCCAGCCAGTGGGCCACAGATTGCAAACCCTGATTTTTACCTAATAAAACAGTTCAGATTATAAATGCTATGGTTATATAATACATTTGATAACAAAAACTGTAAGTTACCAAACATTAATTAAATTAATCCATGATATACTTATAGTGCTATGTTAATAAATGGACAATGCTAAAGAGACATTCTTAAAATCATCATTAATAAAAATTTGATGGTATTATTTGAAACAGAGTATACATGACTTAAACTCAGGACTAGGTTCTTAATAATTAGAGCAATTTCTTTATTATTTGACACCCTCCAACCGTCTTGACTCTTGGCATCTCTTCCACCCCATCCTCCTAATTTTCCTCCTCTCCAGATATTCTTCATAGTCATCAATAATTAAAGCAATTTCTGATATGCCAATAGTCCACTGAAATGTTAATTCAGTAATAATGGCAGTAAATTCTTAAGTAATTTTATTCTATAACCTCAAGTAATGACTTAAAAATTAAAACAATAAATGTCAAGAGAAAAAAAATGATGTATCCATCTATAGTAAAAGGAAAAGGATCACAAATACATTCCATTTCAATTCTCTTTCCTATTCAACCACCTTCACTAGTACTAAAAATTTATATTGAAACCAACTATATTATGCTTTAATTCTGACAAAGTTACTATAATAAGGGGGAAATATTTGGATGTATTTTTTTAATTGATAATATTTGTAAAAACACATGGATCTCCTCGTAGCACAATGTTTCACTAAAGCTCCTTAATGCTTTTAAGATAGGCATTGGTGTGATTTGTTTGATTTAATGTACTATAATAACAGACTGAAAATTGCAGTCCAGTAACCCAGTTCATACGGTCAGCTAAACTCTACTCCTATATTGCTTTCTATTCACTTTCCCTGTCCCTCTTCCATACTCTTGACTATTACCATCTACCCAGTCCCCTACACCAAAAGTTCACTATTTACACAGCAAGGAGGCAATCAAAAAGGAATGCTAAATCCTCCCTACCCCATATCACTTAACTTTTATAAATCCTGTTTTAAGAGAACTGTAAAATATATATATATATATTAAAATTATAAATAATGCTCTAGAGAATATCGAGTGTGATTCATTTTATCTGGAGATGAATGGGTAAATGGTGACTATGAGGACAAACTTACAGCAGTGGAAGAATGAAAGAGGAAAAATGAATGAAGAAACAAGATCCAGGCCAGGTATACTGGCTCATGCCTGTAATCTCAGAACTTCGGGAGGCCAAGGTGAGTGGATCATTTGAGGCCAGGAGTTCAAGACCAGTCTGGCTAACATGGTGAAACCTCATCTCTACAAAAAATTAAAAAATCAGCCGGGTGTGGTGATGTGCGTCTGTAGTCCCAGCTACTTGGGAGGCTGAGGCACGAGAATTGCTTGAACCTGGGAGGCAGCGGTTGCAGTGAGCCACAATCACGACACTGCACTCCAACCTGGGTGACACAGAGAGACTCTGTCTCAGGAAAAAAAAAAAAAAAAAGATCCACCTCTCCTTTTTTAAGTGATCAAAATTTTGTGTTCGTATAGCAGTTTGTCCACAGAATTCCTTACCATTTCATGCTGCAGGTGTCTTGGAGTCAGACAATCTTGGGTTCCATTTCTAACTTTATCCCTTAGTAAACTGTGCAATCATAGTTAACCTCGAAGCATTAGCTCCTCAATTATAAAATGGTGATAGTAAAAACAGCCATAAATTGCTCTGAGTATTAACTAAATCACTACATGAAATACTCTGCACTATGCCTGGTACATGACATTCAATCTGTTAATTCCCCTTTCTGGCCCTCAAACTAGAAGTAATATGACATGATCATGACCAGGAAAGTGGTACTAGAAAGACAAATGCTTAAGCCTTCTTGGTGGCTCACGTCTGTAATCTCAGCACTATTGGGAGGCCAAGGCGGGTGGATCATGAGGTTAGGAGATCAAGACCATCCTGGTTAGCACAGTGAAACTCCATCTCTACTAAAAAAAAAAAATACAAAGCATGAGCCGGGCGTGGTGGCAGGCACCTGTAGTCCCAGCTACTCAGGAGGTTGAGGCAGGAGAATGGCGTGAACCCAGGAGGCAGAGCTTGCAGTAAGCCGAGATCGTGCCACTGCACTCCAGCCTGGGCAACAGAGCGAGACTCTGTCTCAAAAAAAAAAAAAAAGTCTTCTTGAAAGCACTAGTAACATCCTTCTTCATTCAACCATCCCCAACAAATATTTTATTAGTCGCTACAAAGTAGTAAACCAAACAACTTGTGGCACTTACATTCTATTGGTAGCAAACAGACCATAAGTCAGTAAAAAAAGAGACAATTAAAATAGTAAAAATTATAAAGTGGGCAAAGAACATGAACACTTTTCTAAAGAAGACATATACATAGCTAACAAGCATATGAAAAAATGTTCCACGTAACTATCATTAGAGAAATGCTAATCAAAACCACAATGAGATACTACCTTACACCAGTCACAATGGCCATTACTAAAAAGTCAAAAACTAACAGAGGCTGACTAGGTTGTGGAGCAAAGGGAATACTTACATACTGCTAGTGTGGAAATGTAAATTACTTCAGTCACTGTGGAAAGCAGTTTAGCAATTTCTCAAAGAACTTAAACCATTTGACCCAGCAATCCCATTACTGGATATATACCCAAAGGAATATAAATCATTCTACTATAAAGACACATGCACAGGTATGTTTGTCACAGCACTACTCACAACAGCAAAGACATACAACCAACCTAAATGCCCTTCAATGGCAGACTAAAGAAAATGTGGTATATATACACCATGAAATACTATATGCCCATAAAAAAAATCGATCATGTCCCTTGCAGGAACATGGATGGTGCTGGAAGTCATCCTAAGACAACTAATGAAGGAACAGAAAACCAAATACTGCAAGTTCTCACAAGTGGGAGCTAAAAATTGAGTACACATTAACACAAAGAAGGGAACAACAGACACCAGGGCCTACCTGAGGGTGAAGTGTGAATGGAGAGTGAGGATCGAAAAACTACCTATCCAAGTACTATGCTTATTACCTGGGTGATAAAATAATGTGTACAGGCCAGGCGTGTTGGCTCACACCTATAATCCCAGCACTTTGGGAGGCCAAGGCAGGTAGATCATCTGAGGTCAGGAGTTCGAGACCAGCCTGGCCGACATGGTGAAACCCCATCCCTACTAAAAAAAAAAAAAATACAAAAATTAGCCAAAGGTGGTGGCGCAAGCCTGTCATCCCAGTTACTCAGGAGGCTGAGGCAGGAGAATCACTTGAACCCAGGAGGCGGAGGTTGCAGTGAGCCGAGATCGCGCCACTGCACTCTAGCCTGGGCGACAGAGCCAGACCCCATCCAAAAAAAAAAAAAAGTCTTCTTGAAAGCACTAGT
>NW_012114253.1:1214649-1228992 GCF_000951035.1 Colobus angolensis palliatus | reverse complement strand
CCACTGCACTCCAGCCTGGGCGACAGAGCGAGACTCCGTCTCAAAAAAAAAAAAATAATAATAATAATAATAATAATACTAAACTGGAGAAGGGTAGGAGAAGAAAGAAAAGAAGCTGGGAGATTATAGCAGTTGTCCAAGTAAAAGGTAGTGGCCTAGAAGACAGTAGGAAAACAGAAATGAATGAGGAGAAAAGGACTAGTTTAAATAGTAAAACCAAGGGGATTAGCTATTGCATAAGAGGCATGAAGGAACGGAATAATCAAGAATCGTTTACAGATAGTTTACCTTGAGTAGTTAAGCAGACAGCAGTACTAGTTGCCAAAACTGGAAAGGAACAGGTTGAAATAGAAGTATAAAGGAAATCAAAAGTTCTATTTTGAGCATATAAATTCTGAAATGCCTACGAAAAATCCAGGAGGAGATATAAATACATAAAGTGAATATATGAATATGCAATTCAGGCTAAAACTCTGATCCAAAGATATAAATTTGAAAGTAATGAACATAAAAGTAGCATTTAATGCCAAAATAAAAAATGGAAAAAAAAAAGAAGTAAAGGACCTGACAATAAGACAAAGGAGGAATCAGTAAAGCAACTTGCAGAGAAGTGGCAACTGAGGTTGGAAGAAAACAAACAGATGTTACGACATCACCATTCACAGAAGGAACTATTGTATTCAAAATACTCTTCACATTTACACTCTATTGTTGACACATCAGGACAAAGGCAACTTACCTACCAGCCCTACAGGAAACCAGAGAATCAAGTTTCACACCACATGGGCTACTGTACTCTATACAATATATTGCTAAAATTTCTTTCAGCATTCAAAACAAAAAAAAGTATGGGAAAATGCAAACTCTCTCCTGGAACTGAAATAATACATTCAGAGTATCTAACAGTGTCTGGCAGATAGGAAAGTTCAATAAATGTTACTATCATGGTGGTTATTTAGAAAACCATCCAATTTTTTATTTTATTATTTATTTATTGAGATGGAGTCTTACTCTGTTGCCCAGACTGGAATGCAATGGCACCATCTTGGCTCGCTGCAACCTCTGCCTCTTAATTCAAGCAATTCTCCTGCCTCAGCCTCCTTAATAAGTGGGACTACAGGTGTGTACCACCATGTCCGGCTAATTTTTTTGTATTTTTAGTACAGACTGGACATGTTGGCCAGGCTGGTCTCAAACTCCTGACCTCGAGTGATCTGCCTGCCTCAGATTCCTAAAGTGCTGGGATTACAGGAATGAGCCACCACGCCCGACCTGAAAACTATCCAGTTTTTAAAAATGGCTTAGCATTTACAGTCACAAGTTTTACTGGCTAACAGATGAGTTCTGAGGTTCCAGAGCAGGGGTCTCCACAAGATAGCTACAATCTTAATAGGTCTGTCAAATGCATAAAGTTTTATTAATGAAACAAGTGATACTATTAGTGTGAGCATTACAGCTATTCATACAAGTTATTTGGTTTCTGTTTTTCTTCTTGTTTGAAATAGGATCTCATGCTGTCACCCAGGCTGGAGTGAAGTGGTACAATCATGGCTCACTGCAGCCTCAACTGCCCCGACTCAAGCAATTCTCCTGCTTCAGCCTCCTGAGTAGCTGGGACTACAGACACGCGCCACCATGCCCAGGTCACACAAGTTACAACAATTCTTTTTTGGCCAGATTGGCTCATGCCTGCAATCCCAGAACTTTGGGAGGCCAAGGTAGGAGGACTGCTTGAGCCCAGGAATTTAAGGCCAGCCTGGGCAACACAAGGAGAATCCATCTCTACAAATAATAAAAAAATTAGCCAGGCACAGTGGCACACTCCTGTAGTCCCAGCTACTCGGAAGATTGAAGTGGGAGGATCGCTTAAGACTGGGAGGCAGAGGACGCAGTGTTGAGATCACACCACTGCACTCCAGCCTGGGCACTCCAACCACTGCACATAGCAAGGCCCTGTCTCAAACAAAGAAAAAATACAATCTTTGAAAGAATAAACAAAGAAAATCTGACCACTTGCTAAGAAACCATCTCTTAAGTAATATCCATGAGGAAGGTCTAAAATAAGCTAGGTATATAAAACAGATGTACAATCAACCCTATTATTCAGAAATCAATTCCCTATGTTACATATAAACTATTGTACATGTTTATATGTAATACATATAAATATGTATAACTACTTCTACTATTGTCTTTTCACTCATCATTAGATTATTAGGCAATGGAGAAAGGAGGGGAATGTTGACAAAACAGGTTGTCAATTCTACTGTATTACATCCTTCCAGTGTAGGACACTATTAAGTTTGGTAAGGTATTTCATTTCATTATTAATTTCTGAATATGAAGGCTTAAATATAAAAGTACTAATATAAATGCAAAAAGATGTTAAAGAAATAAATGTTTTATCTTTTAAAACTACAAGGGGCCTGGTGTGGTGGCTGACGCCTGTAATCCCAGCACTTTGGGAGGCCAAGGAGGGCAGATTACCTGAGGTCAGGTGTTCGAGACCAGCCTGGCCAACATGGCAAAACCCCGTCTCTACTAAAATACAAAAATTAGCCGAGTGTGGTGGCACACGCCTGTAATCCCAGCTACTCGTGAGGCTGAGACAGGAGAATTGCTTCAACCCAGGAGATGGAGGTCGCAGTGAGCTGAGATCGCACCAGTACACTCCAGACTGGGCGACAGAGTAAGACTTCGTCTCAAAAAAAGAAAAGAAAAGAAAAAATCTACAAGGGGCCAGGTGTGGTGGCTCAATGCCTGTAATCCCAGCATTTTGGGAGGCCAAGGCGGGTGGATCACATAAGGCAAGGAGTTTGAGACCAGTTTGGCAAACATGAAGAAACGCTATCTCTACTAAAAATACAAAAATTAACGGGGCATGGTGGTGCCCGTCTGTAATCCCAGCTACTCGGTAGGCTGATGCACAAGAATCGCTTGAACCTGGGAGACAGAGGTTGCAATGAGCTGAGATCATAGCACCGCACTCCAGCCTGGGCAACTGAGCAAGACTGTCTCAAGGAAAAAACCACAAGGGTTTTATAGCCTTACTTTGTTTCAGCCCTGGTCATGATGTTTATTTTTCCACTGTTTTACGTCTTGCTTTATTCCACAATGGATCTGAGATAGCTTACAAAAAACATATATAATAGAATATTTAAATGGGACTGGACATGGTGGCTCATGCTGTAATCCTAACACTTTGGAAGGCTGAAGCAGGAGGATCGCTTAAGCCCAGGAGTTCCAGACGAGCCCGGGCAACATTGCAAGACTTCGTCTCTATAAAATTAAAATAAGTATAAAAGAAACAACAAGAAGAAGAATATTTAAATGAAAGTAAATAATAAGACAAAGACTAGCAGTCTATAAATTCCCACAATATTGCAAAACTTGGGCCATTAATTTGGTTCAGAGTTTCCTGGTGGCCACAGTATCATTTACATAATTCCCAATTTTAATGCAAGGAACAGAGGAAGCATTTGAATGTTACAGTTCCTCTAGTAATTAATACCAATTTTTGAGGACTAACACAACATTGAAATGAAGTGTATGGCCCATTTCAACAGAAAAAAAAATACACTTCATAAAAAAATAAATAAATTTTTTATTTTTATTTTTTTGAGATAGCATCTCACTCCAAAATCCAGGCTGCAGTGCAGTGGCATGATCTTGGCTCACTGCAACATCCCCCTTTTAGGTTCAAGCGATTCTCCTCCAGCCACCCAAGTAGCTGGGATTACAGGTGCATGCCACCACGCCCAGCTAAATTTTGTATTTTGGGTAGAGATGGAAACTTTGTGCCATGTTGGCCAGGCTGGTCTCAAACTCCTGACCTCAAGTGATCCACCTGTCTCAGCCTCTCAAAGTGCTAGGATTATAGGCATGAGCCACCATGCCCGACCAACAAATTTTAAAGTAGAAACTTTAAAGTAAAGTGAAATATAAAGGTGCACAATCATAAGGATAATTTCTATATTTTTTTAATTTCTCAGAAGGATAATTTGATGACAAGGCAGGTAAATTCATATTCAAATCTAACCAATATTCTACAGGGAGCCCTTATTTCAACACCTAAATGCTGTAATTCAGCACAGGTTTCAGAGGAACTTTTTCTTTTTCTTTTTTTTTTTTTTTTGAGACGGGGTCTTGCTCTGTCACCCAGGCTGGAGTACAGTGGCGTAACGGCGGCTCACTGCAACCTCCACCTCCCAGGTTAAAGTGATTCTCCTGTCTCAGCCTCCTGAGTAGCTGCGATTACAGGAGCATACCGCCACGCGCAGCTAATTTTTTGTATTTTAGTAGAGAGGGGATTTCACCATGTTGCCCAGGCTGGTCTTGAACTCCTGAGCTCAGGCAATTCGTCCACCTTGGCCTCCCAAAGTGCAACGATTACAGGCATGAGCCACCACGCCTGGCCTAATTTTTGTATTTTTAGTAGAGATGAAGTTTCACCATATTGGTCAGACTGGTCTCAAACTCCTGACCTCAGGTGATCCACCCACCTCAGCCTCCCAAAGTGCTGGGATAACAGGCATGAGCCACCATGCCCAGCCTCTTTTTTTTGTATTTTTAGTAGAGACAGGGTTTCACCATGTTGGCCAGGCTGGTTTCAAACTCCTGACCTCAAGTCATCCACCCACCTCAGCCTCCCAAAGTAATTTTTTCAAAATACTGTATTATTCAGCCATTGCAACTAATACACGCTTTTGTTTCTTCCTTAATGTCTGCATCCAATCTATGCTAAAACACTTGACTTTCTCTATTAAACTATGAAGAACATAAAACACACATACAAGTAGTTCACCTAAGACTGTACTTTTAACTAATCTTAGATAATTTATCTTTCAAGAAAATATGTTCAGAAAAGGAACTTTCAGGCTCTTGTTAAATGAGATAATGAAAATTTAATTACGTGGCTATAAACTTAATCTGTCACTGAATGTAAACACAAGATACATTTCAGGACAAAATGAACAATTTCTGTTGCTTTTAGAATGTGTTGCACATTCCTGAGTACTAACAAACAAGTAGCACTCTATGACAGCACGGACTTTGAAGCTGGAAAAAACGAAAATTTGAATCCTAGATTTGTTTGCCAGCTAGATTATCTTGGGAAAATGATGTGATCTCTCCAAACTTCAGTTTCCTCATCAATACTCTGTGAGACTGTTGGAAAGAATTAGCAAAATAAGGCTTAGGATGGGCTTAGCACATAAGCAGTACTTCATTATTATAAATAGCTCTTCCATAAAGATCATGAGTTTTCCTTTCCGTGGACTATCCAGGTGACACCGGCTTTAAGACATCTCTCCCAGATTTCTAATTATCTAAGAACACCAATGGATCTCCTAACTTCATTCTTTAGAGCTCAGAAAAGCTACAATAAAATGTATTACAAGGAAAAGTAGGTCCTTGGGAGCATGTGAGATAGACAGATATATACACATATCATGACATACAAAACAGAAGCTAAAAAGAATGCAATCTGCTACACATTTGACAAAATTCTGAAAGATATTGATCCACTTTTGCTACTTTGCATGGTGAACTTTTACGTGCATTTATTCACTTCCTGAAAGAATGTCTCTCTGCCATGAAAGCTGTTAATTCTGATTTAACAGCTATTCCCAAGGTGGGAATACTACAGAATAATAACAGTTCTCTGCTCAAAGTAGTTTTCACAGAAGGGTCAGAGAGAAAACTGCTTTTCTAACTTACATCTAAATGACTTACATCTAAATGACTAGTGTCATTAGCCAAATTAATTCACCCAGTTGTCACATTCCAAAGATCTAGTTTATTGAATATACTTGTTCTCACCATGCCAGCTATCAAGGAAAATTATGGAAAAAATCATTACTCCTTTTATTAGCAAGACTTTTCTTCAAAGGCCTCCACTTACACTTTTTAATTAAGTCTATTTTTCCCCTTAAAGAAGAATGATCTGATGAATATCAACAGCAACATAAAATATTAGCTACCACCACTCAGAAAATATAATTCTATTCCTTCATCCTGTAGTCATCATTCTTAATAATATCAAAGTACACTGGAAACACTTTTCATCACTACCTGTATTTGTAAATTCACAACCAGTAAGAGTTGAAAACCATTCTATAAGCCAGTCTCATCCCACTCAGAGCCGCCTAAGACAGCAGGCCCCCTAGTGAGCAGCAATGAATAAACAAAATAAAATGTCTGACCACTAAGCACAAAAGTGAACTACATTATCTTTAGCTTTTGGTTATAATATGAACAAGAAGAATACAAACTTTTACATCATTTATAATTTACTTCCTAAATTCAATTAAAATGCCCTTACTGAGAAAAAACATCCTACAAACTATCAAAACTCTAAATATAATTTCTTAAGATGGATACCCATGTGAAGTCAATGTTACTTTATTTGGTTTTTCTGAGGTATAAAAATTCCACAGGCAATATTTTACTTTCTCATTCTAGATATACCGAATTCCCACAAAGATGTTTTCTTTCTTATAGCATTCAGCAGCATTTCATTTAAAATAAAACGCCTAAAGGAAAGCATGTTATAATAAAAATATCCTCAAATAGAAAGCTTTTCAGCACATTCTATGTTCTTATGTAGAAGGGGTATACTCAAAGTGACTTTCTTCCATAAATTTCAGCACAATGTAATCACTACTTATCCAGTATCATAAGTCCAAATTTAAGAGTCTACCCAAAAAAAAGTTTTGAATAATCAAATGCCATTTCTCAAAGATAGCAAACTTATAAAGTGACTTTAAAATAAATGTTGAGTGGTAAAAATCAGAAACATAAATATTTAGAAAAAGGGCTGAGCGCAGTGGCTCATGCCTGTAATCCCAGCACTTTGGGAGGCAGAGGCGAGCAGTTTGCCTGAAGTCAGGAGTTCGAGACCTGCCTGGCCAACATGGTAAAACCCTGTCTCTACTAGAAATACAAAAAAATTAGCCAGGCGTGGTGGCACGCGCCTATTGTCCCAGCTACTCGGGAGGCTGAGGCAGGAGAATAGCTTGATCCCAGGAAGCAGAGGTTGCAGTGAGCCGATATTGCATCACTGCACTCTGGACTGGGTGACAGAGCGAGACTCCATCTTAAAACAAAACAAAAAAGATCAAGTGATTATTTATTTATTTAGAGGCAGAGTTTTGCTCGTTGCCCAGGCTGGAGTACAAATGGCACAATCTTGGCTCATAGTAACCTCCCCCTCACGGGTTCAAGAATTCTACCTAAGCCTCCTGAGTAGCTGGGATGGATTGCAGGCGTCCGCCACCATGCCTGGCTAATTTTTGTATTTTTAGTACAGACGAGGTTTCACCATGTTGCCGAGGCTGGTCTCGAACTCCTGACCCCAGATGATCCACCCACCCCAGATGATCCACCCACCTCAGCCTCCGAAAGTGCTGGGATTACAGGCATGAGCCAACTGTGCCCAGCCAATCAAGTGATATTTTAATAAGAAGAAACTTATCATCAGTTCTAATATACTTTGGTATATAAAATATTCAAGCACTGATAGGTATATAAAAATTCTAAAATTATATAATGCTTCAAATAAAACAATGCCACCAGAATGTGAACATTTAATCAAGAAAGCTGCTCCTCTTCTACCCCACTGATTCACGTCTCCCTCTCAGTATCCCATTCTGGTCATTTTTCACTGTAAATATCCCATTCAGACCATTACATGTTCAAGTCAGGCTAAGGTAGAGGCTTCCCTCTAAGCTGATAACTGAGTCCAATAGGATGCTGGATACTTTCTAGCTTTGCTAATTGAACATAAAAATCTTGTGAATTAAGAAAATGTGGCACATATACACCATGGAATACTATGCAGCCATAAGAAAGGATGAGTTTGCGTCCTTTGTAGGGACATGGATGCAGCTGGAAACCATCATTCTTAGCAAACTATCACAAGAAGAGAAAACCAAACACCGCATGTTCTCACTCATAGGTGGGAACTGAACAATGAGATCACTTGGACTCGGGAAGGGGAACATCACACACTGGGGCCTATCATGGGGAGGGGGGAGGGGGGAGGGATTGCACTGGGGAGTTATACCTGATATAAATGATGAATTGATGGGTGCTGATGAGTTGATGGGTGCAGCACACCAACATGGCACAAGTATACATATGTAACAAACCTGCACGTTATGCACATGTACCCTAAAACTTAAAGTATAATAAAAAATAAAAATAAAAAATAAAAATAAAAAGACAAAAAAAAAAAATCTTGTGAAAATGCTTAAATAGGCAATCTAGATTCTCAAGCTCTCCTGCCTATAACAAAATTACATATGGTTTCTCTATTAAAAAGAAACCACTAAAGTTGCATAGAATTCTAAATACATTATAAGCCTAATAAATGTTAATTATATAAAGGCAAAAGTTGAAATTCAGTTTGCCCTAGGTTACACAGGATAGAAACCATAAAATCAGGATTAAAATCTATAACCTGGTTCTCCATTAAAATTTACTACTGTTTTTTTAAGGACTGGGAAAATTTTCTACAATTGCTTGGTACCTAGAAATATTTAATATATTTGATGGCTCTGCAAATGTTAAATGTTTAAAAGCTTTACTCTATGCATGTATATGCACAAAACACCTCTGAAAGAGCACATAAGAAACTGACAACAAGCCTGGTACAGTGGCTCATGCCTGTAATCCCAGCACTTTGGGAGGCCAAGGCAGGAGGATCACTTGAGGCCAGGAGTTTAAGACCAGCCTGACCAACAAGGCAAAACCTCATCTCTACTAAAGATAGAAAAATTAGCAAGATGTGGTGGCACACGCCTGTAATCCCAGCAACTCAGAAGGCTGAGTAACGAGAATCGCTTGAACCCAGGAGGCAGAGGTTATAGTGAGCCAAGATCGCTCCACTGCACTCCAGCCTAGGCAACAGAGCAAGACCCTGTCTCAAAAAAAAAGAAAATAAAATGACAACAGTGGCTGCCCTAAGAAAGGGAGTTAGGGAATTGAATATTAGGAGATATACTTTTCAATGTATACACCCTTTTGTCATGTTTGACTTTTTCATCGTCTACCAAAAACCTACAAATACTATGTTTTTAATATGTGATTTAAAAATCACTAAGTTGCCCGGGCACGGTGGCTCACGCCTGTAATCCCAGCACTTTGGGAGGCTGAGGTGGGCAGATCATGAGGTCAGGAGATCGAGACCATCCTGGCTAGCACAGTGAAACCCTGTCTCTACTTAAAATACAAAAAATTAGTCGAGCGTGGTGACGGGCGCCTGTAGTCCCAGCTGCTCAGGAGGCTGAGGCAGGAGAAAGGTGTGAACCCAGGAGACAGAGCTTGCAGGGAGCCGAAATCGCGCCACTGCACTCCAGCCTGGGTGACAGAGCAAGACTCCGTCTCAAAAAAAAAAAGTATAACGTGTGTACACTGATATAATAGTTAAATGATATCATTGATACCGTAATAGTTACTGCTCAACTTACTTGGAAGGAGGAAGTAGGTTCAAGACAGTGAGGCTATGCAAATGTAACAAATTACTTTTAATTCAAATTTAACTCCTGTTCCTATAACATTTAAAGAAACATTCCTTTTAGAATTGATGCCACAGAAATTAATAGGGCTGTCTAGTTTCTGATTATATATATACATACATAAAATACAACGTGCATGTGTATGGATTATGTATTTGTATAGATACAGAGTCCCATCAATCCTGCACAATTCCTACACTTGAACAAACTCAACCATGCCATGGGAAAGGTAGAGGAGAAGAGAGATGCAGAGAAATGTGAACAGTGCTGACTCCTGTCATTCCACTCAAGGAGCTCCAGAGTCCGCATGAGACTTAGATCTAAACCAACTAATTTCTTTAGTTCTCAAGATACTAAGTGTGATTCTAATGTCAAGTACATAATTTGCTATACAATCTGATCTCTAAGTAACAGTGAATTATCGTGTGCTCAGACAGGGAGGAAATATAAACTGAAAGAAAAACTGACTGTGCTGGACTTACTGAGACACAATACAGTATATCTGATATGACCACTTTAAAAAGGTTTTCAAAAGTAATTTTGACCCTATGCAGCTTCAGAATCAACCATCCCTCACACCAGCACACCACTGTGTATAAAATATCCCAACCACTCTCCCATTACTCAGTGTCCAACTTTGTTCCAGGGCCAAATCAGTCACATTCTTACCAATCTCTGCAGAGATCAATATAATATAATGATTCTATCCAAAAGCCAAAATGTTATATAATACATTAATGAGCTATACTACATTTTTTTAAAATTCAAGAAAAAAAATCCTACTGGGTAAAATTGGTCTTTGTGCTACATGTAAGAATTCAGCCAGTCTTCTATTACACAAGATATTAATGACATTTGCAAACACTGTAAAACAATACCATTTTTCCCTAAATTAAAAAAGATTATATGACTATTTTCTAAAATAAAAAATGTTAACATACGGTTGGTTTATCAATTGTATACTTCTTAAAATTACCTAATACAACAGTCCAATTGTTAACTAATATGCAAGCTAACTGCTAGTATACAATTTTAGCCCTCAAATTCATTCAATTTCCTCTCTATACCTCTTGTAAAATTTTTCTAAAAGCCACCCTCATCTTCCGTTTCCCAAGCCCATGGCCACCACTCCAACTCAGATATTTATTTCTTCTCTTATAGCCTCTCTATTTGCAGTAGCTGCTTGGACTTTCCCGACTGGAATCTCTTCCACTTAAATTCATACAGCACATTATCAGACCAATCTTCATGAACAACATTATAGTCATCAATGAACATCAAATGTTATTTTTTACCTCCAAGTACAGACCCTATGATTCAATTACCACCATACATGAGATCCCTCCAACTAAACCTATTTTTATACTCCACACCATGAAACCTTCCCTAAATAAAAACTACCAGTTTCTGCAGGGTACGGTTGCTCACCCCTGTAATCCCAGCACTTTGGGAGGCCGAGGTGGGTGGATCACAAGGTCAGGAGTTCAAGACCACCCTGGTCAATATGGCGAAACCCTGTCTCTACTAAAAATACAAGAAAATTAGCTGGGCATGGTGGTGCACACGTGTAATCCCCGCTACTCTGGAGGCTGAGGCAGGAGAATTGTTTGAACCCAGGAGGTCGAGGTTGCAGTGAGCCGAGATCGCGCCACTACACGCCTGTCTGGGCGACAGAGTAAGACTCCATCTCAAAATAAATTAATTAATTAATCAAAATGCCAGTCTCTCCCAGGCAGGGTGGCTCACGCCTGTAATCCCAGCACTTGAGGAGGTCAAGGCAGGTGGATCACTTGAGGTCAGGAGTTCCAGACCAGACTGGCAAACATGGCAAAACCTCATCTCTACCAAAAATACAAAATTTAGCTGGGCGTAGTGGTATGCACTTGTAGTCCTAACTAGTCAGAAGGGTGAGGCAAGAGAATCACTCAAGCCTGGGGGTTTGAGGCTGTAGTGACCTATGATGGTGACACCGCATTCCAGACCAAGACTCTGTCTCTAAAAGAATTTAAAGAAAGATCACATGTGGCTTCCTTTCACTTAGCCTCAGTTATCTATTTATTTGTAAAAGGAAGTATGAAACAATGAAATGTACAAAGAATGTTGTAGGGATTAAATGAAATAATCCTTATAAAAAATGTAGTATATAACAGGTGTTCAGTAAATGATCTTGTTATTTCTTATGTTAACATCTTTTCTCCAGCTAGAACACAGATTTTTTTTTTTTCCTGACACGGTCTTGCTCTTGTCTCCCAGGCTGGAGTACAATGGCACAATCTCAAACTCACTGCAACCTCTGCCTCCCAGCTTCAAGGAATTCTCCTGCCTCAGCCTCCCAAGCGGCTGGGATTATAGGCACGCACCACCAACGCCCAGCTAATTTTTGTATTTTTAGTACAGACAGGGTTTTGCCATTTTGGTCAGGCTGATCTCAAACTCCTAACCTCAGATGATCCATTCACCTCAGCCTCCCAAAGTGTTAAGATTACAGGCACCCGCCACCACGCCTAGCTAATTTTTAGAACACATACGCTTTTTGAAGGATGAATGGTTGAAGAATCCACAGAAGCAAATTAGTTCCAAAGCTGATTTGAACCCAAAGCTGCCTGCCTTTTTCCTGTACTGGTAAAAGATTTGAAGGCAGGGATTATTAACAAGTCTTGGTCTGAATGACCAAAGGATCATTTTCTTATGTGACGACTGGAAAAAAATGACATGCCACCAGCGCCAAACCAGCATCTCCCAAAAGAGTACAGACATTGCCGGCCGGGCACGGTGGCTCAAGCCTGTAATCCCAGCACTTTGGGAGGCCGAGACGGGCGGATCACGAGGTCAGGAGATCGAGACCATCCTGGCGAACACGGTGAAACCCCGTCTCTACTAAAAAATACAAAAAACTAGCCGGGCGACGTGGCGGGCGCCTGTAGTCCCAGCTACTCGGGAGGCTGAGGCAGGAGAATGGCGGGAACCTGGGAGGCGGAGCTTGCAGTGAGCTGAGATCTGGCCACTGCACTCCAGCCCGGGCGGCAGAGCGAGACTCCGCCTCAAAAAAAAAAAAAAAAAAAAGAGTATAGACATTGCCTCAAATATCAAATCAAAGTACTAAATTGAAATCCTGCCTCTCTTCTAGCCAGCCTATCCAGCTACAGTCATCACAGATCAGTCAGCTAAGAGAGGTAACAACAACCCAAATGACCCATGTTCAGGGGAGATACCCGATGCATGCAGAAAAAGGGGCAGGGGAAAAAATGGGTAGAGAAGTAAGTGCTGACTCCTCCATTTTTCCCCACCCACTCATGTTACTTGGGAGACAGCAGATAAAATGAAAAGTGTTCACTTGCAGAAAAAATAAGGTCTTACTGGCCGGGCACGGTGGCTCACGCCTGTAATCCCAGCACTCTGGGAGGCCAAGGCAGGTGGATCACCTAAGGTCGGGAGTTCGAGACCAGCCTGACCAACATAGAGAAACCCGTCTCTACTAAAAATACAAAATTAGCCAGGCGTGGTGGCACATGCCTATAATCCCAGCTACTCAGGAGGCTGAGGGAGGAGAATCGCTTGAACCCAAGAGGAAGAGGTTGCAGTGAGCCCAGATCGCGCCACTGTACTCCAGCCTGGGCAACAAGAGTGAACCTCTGTCCCAAAAATAAAAATTAGTCGGGCGTGGTGGTGCATGCCTTCAGTCCCAGCTACTTAGGAGGCTGAGGCAGGAGAATCGCTTGAAACCTGGAGGTGCAGGTTGCAGTGAGCCGAGATGGCGCCACTGCTCTCCAGCCTGGGCGACAGCAAGAAACTCAGTCTCAAAAAGAAAAAATATGATCTTACTTTGAATCTTGATTCCTGTACTTTCTACAATGGGAAAGTCATTTCATCTCCCCAAACCTCAGTCTCCTCATAAATGATAGCAGATGTCTCACAGAATTATGGTAATATTTTAAGTAGATGTCATCTTAAATACATTTGCTAACAATGACATTAAATCTAAAATAAAAGCAGACCATTATGGCAAACACATTATGTGATTACAAATGTGAACTCTGGTGTCAAGTTCCTAATCCACATTCCAACTCCACCACTCACTACTTGTGGTGGAGACACATTATTTTCTGAGCCCCAATTTTCCTATATGTGAGTCCTTACACTTCATATAGTTGCAGTGAAAATTAAATAATGTATGTGATACGCTTGATATAATCCCTAATAATTACAGCAACTAAATAAGTTACAACAGAAAAAGTTTATTTCTCTCTTTATTTAACTGCCTCATTAAAATAATCAAGTCTAAGCAACAACAGCTTTAATTGTTGGGAGTGGCCTAATTCAGTGTATCTAAACTTTACGGTCTTAGAATCCTTTTACATCTAAAAATTATCAAGCAACATAAACAGCTTTTGCTTAAACAGGTTACTTCCATCTATATTTGCCAAATTAGAAGTTAAAACTAAGAAAAAATTAAATATTAACTTATTCTAGGAAAATAATAAGCCAACTATATGTTATCGTAAGTAATGCTTCTTTTGAGACAAGAGTCTCGCTCTGTCACCCAGGGGAGTGCAATGGTACAATCTTGGCTCATTGCAATCTCCGCGTCCCAGGCTCAAGTAATCTTCCCTCCTTGGCTGGCCTAAGTAATGTTTTTTTAATTTTTAAGGATAGCCATACAAGCTGGGCATGGTGGCATGCACCTGTAGTCTCAGCTACTCAGGAGGCTGAGGCAGGAGAATGGCTTGAGCCCAGGAGTCGAAGCTGCAGTGAGCTATGATTGCGCCACTGTACTCCAGCCTGGCTGACAAAGTGAGACCCTGTATCAAAAAAAAAAAAAAAAAAA
>NW_012114253.1:1199377-1214394 GCF_000951035.1 Colobus angolensis palliatus | reverse complement strand
GGGGTTTCACCGTGTTAGCCAGGATGGTCTCGATCTCCTGACCTCGTGATCCGCCCGTCTCGGCCTCCCAAAGTGTTGGGATTACAGGCTTGAGCTACCGCGCCCAGCCGCACTGTACATTTTTTGCAAATCACTTTCATGTCTGGTTTAATGGTAGACCAGCTGAATTATTTTCTTTTTTTTAATAAGCTTTCTTAGGCTGAATGATTTTCTTTTTAATTCTATCAAATGGATTCAGACAGAAGAATGAATTCTTATATGTGCTTCTGCATTTAATCTGTTACATGTTATTTTGAAGTCTGTGGAAAAAACCTGGTCTCACACCGGAAAAAAAGGTAAGTTGTTTTAATACTCTTTCCTAAATACTGGGCATTTTTTTTAATTACACCAAAATTCAATGAGTGATAGTTTTTTAAGACTTAGGTGTTAATCTAAATTAGATTAAGTTCTACTCTAAAACCAAATGAATGAACTTTTCATATGCTGTTACACTAAAATCAATTGGTCAATACTGAATTTTAAATGTATCTTTCACCTGTCCACGATTTTGTAACATCATGCATTGGTCACCAGGAAAATATTGGTGCACTGTTATACAGGACTTCCTTGACACATTTCATTGTACAGTATCAAAAATCTTATCTGGGCCAGGCAAAGTGGCTCATGACTTGCAATCCCAGTACTTTGAGAGGCTGAGGCGGGAGGATCCCTTGAACCAAGAGTTTGAGACTATCCTGGGCAACATGGCAAAACCCAGACTCTTCAAAAAATACAAAAAATTAGCTGGATGTGGTGGCACATGCCTGTATTCCCAGCTACTTGGGAGGCTGAAGTGGGAAGAATACCTGAGTCCAGGAGGTCGAGGCTGCAGTGAACTGTGATTGCACCACTACACTCCAGCCAGAGTGATACAGTGACACCCTGCCTCAATTTTTTTTTTTAATTTTATCTGTTCATATCTCTACTGATATCATCAGAAAAGTCTATTAAGTATTGGAAAGCTGTCAAGTTCATGGCGGTGGATACAAGTGTCTAAAATTCTAATTTTCACTTGAAAGCTGTAATTTTGTTTTTTGTTTTTCTTGAGACGGAGTCTCACTTTCTCGCCAGGCTGGAGTGCAGTGGCGTGATCTTGGCTCCACTGAAACCTCCACCTCCCGGGTTCAAGCCATTCTTCTGCCTCAGTCTCACGAGTAGCTGGGACTACAGGTGCGTGCCACCATGCCCAGCTACTCTTTGTATTTTTAGTAGAGACAGGGTTTCACCATGTTCGCCAGGATAGTCTCGATCTCCTCACCTCGTGATTCACCCACCTTGGCCTCCCAGAGTACTGGGATTACAGGCATGAGCACCGTGCCCAGCCCTTCAAAGCTGTAATTTTACCATTGGCAACAGTTTTCCTTGAAATCACAAGCACAATCATCTATTTTTGATAATTTATCTGGAAAATATCCAAGCATAAATAACCAGTTTATCATTTCAAAATGGTGATGCCTGAAAAAAGCCGCTATTTGGGCTTGCCACTCACTCACACAAATGTTATTCATTAAGACCACTATTGGACAATTATGCAACAGAACTGCTGTATGTGTACTTCCCATTTTATCACACAGAATACTAAGAAGATGTACATTCAAAGGCCAAGACTTAATAAAAAAAATTTTTTTGCTGTTTCATCAAAGATACTAAGTGAAAAGTAAAACTGCTGTTTTGTTTGTTTGCTTGAGTGTGCATGTTGGGGAAAAACCCAATCGTCATTATTAGCGTGGTTTGGTACCACTACCTTGATTTGTGCTAAGGTACCAGCAACAAATCAACTGTGCAAGTCATTTTGCTTACGCCTGTAATCCTAGCATTTTGAGAGGCTGAGGCAAGAGGATCACTTAAGGCCAGGAGTTCTACACCAACCTGGGCAACATGGTGAGACCTCATGTCTACGGGAAAAAAAACATGTTTCTTTATTTACAATTACAGTTTACATTTTCACAATTGGTGAAAATGTATTCAAAATAAGGGGAAAAAAAATCTTACTATAATCTTATGTGTTCACTGGAGCAGCACTTTTAATTTCCTTCAAGAACTTTTCCTTTGCATTCACAACTTGGCTAACACCTTCCTTGCAAAGCTTAATCATTTCTAGCTATTGATTTAAAGTGAGACATGTAACTCTTCCTTTCACATGACCCTTAGAGGACACCGCAGGGTTACTGGCCTAATTTCAATATTGTCATATCTCAGAAAAGAGCAAGGCCCATGGGGAGAGAGGGGAATGGCCTTTCAGTGGAACAATCAGCACACAATATTTTTTATTACGTTTGCCATATTACATGAGCATGGCACCTCAAAACAATTGTAATAGTAAGATCAAAGATCACTAAAAAGAATTAAAAAGAGACACGAAGTGGGCACATGCTGTTAAAAATGATGCCAAAAGCTTTGCTTCATTCAGCTGCCACAAACCTTAAATTTGTTAGGAAACCAACAAACAAAAAAGTAATCTGTGAAGTGCAACAGACTGAGGTGAAATAAAGTGAGATGTGTCTGTAAGATTGTTTCTTCACCTGCAAAATGAAGAGAAAAAAAAAATGTACTACTTCAGAGAGCTGATATAGAGTTAAATAAGATGAGTCATTAGAATAATTTGTTGTTGTTGTTTTTAAAGAAACAGGGACCCACTCTGTTGCCCAGGCAGAATGCAATGGCACGATCATAGCTTACTGCACTCGTGAACTCCTGGGCTCAAACAGTCCTCCTGCCTCAGTCTCCCAGGTATCTAGGAATATACAGGTAGGGACCACCATGCCCAGCTAATTCATTTTTTTGTTTTTGTTTTTGTTTTTGCAGAGACAGGAGTCTCATCATGTTACCCAGGTTGGTCTAGAACTCCTGGCCTTAACCAATCCTCTTGCCTCAGCCTCCCAAAGTGCTACAGTTATAGGTGTGAGCCACTGTGCTCAGACAATTTAAAGGATACCCAGTGCCTTCTATATTATAGGCATACAACAAACCACTGCTACTATTATGACCTCTAAGAGCAATCGTCTAATAATAAAGGTCAAAATGAGGTACAATACTTCAATAGCAGCTGAATTAATAACAGAATAACAGAAAATTTCTCTCAGACTTCAACCCTGTATTTGTACAAGTCTATATAATATATAACAGTAAAATTTATATACACATAAATTTTCACTATGTGTAATACATTATATTCCCTTCTTCAAATATGTGACAACCAAGCATTAGTATCTAAAAATTTAGTATATCAGCTTGTTTAATATTGAGATTGTTAAACATAATTTTGAAAGTTCTATTTGATACTTTCCAGCCAGAAACCATGTAACATCAAGGGTAATCAAGAGCACTCACTAGGTTTATCTTAACAAATGACTTGTCTAGGAGGGAAATTTGAGACAAATGAGAAAATAAAATAATCATAAATAAGACACAGATTCAGATATTAGCATCAACAAAATCCTCCAAAATCTCGTTTAAAAATACAAGCGGCTCACGCCTGTAATCCCAGCACTTTGGGAGGCTGAGGCGGGGGCGGATCACGAGGTCAGGAGTTCGAGACCAGCCTGACAAACAGAGTGAAACCCTGTCTCTACCAAAAATACAAAAATTAGCTGGGCGTGGTGGCAGACGCCTATAATCCCAGCTACTCAGGAGGCTGAGGCAGGAGAATCGCTTGAACCCAGGAGGTGGAGGTTGCAGTGAGCCAAGATCCCACCACTGCACTACAGCCTGGGCGACAGAGCGAGACTCCTTCTCAAGAAAAAAAAAAAAATGCAAGTACAACAAAGCTGGGTGGCAGGCACACAAGCACCTGTTGTATTATTTTTATAATTTTCCATATGCATTAAACATTTCATTAAAAGATTAACCACTTGCATAAAAAAATGAAAGAGAACTCTTGGTTATTGCAAATTGGAAATAAAATTATAAAATATAGTCCAGCTCTATCTGATAAAGCCTACATATCCAAATGTAACATCTATTAAATAATAACTTTTTTATTTCATCTTAATGGTTAACTTCTATACAAGAAAGGTGAAAGACAAAGACTATACTAACAAGGTTTATCTTAAGGAGATATGTCAATCTGAACTGAGGCTAAAGGCATTTTTAAATTATCCACATAATTGTCTAAACTGTCCTCTTCATCTTATCTAATAAAACATAAAAACATTAAGTAATTTCAAAATCACCTGGCACTGGTGAAAGATTCTTGTATTTCATGAATGAGTATCAAGCACCAACAATGAGTTAGTGACACACAAAAAATATTTATTTTGACTGTACTTTTTAAATGACACAGTAATTTCAACAAAACCAAATGCTGCAGTGTGGCACTCAGCTATAACAGTGTACTTTCTTTATCCAAACAAACACAAGAAAAGCTTTGCTTTGCATTGTTCATTACAAGAAACTGAATTTTTCTTTTGCAACTATTTATTTTTAAATAAGGAAGTAAAATTTTCAAAATGATACAGTTGCTGCTGTAAAGTATGAATAATAAGATTGAGGGAGGTAAGAGAGAAACGACTAGTGCAAGCCCTAACAAAAGCCCTGTACACTGGGTATGGCTAAACCCTGAGTATGAAAGCACTCTTTGTCTTTCTGGTCAATGGAAGGCCTTTCACTGTCCCAGTATATAGTGTAAAAAAAAAAAAAAAAAAAAATTAAAAGCAGGAGAACAGGGAGGATGGGGAGTTCTGCCTCTTTAGGGGATATCTCCTCAGCTGCCTGGCTACAATAAGGACGAAGACTACACGAACACAGGCAAGTTTTCCAAGCATGCAGCTACTAGGTCTTTGTTCAACACAGACCAGCCAAAAAAAGGACTCATCTACCCTACTTATACCACATTTCACTTTACTCTTAAACCAAATTCCAGGAATTGCATTTTTATTTCACACTGGCCCCTGCAAACTAGTTTACTGAGAAATCCACAGAGGACACAGTCTTTTGGCTTACAATTTGGACTCCAGCAAAGATAATCCCACTCCTTCTGAGAAGACATTAGCAAAGTTATTAAGAAATTTCATGATTTTGTTCATTTTTCAAAGGCCGCATAACCAAATGTAGTTCTCTATGAAGTTAACAGTTCACTGTCTCATTAAGCACTTCACATATGAACAAGTAATACACATTCATAACCAGACATCTCCGTATTTCAGTATACAACACTTTGAACACAATAAACCCCCAGGGTGTGGATCATAACTATTTTCCTCATTGCCATAACTGAACCAACTAAAATGCAATTAATGAAAGAAACTGTCATAGTTTAATTAGCTTTGGTTGATAACCCACCGTGTAATTATCTGCGAAGCTACAGGTAGCCTAAGACATCACTTCCTTTCAGGTTCTAAACAAAGAAAAAAAGACTCATTCTCTAGTATTAAGATTAGATATAGAAATGTTGGGCCCAGCGCAGTGGCTCACACCTGTAATCCCAACACTTTGGGAGGCAGAGGCGGGCAGATCACTAAGGTCAGGAGTTCAAGACCAGCCTGGCCAACACAGTGAAACCCCGTCTCTACTAAAAATACAAAAATCATCTGGGTGTGGTGGCAGATGCCTGTAATCCCAGCTACTTGGGAGGCTGAGGAAGGAGAATCACTTGTACTTGGGAGGCAACGGTTGCAGTGAGGCAAGATCGCGCCGCCGCACTCCAGCCTGCGTGACAGAGCAAGACTACGTCTCAAAACAAAAAAAAGAAATAGAAATGCTGAGAGCTGGGCACAGTGGCACATGCCTATACTCCCCACTATAGGTGCACCAGAATCATACCAATGAATAGCCACCACACTCCAGCCGAGACAACATACTGAGAACCAACCTCTATTTAAAAAAAAAAGAGAGGCCGGGCGCGGTGGCTCAAGCCTGTAATCCCAGCACTTTGGGAGGCCGAGACGGGCGGATCACGAGGTCAGGAGATCGAGACCATCCTGGCGAACACGGTGAAACCCCGTCTCTACTAAAAAATACAAAAAACTAGCCGGGCGACGTGGCGGGCGCCTGTAGTCCCAGCTACTCGGGAGGCTGAGGCAGGAGAATGGCGGGAACCCGGGAGGCGGAGCTTGCAGTGAGCTGAGATCCGGCCACTGCACTCCAGCCCGGGCGGCAGAGCGAGACTCCGCCTCAAAAAAAAAAAAAAAAAAAAGAGAAGAAATGTTTGTTTTCTTTAAAAAATACATATATATGAAGTTAATATATCTTCATTTCTGGAAATTTTCTTTTAAAAATCCAACTCCATGATTGAGATTTTAAGTAGTATATGGCTGACTTTATGAAGAGCTACATTAGAATTCGCTTGTAAGACAAATTAGATTGCAAATAAATGCATTTTAATAATTACAGATTATTCTGAAGTCTATCTAGTTTAAGAAATTTTGTTTGTAACACTACTTTAAGAACTACTAGGCCGGACGTGGTGGCTCACACCTTTAATCCCAGCACTTTGGGAGGCTGAGGAGGGTGGATCACGAGGTCAGGAAATCGAGACCATCCTGGCTAACACGGTGAAACCCCGTCTGCAGTCCCAGCTACTGGGGAGGCTGAGGCAGGAAAACGGAGTAAACCCGGGAGGCGGAGCTTGCAGTGAGCTGAGATCCGGCCACTGCACTCCATCCCGCGTGACAGAGCGAGAGACTCCGTCTCAAAAAAAAAAAGGAAAAAAAAAAAGATTTGAGAAATAAAGTAATCTATTTAAGGTAACATAGCTAAATTTCCTTTATAAAATGACTATAGAGAATAAAATGCCAAATTCATGTACAGTTTGCAACCTAATTTCCCTGGGTCATGATTTGCAAATGAATAATGTAGTCCCAAAGGGCCACTATATTTTCTGGAAATCATGCTGACTAGTGAAAGAAAATGGTACTTCAGTGAGAATAAAAGGAAAAAGATACGCAAAGAATATAAGTTAACTTTATTTGGCAAACAAAAAGTAAATATTATGTAATTTGAAAAAGGACAAAGAAACTATAGATATAACCATAACCTGTAGATCTGCAAATGGCCTGTGCTATTAATTCTAACTTTTTTTTAAGTATCACTGAATTACTGTTAAAGAAAAACATTTATATAGTACAGAGGCTATAAAAGAGAAAGGACTAGGATACAAGGATGTAAGGTAGAAAGTATCTTCCATCATCCAATCTTTTTCTTCCAAAAGTAACCACTATCGAGTTTCTTATGCATCTTTCCAGAAATTTTCTACACATATACTTTTATCGATTTAACAACTCTTAAAAATTTTCTAAAATTAATCATTGTGATTGCTCTAAAATTATCTAAAATGTCAGCTCTAGAGGTATAAGAATAAAATTTCTAAAATATGGGTCTCATTCCAATTATGAAAACATATGATGAAGACTGTTGGTAAAGTTATAAAACAGAAAATAAATATACCAAATTCTTAAGAATGTGGCCTAATATTCCATCTGCAAAGATCGTTTTTAGCATTTATTTTCACACTATGCAGAAAATTAAAATATACATACTTGATAAATGATGCTGTCACTTTTGACAAGTTACATAATCTATAAATTTACAACAATTTATCAATCCAGTCCATCTTCTTTTCCTCCATTTCCTCTCAATTACACATCATTAAGTCTGTTCCAATTGAGTAATCACTCCTTTGTAAGCAAAACTAGGTCAAATCATAAACTAGCAATAGCACTCCATGTCCTGATGAAAAAAAATCAACAAATAAAAATTTATGTCCAGGCATGGTGGCTCACGCCAGTAATCCCAGCACTTTGGAAGCCTGACCAGCCTGGCTAATGTGGTGAAACCTCGTCTCTACTAAAAATACAAAACTTAGTCGGGCATGGTGGTTCATGCCTATAATCCCAGCTACTGAAGCAGGAGGCAGGAGAATAACTTGAACCCAGGAGGCAACGGCTGCAGCGAGCTGAGATCATTACAGCCTGGACAACAGAGTGAGACTCCATCTCAAAAAAAAAAAAAAATCTAACATACTATTATACAAATACATAGTCTTCAGTAAATATGTCCTAATAGATCAAAGATACCAGTTTTAAATATGCATATCCCAGTTGATTGACGGGGTTAAAAAAAAGACTATGGCACTGAATATGAATCTCAACTCACATTACTTAATACGCATCTCAGTATAAGAGCACGAGTATGAACTTTACCTTCCTTTTTACTTTTTACTAGCTTCCTAAGAAGTGTGAAGAATAAACTTAAGTCAGACCAACAAGTTTAGTTTCCTAACCTGTAAAATGGTTTTTGGGGTGTTTTTTGAGACAAGGTCTCGCTCTGTCACCCAGGCTGGAGTGCAGTGGCATGATCATGACTCTCTACAGCCTCGACTTCCTGGGCTAGGACTAGAGAGAACTCTGCTTAAACAATGACACATTTGAATTTGAAATAGTTTAGATAAGCTCTCAATATAGTATTTCTACTACATTACAGTCATACCATGCTTACCCTCAGATGGACAATTTTCAAGACATGAAAACTCCTTTATACCAAAGAATAAATTGCAATTACTAACAGCAAAATCATGTAAACAGAAGCAAGAAGTCAAATAATGTCTATCCTCCCATATACTGGAAAACCAAAAAACTAAATGACTAATTCAAACCATGTAACTTATTTTTCTGTTGATTTTTATAAATTACAAGGTGAGAGAAAAGGAGAATTATTTTCCGCATGTCATAAACTGGAAAATTAGCTGCAAATTCAAACTTGATGCTTTTTAAATAAACATCTCCTTATTTAATATGCTTTCACACACCTAATGTTTTAATACCTTCAGCAGTCAGCACACTGATACAGAACAGGTCAAACGAGATGTTTTTCAGTTTGGGTGAATTCAAGTGCAACTGTGATTCAATTATTATAGCCCAAACCAATAATATTGAGCACTTTCATGTAAGAAAATTACACAATTTAAATGTGTGAAAAACTCCTTTCCAATGCATTTAACATATCAGCTGGGGTCTTAGTCTTGCCAGTTTGTATTACACATATGGATGATGTGTAATTGCACTTATACTAGTAATAATGCTGTTTCAAAGCTATACAGATTCAGATTCAAGCAAGACAGGAATCATGATGTCTACAGAAGCTAGAGACAAGTTAAAATCATGTACTGAGGCAAAATTACATGGTTGGAACATGAACGAAAGGGCAATATAATCCAAACCCAATAAAAAGTAAAAGCCTCTGGAAAACTGTTATACAACTTGATGGCCAACCTTTTCGTCTTGTGTCTTCATTATTATTGCCATCCTCTCTTAATGGCAAATTATCAAAATATTTAAAAGTTGTAAGACATCTATCTGGTCGCAAAAGGATCTCCAATTTTCTTAATCGGCCCTAGTCCACATGACTCTGAGACAGTGGTAGGCTTAAATACAAGACATAACACTGTGGAAAAAACGGTTCATCCAAAAAAGAAAGAAGTGATGCCTTCGATACCTAAAGTAAAGTAGATCAGAGGCCAGGTGCAGTGGCTCATGCCTGTAATCCAAGCACTTTGGGAGGCTGAGGTGAGCAGATCACTTGAGGCCAGGAGTTCAACACCAGCCTGGCCAACACGGCAAAACGCTGTCTCTACTAAAAATACAAAAAATTAGCTGGCTGTGGTGACACGCACCTGTAGTCCCAGCTACTCAGGAGGCTGAGACACGAGAATCGCTTGAACCCAAGAGGTGAAGGTTACAGTGAGCCAAGATCACACCACTGCATTCCAGCCTGGCAACAGAGCAAGACTGTCTCAAAAAAAAAAAAAAAAAAAAAGTATTAATAGATCAGAGCATTTGGGCCAAAAATTTGTCTTAAAATTTACTGGCATTAAGGTTAAAATTAAAAGGGAAGTGGGTGGCAGGAAAAGACACCCTGTTGGCCAGGGTGGTCTCGAACACCTAACCTCAAGTGATCCACCCGCCTCGGCCTCCCAAAATGCTGGGATTACAGGCATGAGCTAGCTAGCTCAACTAAGCACCCAATACCTCATGCTAAAGGCCTGAAGGAAGAAGAGGCATGCCCATTTCCAAACATAAATGCTACTTATCTCAGTCTCTACTGTTCTATACAATGTTCAATGCTTAATCAAAACTTAGGAGACCCACATATAGAAAAAAACCACCTGTGGCGAAGAGGAAAAAGCAATTAATGCAACAAGATTCAGAGATGACACAGAAGCTAGAAAAATGAAGAAAGGGATTTCTCTGTAATTATGATTAGAATATTAAAGGACAAAGCGAAAAACGAGAAAACATACATGAACAGATGGGTAATTTCAGGAAGAAAAATTATTTTTAGATGGAAAATAATTTCAAAAGCTAAATGCAAATGCTAGAAATAAAAAATACCATGTCAGCAGACTGGGCCCAACTGATGAAAGAATCAATGAACTTGGGCCGGGCACGGTGGCTCACGCCTATAATCCCGGCACTTTGGGAAGTCAAGGTGGGTGGATCACCTGAGATCAGGAGTTCAAGACCAGGCTGGTCAACATGGCAAAAACCCATCTCTACTAAAAATACAAAAATTAGCCAGGCATGGCGGCGCACGCCTGTAATCCCAGCTACTCAGGAGGCTGAGGCACGAGAATCACTTGAACCCAGGAGATGGAGACTGCAGTGAGCCAAGATCATGCCACCGCATTCCAACCTGGGCGACAGAGTGAGATTCTGTCTCAAAAAAAAAAAACAGTCAATGAACTTAAAGATACATTAAGATGCATCAATAGGAATTACCCAAACTACAACATAGGGAGGAAAAGAAAAACAAAAAGAAAAAGAGGCCAGGCGTGGTGGCTCAAGCCTGTAATCCCAGCACTTCAGGAGGCTGAGACGGGTGGATCACGAGGTCAGTAGATCGAGACCATCCTGGCTAACACGGTGAAACCCCATCTCTACTGAAAAAAAAAACACAAAAAACTAGCTGGGTGAGGTGGCGGGCGCCTGTAGTCCCAGCTACTTGGGAGGCTGAGGGAGGAGAATGGCGTGAACCCAGGTGGCGGAGCTTGCAGTGAGCTGAGATCTGGCCACTGCACTCCAGCCTGGGTGACACAGCGAGACTCCATCTCAAAAAAAAAAAAAAAGAAAGAAAAAGAAAAAGAGGAAAGTATCAAATGGTATAATATACATATAACTGGATTCAGAGAAAAAAGAGACTAAAACAAAGGAAATACTTGAGATAATGAGCTAGAATTTTCCAGAAAAAAATTTAAAATCCCAAAACACACATCCAAGAAGTTTAGAGAAATCCTAAGCAGGGTTTCAACAAACACACAAGCCTGGAAACATCAAAGTCAAACAGCATGAAGGCAGCAAGAAGAAAACAAAAAATTACACATATACTTAAGTAAACAGGTAAGAATTACAGCAGACCTTGTGAGAAGCAATACAAGTCAGAAAACAATGACATTTGCACTACTTTAAAAGAGTGTGGCCGAGCATGGTAATTCCAGCACTTTTGGCAGCTGAGGCTGGAGGACAGCTTGAGCCAAGGAGTTTGAGACTAGCGTGGGCAACATGGAAAAACTCATCTCTACAAGAAATTGAAAACGTTGCCAGACGTGGTCATGTGCACCTGTAGTCCAAGCTACTTGGGAGGCTGAGGTGGGAGGATCATCTGAGCCTGGGAGGTCAAGGTTGTAGTAAGCCATGATTGTACTACTGCACTCCAGCCTGGGAAACAGTGAGACACTGTCCCAAAAAAAACATTTTTTTTTAATAATCAAAAAAAGAAAAAAACTTGTCAACACAGAATTTTATATAGGAAAAATATTTTTCAAAAATGAAGGCAATATAAAGATCAGCATCATTAATATAAATAATGTTCTCCATACCAAAGTAAATATATTGTTAGATATTTTTACTCAAAACTTAATAAACACAGTCAAAGTGATATTTGTCCTTGAAATGAGGTTTAAAAACTGGGAGACTCAAACATTTTCCTTAACATTCAACCAAAGTTTATCTTTTCTAAACACCATCTAAAACAATCCTCCCTGTTAATTCTTTTTTTTTTTTTTTTTTTTGAGACGGAGTCTCGCTCTGTCGCCCAGGCTGGAGTGCAGTGGCCAGATCTCGGCTCACTGCAAGCTCCGCCTCCTGGGTTCACGCCATTCTCCTGCCTCAGCCTTCCGAGTAGCTGGGACTACAGGCGCCCGCCACCTCGCCCGGCTAGTTTTTTGTATTTTTAGTAGAGACGGGGTTTCACCGGGTTAGCCAGGATGGTCTCGATCTCCTGACCTCGTGATCCGCCCGTCTCGGCCTCCCAAAGTGCTGGGATTACAGGCTTGAGCCACCGCGCCCGGCCTCCCTGTTAATTCTGATATTGCTTGTCCAATCTATAGCTTGGAAGGCTCTGGAGGAGCATTTTGTTGCTTTAGTTAAAGCAACCAAAAGAAAATTAAATAAGCCTAGGAAAAAATGCTGAATTAAAAAAAGGTTCTTTCTGAATAGTGAAATTAGGGTTTGTCTCTTCATAGCTTTTGTTTTTGAAACAGAGTCTTTCTCTGTCACCCAGGCTAAAGTGCAGTGGTGCTTACCAGAGCCTGGACTTCTTGGGCTCAACTGATCCTCCCACCTCAGCCTCCCAAGTATTAGAGCTAGGACCACAGGCATATGCCACCACACCAAGCATATTTTGTATTTTTTGTAAAGATGGGGTCTCATTATGTTGTGTAGGCTGGTGTCAAACTCCTGGGCTCAAGAAATCCTCTCATCTCAGCCTCCCAAAATGCTAGAAGTACAGGCATGAGCTACCATGCCCAGCTTTCACAGGAAAACTTTCAAATTTTCCTTTATTTTTATTTTATTTTTTTTAATTTTTTTATTTTACTCCAGGCTGGAGTACAGTGGCGTGATCTCGGCTCACTGCAACCTCCACCTCCCAGGTTCAAGAGATTCTCCTCCCTCAGTCTCCTGAGTATCTAAAATTACAGGTGCACACCACCAAGCCCAGCTAATTTTTGTATTTTTAGTAGAGATGGAGATTTCACTGTGTTACCCAGGCTGGTCTTGAACTCCTGGGCTCAAGCAATCCACCCACCCCAGCCTCCCCAAGTGCTGGGATTATAGGTGAGAGCCATCACGCCCAGCCCCAAATTTTTCATTGTGAATATTTACTAAATTTGTTTCAAATGGAAAAATATCCTATTAAACAAAAATGACAATGTACCAGATTTAATTAAATAAGATTACACTTTATAGACAGGGCTGGGGTCAAGCACAAAGCCTTCCAAAGCCTTCTTTCTTTTTTTTTTTTTCTTGAGACGGAGTCTCGCTGTGTCACCCAGGCTGGAGCGCAACGGCACCATCTCGGCTCACTCCAACCTCTGCCTCACAGGTTCCAGCAATTCTACTGTCTCAGCCTCCCGAGTAGCTGGGACTACAGGCGCCCGCCACCACGCCCGGCTAATTTTTGTATTTTTTTAGTAGAGACGGGGTTTCACCGTATTGGCCAGGCTGGTCTCAAACTCCTGACCTCGTGATCTGCCCACCTCGGCCTCCCAAAGTGCTGGGATTACAGGTGTGAGCCACCATACCCAGCCTAAGCCTTCTTTCTTAATGACTGTTGTCTAGGCTATTGGTTTGGAGTACCACTGGCTCCCTACAGGAGGGTGAAGATGCAACAATCAAGAAGGAAACATAGTCCTACCTTTCAGAGTGTTGAAAATCTAAAAGGAGTAGCTTCTAGCTGACATATTCCACTCATAGACACTATCTCTAACAAATGAAGCTAATAACAGCAACTGTTTAAATTCAAAGGCCACAAATACTAAGGTATGAAAAATATGTGGTATACGAAGAGAGCACCCAGGATGATTCAGGGCACTTTATATACTCTAGTCCTCCCCATTATCCTAATAATTTAAGTACTGTCATTCTCATTTATAGATAAGTAAGTATCATCAGAATTCAGATGCTTAAAGGTCACCATCATCACACTGTTCTCAGTCGTTGAACTGTACTTATTGCCAAGATTTACAAGATTTACACCATGGATTTCAATGTCACTTGCTGCTTCTATGCTTACGCCTAAATACAGTAAAATGGACCATATTTAATAAATCTCGCATTAGAATTTTACTTCACTGAGCAAAATAATTTTAAACGGTCTTATTCCTGCCCTTTATAAGATTAAAATCTTAACAGGTCAAAATATTGGGTATTAATACTAAGATTAGCTCTTTCAAACTTTACATTCCTGTATCTCAGTCATAATGAGACTGAATAACTCTCCAGAAATACAATGTTGGAACTAAGTTCAGAAAATACCTTACAGGCTGAAACAATACAAACATGTCAATTGAGATTTAGTAATTCTGATTTCTTCTTCAGCTGAAATAAAAATAGACACCTAGAAAACTCAGATATACATATATAGTAAATATAGAAACACATTGGGCTGGCCAGGCGCGGTGGCTCACACCTGTAATCCCAACACTTTGGAGGGCTGAGGCGGGAGGATCACATGAGGTAAGGAGTGTCAGACCAACCTAGCCAACATGGTGAAACTCCCATCTCTACTAAAAATATAAAAATTAGCCAGGCATGGTGGTGCACATCTGCAGTCCCAGCTACTCGGGACGCTGATTCATGAGAATCACTTGAGCCTGGGAGGCGGAGGTCGCAGTGAGCTGAGACCGCACCACTGCACTCCAGCCTGGACAACAGAATGAGACTCCATCTCAAAAAAAACAAAAATAAAAATAACAGAAATACATTGGACTAATGAATCCCAAATTCAGGATACCAGTTATCTCTGGTGAAAAAGAGAAGCAAGTGATCGAGGAGGGTACATGCAAGGGATTTTAGTTATATTTGTTTGTGAAGCCAGCTGATGAATGCATTGTTTTGCTATATTATAGTGTATTTTTATATAGTACTATGCAGTGTTTTTGTTTTGTTTTGTTTTATTCTCTTACAGCTACCAATCTCAGACACACACGCAATTTTTTTTTTTTTTTTTTGAGACAGAGTCTCGCTCTGTCACCCAGGCTGGAGTGC
>NW_012114253.1:1172526-1198727 GCF_000951035.1 Colobus angolensis palliatus | reverse complement strand
AGGATGGTCTCGATCTCCTGACCTTGTGATCCGCCCGTCTCGGCCTCCCAAAGTGCTGGGATTACAGGCTTGAGCCACCGCGCCCGGCCTGTTTTAGGTTTTCAAACCAGATGTGCCACTTTACATCTGCCTAAATACAAACATAAATTTCACATAAAACATCATCATCATGTTATTATTATAGATTCTAAGATATATGTCCCACCACATACACTAAATTTACAAATTCCGTTCATGAGATGCAAATGCCTTTTGTAACAGAAGATAGTAAAACCCATTTTCATCATCTATACAATGAGGTGACCACCACCACCTGCACAGTCACAGCAGGATTGTGAAAATTAAACAGGGTAGGCCAGGCATGGTGGCTCACGCTTGTAATCCCAGCACTTTGGGAAGCCAAGGCAGGTGGATCACCTGAGGTCAGGAATTCAAGAACGGCCTGACCAACATGGTGAAACCCCATCTCTACTAAAAATACAAAATTAGCTGGGTGTGATGGTGCATGCCTGTGATGCTAGCTACTTGGGAGAGGCTGAGGCAGGAGAACCGCTTGAACCTGGGAGGTGAAGGTTGCAGTGAACCGAGATCACGGCATTGAACTCCAGCCTGGGCAACAAGAGCGAAACTCTGTCTCAAACATTAAAATAAAAAGAAATAAAATAAAATAAATAAAATAAATAAATAAAATAAAAATAAATTAAAAAATAAAATAAATAAATAAAATAAAAAATTAAAATAAAAAGAAAATTCAGCAAGGTAAAAAATGAATAGTCCACATAGGATATTTTCATCAAAAGTTAGTTATTACTACTGGCAAAAGCTAACCTATAAAGATGCAAACATATGAGACCGTGTGTCAGTATTTAACAACACTACGGTCCTCATATGTGGTCTTACTCCTGATGGTGTACATATTTTCCCTGACTCCCAATTTGTAGAATAAGCCTGGGAATGAATTCATGTATAACTAATATGAAGGATGTAACATACCCAGGTCCCAGGCATATGATCAATCATGCCAGAGCTCCCTGTTCTCACTAGAAAGACTTCTAATAATAAATATAGCATCTACTTTATTCCTAGCATAGACAGACCCTTATGAAAACAGAAACAAAGAACATACTCCCTTGCCAAAGAAAAAAAAAAAAAAAGAGGGGCCGGGCGCGGTGGCTCAAGCCTGTAATCAACAACAACAGGTTGGGCATGGTGGCTCATGCCTATAATCCCAGCACTTTGGGAGGCCGAGACAGGTGGATCATGAAGTCAGTAGTTCGAGACCAACCTGACCAACATGGTGAAATCCCATCTCTACTAAAAATACGAAAATTAGCCAGGCCTGGTGGTGGACGCCTGTAATCCCAGCTACTCAAGAGGCTGAGGCAGGAGAATTGCTTGAACCTGGGAAGCGGAGGTTGCAGTGAGTCGAGATCACACCATTGCACTCCAGCCTGGGTAACAAAGCGAGATTCCGTATCAAAAAAAAAAAAAAAAAATACTCCCTTGCCTTAACTACATGGTTTAATGGGAAAAACTGATAAATAATAACATCACAATACAGTGCCCAAATGCCTGGAAAAAGTTACCCATAGCTGGTAGTAGAGTAACTAACCCAGGAAGGGAATGGTAGGAATCATCACAATACTGATAGGTATTGCCTGTCATATACCTCTGCCTCTTCATCCTTTCCCTTGCACCTCAAATCTGCTGGTTCTGATCCTTTCTGAAAGCAGCCAGAAAACAGTATTTACGCTTTAATATATTACAGAACTGCACTGTTCAATAGGTAGCCTCCAGGAATGCTGGGCTATTGAACTCTTGAAATCTGGCTGGTTCAAGACAAGGTGTGCTATTACTGCAAGTGTAAAACATACACTGAAGTGCAAAGGGTTAGTACAAAGAATGTAAAATACAGTATCTCACTAACAAATTTTTTATATGATATCTTAATATTTTTATATATTGAGTTAAATATTAAAATTGATTTTTCCTGTTTCTTTTTACTTTTTAATGTAGCTACTAAAAAATCTAAAATTACATGGGTGGTTCATGTGACATTACTTTGTTCTTGTTTGTTTTGTTTTTCCTTTTTTTTTGGAGACTACGTCTCACTCTTGCTCAGGCTAGATTGCAGTGGCACAATCATAGTTCACTTTAACTTTGAACTCCTGGGCTAAAGTGATCTTCCTGCCTCAGCCTGATGACTACCTGGGGCTACAGGTGTGCACCACCACACTTGGCTAACTTATTTTAATTTTTGTAGAGACAAGGTCTCCCTACATTGCTCAGGCTGGTCTCAAACTCTGGCTTCAAGAGATCCCGCCTCAGCCTTCAAAGTGCTGGCATTACAGGCATTAGACACTGCACCTGGTCTCACACTAGGTACTGGACACCATCATCTATGAAAAAAATTAAAATGTATACATAATACACCTCAGAAGTATTCAACAAAGTACAGTTGACTAGGCATGGTGGCTCATCTCATGCCTGTAATCCCAACACTTTGGGAGTCAGAGGCAGGAGGATCACTTGAGCCTTGGAGTTTGAGACCAGCCTGAGCAACATAGTAAGACCTTATCTCTACAAAATTAAAAAATAATAATAACAATAATAGCCAGGCATGGCAGTGCACACTTGTACTCCCAGCTACTCAGAAAGCTGAAGTGGGAGGATCACTTGAGCCTGGTGGTCAAGGCTGCAGTGAGCTACAACGGTGCCATTGCACTCCAGTCTAAGCAACAGAAGACCCTGTCTCAAAAAAAAAAAAAAAAAAAAAGATAATTAAATGTGAATCCCAGATTGAAACTTCAAAAATAACTAGCTAAAGTAATCCATAACTAAATCTAAATGTTATATTTTTAAAAAGCAAACAAAGAAAAGACCTACGCTCTCAGAATCCTAATTACCTTGGGCACGTTTATGGTTTGACAATGACACTCATTAACTCAACAAATTAAAACCACAACTCTACTTTTCTGAATTAACCGATATGGAGTAAAACTGTTCCTCCTCGTTTTGCATTAATTACACTAGAAACAGCCCAGTTAACACCGTTCATCAAAGTCAGACCACAACATCAAACCTAAGCTCTTTTCATAGGAAACACAGAGGGGAAAATTTCAAAACATCCTGGAAACACCATTAACTGTATTAATGCAATCCATTTAAATTACCTGTCCATCCATATTTATATAATCAGTCCCCTAAAGCTAAAAGTCAGAGCTCTGGCTCTTCACTGTCTAGAGAGAAGTCATGAAAAATAACTCAATAGGTACATGAATCACAATGACCCAAGTCCCTCAAGAGTGACCTGAAAAAAACATGGAACAGAGCAAGAGTAAAAAATCCTCAAGTTCACTCCAAACAAAAAGAAAAGAATTCCTAAGCCCTCCTTCCCCAAACCAAGGAGGTTGTACATGGCTGAGAAGGTTCGGCACAGACCAAACCAAAGGAAATATGAATGATCTTAATATCAAGATGTCCGGTGGGGCGCAGTGGCTCACACCTGTAATCCCAACACCCTGGGAGGCTGAGCAGGCAGATCACTTCAGGTCAGGAGTTCAAGGTCAGCCTGGTCAACACGGCCAAACTCCATCTCTACTAAAAATATAGCCAGGCATGATGGCAACACGCCTGTAATCACAGCTACTCGGGTGGCTGAGGCAGGAGAATCGCTTGAACCTGGGAGGCACAGGTTGCAGTGAGCCAAGATCACACTACTGTACTCCAGCCTGGGCAACAGAGTAAGACTGTTTCAAAAAAATAAAGAAAAAAAAAATTCACTTCCTAATGTGAAAAAAGAGCTAAATACTATCATTGCCCATTAATTTGGGGTTTTTTTGCTTTGTTTTTTCAGACAAAGTCTCACCCTGCCATCCAGGCTAGAGTGCAGTGGTGTGATCACAGGTCACTGCAGCCTTGACCTCCTGGGCTCAAGCAATACTCATACCTCAGCCTCCTGAGTAGCTGGGGCTATAGGTGTGCACCACCACATCAGGCTAATGTTTTTTTTTTTTTTTTAATTTGTTGTAGAGACTTGCTCTCACTATGTTGCCCAAGCTGGTCTCAAACTCCTGAGCTCAAGCAATCCTCCTGCCTTGGCCTCCCAAAATGCTGGGATTATAGGCATGAGCCACTGTGCCCAGCTTAGTTTCTAACTTTGACCAATTAGATAACTGGTAATGAAATATTCCAAGTTCTAAGAAGATGTCAAGTACAACATGCTTGGTTTGCACTTTATCAGGTCCCAAAACAAATCCACTTCAAAGGGAAAAAACATCTTCCTCTACTCATGCGCCAAACCCTGTTTATACTATTACTCTAGAAAAGAAACTAAAACAATATATCCACTGAGAAATAATCAACTTATTTCTGGATCATGACAAGCCAAAAATCTTGACAAGAAGGCTGGGTGTGGTGGTTCACACCTGTAATCCCAGAACATTGGGAGGCTGAGGCAGGAGAACTGCTCGAGGCCAGGAGTTTGAGGCAGCAGTAAGCTACAATCTCATCACTGCACTCCAGCCTGGGTGACAGAGTGAGACCCTGTCTCAGAAAAAAACCAAAAAAAACATAAGAAACGATAGGCTCTAAATCCAACAATCAGCATCATGCTGGTAACTCAAAGCTTTCGAAAAAGATATTGTGCAAATAACAAGGCAAATACCAATTTAATATCCTTTATATTACATATAAGACCTAAATGAACTCACTACTGAGCATCCTAATTCTCTAAGCTAGGGGTCTTAACTATATGGTATATCTAAAACTCAAGCTGCAAAATCTGATTCAGGTCTATTTAATTTTTTTTTAAGATGGGTTTCACTATGTTGCCAACATAGAATGCAGTGGCTCTTCACAGCCACGATCATCGCAAAAGATAGCCCTGAACATCTGGCCTCAAGCCAAACTCCTGCTTCAGCCTCCTGAGTAGCTAGGACTACAGACCCACCTTGGTCTATATAATTTAAAAACTACAAAACTGACTCCAACAGCCAGCACTGAGTACAACTATCCCAGCCTTACCACATCCCTAGAATCATCCTAATTAAGATAGTATTTCCTTCCATTAGAAAAAAATGTAAAAGATTCCTTACTTGGGTCACCCAAGTCTAATGAAAATATTAACTAACTTTGCTCAGTGATTTAAAAAGTTAGCAAACATTTCCCACATTCTTAAAAACATTCTCCAGATTTAGCTCAGTCTGTCTTCTCTCTATAAGAGTATGTCATAATGTGTCTTTCTCAGGAAAATACAGTATTTCTCTAGACATTTGTGGATAACCAACACAGTAACAAAATCATTATGAAACTGATTTTTTAATTGCAAAGAAGGCAATAACCTACAGAAACAACAGCATAGGAACAATAAAATGTTCTTCCTTTCACTGAAATTGAAGGTCCCAGTAGCATGGGCAATTTTTTTTTTTTGAGACAGAGTCTTGCTCTATTGCCCAGGCTGGAGTGCAGTAGCACAATCTCGGCTCACAGCAACCTCAACCTCCTGGGTTCAAGTGAGCCTCCTGCCTCAGCCCCCTAAATAGCTGGGACTACAGGAATGTACCACCACACATGGCTAATTTCTGTATTTTTATTAGAGACAGGGTTTCACCATATGCCCAGACTGGTCTTGAACTGGCCTCATTTGATCCACCTGTCTTGGCCACCCAAAGTGCTGGGATTACAGGCGTGAGCTACCACATCTGGCCTTGGCAAAATTATTTATGCAGGTTATAAAAAGATAAAATTAAAGTAAGCAGTTTTCAGCAATGGCTGATATGAACACTACTATTTGAAAACAAGACTATATTGTAAAAACTATACAAAATAGAACCTGAGAAAAGCAGACATATCCAGGGTTAGGAATGAAAAGCAATTAATTACTTCCCTATTTTATAAATGCTCTGAAGCTTCAATTAAGTTCTTCACTCAAGAAATTAAGAGCAAAATAAGATTTGTTACCAGTTACTAAAATAAAAACCAACTATCACTTTGAAAGCATCTAAGGAAAAAATAAGGTGTTCTAAAATAAAGTTTTCTGCACATCAATTTGAGAATGACTTAATGAATGTGATAAATCCATAACATACATATTTTTTAAATGAGAACGTTATAATCATTACATTACAGTTTATATTTATTCAGCTAAATATCTTGAACCGACTGTTCTAAGAACTTCACAAGTCAATGTTAACCCTCAAAAAAATCCTAGAAACAATTATAATTCCCGTATTTCAAAACAGAAAACCCCGGTGCATAGCAGCAATGCAGTCTGCCCAAGGTCATACTACATAAATTAAGAGGTGTCAACCAACTCCAACTGGGGTTCTTAACTACTCACCAAACTGTTTCTCTTTCTGTGTCATGTTACAGAAGAATCTACAACACACTGAATGAAGAAGAAAAGCTGTGAGACAGCATGTGTGTTTGAATTGAACATTACCATTTCTAATTCAGAAAAATATTTTTTTCTTTGTGTGTGTGTGTGTGTGTGTAGTTCTATGTACGAAAAAAAAAGTATGGAAAAAGATTTTTATTTCAAAAGAACTTTGTGTTTTTCTTCCTACCAAGAGAAAAAAAAACAAGATCCTGCTTACTTAGTGATTACAATACTACAGTATGTTTTCTATTTGACACTAAGAAAGTGAAGAAACAAAGACAAAAAGCAGATTCCACCCTGTAGGAGAGAAATGGTACAGGCAACAGGAAAAGGTTTTAAAATGTTTTAATTAGGCCAGGCACAGTGGCTCATGCCTGTAGTCCCAACACTTTGGGAAGCCAAGGCAGGAAGATAGTTTGAACCTAGGAGTTCAAGACTAGCCTGGACAACATAGTGAGACCCTGACTCTACCAAAAATTTTTATAACTTAGTCAGTCGTGGTGGTGTGGGCCTGTAGTCCCAGCTACCAGAGAGGCTGAGGTAGAAGAATCGCTTGAGTCTGGGAAATCGAGACTGCAGTGAGCTGTGACTGTGCCACTGTGCCCCATCTAGCCTGGGCAACAGAGCAAGACCCTGTCTCAAAAAAAAAAAAAAAATGCTAATCAGTGCCACCCAAGGACTCAAGATAATAATAGTTCCCTAATTTTGTTACAAAGAGAATTTAGCCTGGCACAGTTCCATGTGCCTGTAATCTCAGTCATTTCCAAAAAAATGTAGATAGATATGTATTACTGAACCATAAAGCTACTCAGGAGTCTGAAGTGGGAGGATCACTGAGTCCGGGCATTTAAAGTCAGCCTAGGCAACTCAGTTAGACGTCGTCTCAGGGAAAAAAACATGTATTAGGATTCTAAAAGTGGCTAATGGTCAGCCATAATGGCTCACGCCTGTAATCCCAGTATTTTGGGAGGTCGAGGTGGGTGTATTGCTTGAGCCCAGGTGTCTGAGACCAGTCTGGGCACATGATGAAACCCCCACTCTACAAAAAAAAATACAAAACTACAAAAATTAGCCAGTGTGGTGGCATGTGCCTGCGGTCCCAGCTATTCAGGAGGCTGAGGTGGGAGAATCGCTTGAGCCTGGGAGGTGGAAGTTGCAGTGAGTTGAGATCGTATAACCGCACTCCAGCCTAAGTGACAGAGTAAGACCCTAGCTCCCCCAAAATTAGATTTTTTTGAGTGGCTAACTAGAATACATGCTACAAAGCAAAATAATACAAAGTAAATACAAACAAAAAATAAGAAAACCAATAAAGATCTAAATGGAACCAGGAACCAAACCATCTAAAACTCATAATAGCTAACACTTAATTTCCACAACCTTTTTACCTACTTCATACTCTGACATACTTCCCTTCACACATTTTGATCTACTTCTATAATTTATCCCCAAAAATATCCATTCAAGTAAAAGAAGTTGTATAAAAATGTTGAGTGTAGCATGGTTCACAAGAAAAACAGAAATAACCCAAGTAGATTAGAAAGAATTGAATAAAAATAAATTAAGCAGCATCCGTAATTCTAGTCATTTCCAAAAAATGGAAATAGATATCTATTACTGAAACATAAAACTGTTACTACAGAAATTACATTAAAAAGAAAAAGTAGGCTGGGTGTGGTGGCTCATGCCTGTAATCCCAGTACTATGGGAGACCGAGACAGGCAGATCACTTGAGGTTAGGAGTTCGAGACCAGCCTGACCAACATGATGAAACCCTGTCTCTACTAAAAATACAAAAATTAGCCAGGTGTGGTAGCAGGCGCCTGTAATCCCAGCTACTAGGGAGGTTGAGGCAGGTTGAGGCAGGAGAATAACTTGAACCCAGGAGGCGGAGATTGCAGTGAGTCAATTTCGCACCACTGCACTCAAGCCTGGGCAACAGATTAAGAATCCGTCAAGAAAGAAATGAAAAAAATAAAGGAGGGAAGGGGAGGGGAGGAAAGGGGAGGGGAGGGGAGAGGCAGGGAGGGGAGAAAGAGAAAGAGAGGAAAGCAAAGGAAGAAGGAGAAAGAGAGAGAGAGAAAGAGAAAGAAAAGAGAAAGAAAAAGAAAACTATAAAACAGTATAAGAAAGAATACTATAAAACAGTATACAACATTTTTTAGTTAAAATTTAAAATATTGTAATAGGCATAGAAAGTCTGGAGAAAGACTTCAAACAGTTAACCAAGGAGGTGTGAAACTACAGGGAATTCCATTTACTAATGTATGTCTATAATGTACAGTAAGATACATGTATTTCTTCTTTAGCACAAAATAAATTTCATTATAACAAACAATTATTAAACATACAAAATATTTTTGAAAATTTTTTATTTATACACTTTGGGAGGCCGAGGCGGGCAAATCACTTGAGGCCAGGAGTTCAGGACCAGGCTGGCCAACATGGCAAAACCCCATCTCTACTAAAAATATTTTTTAAATTAGCTGGGTGTGGTGGTACGTGCCTGTAGTCCCAGCCACTCAGGAGGTTGAGGCACCAGAATCACTTGAACCCAGGAGGCGGAGGCTGCCATGAGCCAAGATCATGCCACCGCACTCCAGCCTGGGTGACAGAGCATGACTGTCTCCAAAAAAAGAAAAAATTTATTTATAAAAGAAATGAGGTCTCCCTAAGTTGCCCTGGCCCGTTTCGAACTCCTGGCCTCAAGGTTCATATGCATGAGACACTATGCCAGATCCAAAATATTTTTAAGAAAGCAAATAACAAAATGAAACAATTTCATGTTCCCCCCCGCCCGGCTTCCATTTTTTTGCTGCAAGCAATGTCATGTTTTGAGAGAGCTCTGATAGTCCAAATAGAGCTCCAAAAATTAATTCCAAGTATCTATGGGTAATCTTTGGGAGATAACATCTCTTCCATAACAATAACAGTTATCTGCTTCAATCTTTATTTATTTTGGAGACAAAGTCTCACTGCTGTGCAGGCTAACGTGTGCTGGCACAATCATAACTCACTCTAGCCTCAATCTTGAGGGATCCCCTTGAGGGAACCTCCCACGTCAGCTTCCAGAGTAGCTAGGACTATAAACACTACAGGAGGACACTACCACACCCATCTTTTTTTTTTTTTTTTTTTGGCAAAGATGGGGTCTCGCTATGTTGCCTAGGCTGGTCCCAAGCAATCCTCCCACCTTGGCCTCCCAAAGTGCTAGACTTACAGGCATGAGCCACTGGTTCCTGACCCTGCTTCAATCATTTTTACGGATGAAATACAACAGAACTCTTGAGAAACAAAAGCATCTTGGTACACTCTGAGTAGTAGACAGGTTTAACAATGTTAAACTGCACCTAAATAGTAAAATGGCTTTGTCTCAGGTCATAAAGTAAATTTTAATAGATTATAATAAATAAACCATTAAAAGACAAAGAAAAGAATGAGTCCCATCTTTCAAAAAGCCCATGAAGACGCATTTTACCAGGCCAGATTTCTTTCTCATAGTTTCTACCTTCTAATCTTTGAAATGGAGGGTTTTCAAATTATGCAGATCTTGGTCACTAATATCAACACAGCAGAACACTAGAAGAGGTAAAGCACGTACTGATAAGCATGTGCCTTGTTAAATAGTCTAATTCTCCAGGAAATGAGTTTTGTTTTATGCTGGCTAGAATAATAATAGCATTGTTTCCTGGCCAGGCATGGTGGCTCATGCCTATAATTCTAGCACTTTGGGAAGCCAAGGTGGGAGGATTGCTTGAGCCCAGGAGTTAAGAGACCAGCCTACATAGCAAGAAAAAAAAATTATGCAATTATTTCTTGAGTACCAACCATATCTCTATCAATGTATTTGGTATTTTGCATAGAGGGCTCATGTAATCCTCAGAACAACTTGTAAGGTATCATCAACCTTCTCATATAGACAAGGAAACCAAGTTCCATGATGTTACATTAAGAGAAGTGCCAAAGATCACATGACTACTTCAAGTAGAACCAGAGCTTTAAAAAAAAAAACCCTAAGGTTTAACTCTCAAGTTTTGCTCTATCTTCTAAATCCAATGATCCTGACGAATATATCTCTTAAAGTGTCCAGTTTATTTGATGCCTTTTTTTTTTTTTTTTTTAAGTGTCAGGGTCTCACTGGTCTCAAACACGTAGCCTCAAAGGATACTTCCACACTGCCCCCTGACTCAGTGGGATTACAGGTTTGCGCCACCACACCCAGCTATGCTACGTGTTTTATCAAATGGAATTCACTTGAAACAAAATTAAAAACTTATATACATTGTGATTTCCCTTAAGGAAAACATAAATATTCAAGTGTGGATGGTAAAGTCTCACCAAAACCATTTAGTTATCCAGTATATTAGGAATAAAATTTGGTAACATACAAATCTCTACGACAAAATCTAGCCAATATCACAAAATTCTCACAGGCTAAAAATTACAGTAAATGGGCTGGGTGTGGTGGCTCATATCTGCAATCCCAGTGCTTTGGGAGGCCACCACAGGAGGATCACTTGAGGCCAAATGTTTGAGACCAGTCTGCGCAACACAGTAAGACCTCATTGCTACAAAAAATATTTTTAATTTTTTTTTTTAATTAGCTGATTGTGGTGGGCACAGGACTGCAGTTCTAGCTACACAGAAAGCTGAGGCAGGTGGATCAACTGAGCCCAGGAGTTCGAGGCTGTAGTGAGCCAAGATAGTGCCACTGCACTCCAGCCTGGGCAACACAGTGAGACCCTGTCTCCAAAACTAAAAAAAATTCAGGAGTAGAGGTTGGAGGATTACTTGAGCCTAGGAATCGCAGACCAGTCTGAGCAACACAGTGAGACCCAGTCTCTACAAAAAAATTTTTTTAATTAGCCAGGCACAATGGTGTGCACCTGTAGTCCTAGCTAATCAGGAGGCTGAGGCAGGAAAATCGCTTGAACCCAGGAGGTTGAAGCTGAGGTGAGCCATGGCTGCACCACTGAATTCCTGCCTGGGCAATAGAGCAAGACCCTGTCTCAAGAACTTTTATAAAGTACAGTAAATGAAGGGCAAACATATGGTTATTAACAGTTAATTTCAATAACTAATAATATGCAAATCAGAAAGGCAATTGATATTTACAAAATATTAAAATTGGCCGGGCACGGTGGCTCACACCTGCAATCCCAGCACTTTGGGAGGCCAAAGCAGGTGGATAACCTGAGGTCAGGAGTTCGAGACCAGCCTGGCAACATGGCCAGTCTCTACTAAAATTACAAAAAAAATTAGCCAGGCATGGTGGTGGGCACCTGCAATCCCAGCTACTAGGGAAGCTGAGGCAGGAGGATCACTTGAACCTGGGAGGCGGAGGTTGCAGCGAGCCAAGATCATGCCATTACACTCCAGCCTGAGCAACAAGAGCAAAACTCCATCTCAAAAATACATAAATAAAATTACATAAATTAGATGGTGACAACAGTAATTCAATAACTGGAATAAGAAAAATTAATAGTCACAAGGAGGTTTTCATTTCACACAAGAAAGTCTATAAAATACTACTACTATCAATGCAATAATTGTAATAAAAGGCAAACCTGAACTCTTCAAAAGCTAGTAAGTTACCTAAAGATACAGTTATTTCAGAAATTTCAGGATTTGGGTGGGGTGCAGTGGCTCCCGCTTATAACCCCAGCGCTTTGGGAGGCTGAGGCAGAGCAGTCTCAGGCAGATCACCTGAGGTCAGGAGTTCTAGACCAGCCTGGCCAACATGGCAAAAACCCATTTCTATTAAAAATACAAAAATTAGCCAGGTGTGGTGGCGGGTGCCTGTAATCCAGCTACTCTGGAGGCTGGGGCAGGAGAACCGCTTGAGCCCAGGAGGCAGAGGTTGCAGTGAGCAGAGATCATGCCACTGCACTCCAGCCTGGGCAAAAGTGAGAATGCATCTCAAAAAAAAAAAAAGAAAGAAAGAAATTTCAGGATTTCCACTTCACAGTATCTATTTTTTTGAGGAGATGATATAGGTCCAAAATCACAACTAAAATATACTTGGAAAATACTCTGTATAAGAAACTCCACTCCACAAAACATAAATAGTATGCAGACATAAAAAACTGACCATAATACAAACGTACCATGAATTAACACAGGTATTTCCACTTTTTTAAATAATATATTCATTTAAAAAAATTATTTGAATTCCCTACAGACAACCAAAAAAAAATTATTGGAAGACCTCATCCTTCATTCATAACTATGAATAGAAACTACTAATTCCCATACATTAACAAAGTAAAGAACAAAGAGATCTCCCAGAGGAGAGAGATGGTGCACAGTATAGGAAAAGGTTTATTAGATTTCAAATTAGTATATTTGAAAAGACTCATGATTAATAGTCATAAAACATGGGAGGCCAAGGAGGGAAGACTGCTTGAACCCAGGGGTCCAAGACCAGCCTGTTCAACATTGTGAGACCTCATTTCTACAAAAGATAAACAAAATTAGCTGAGCATGGCTGCGCACACCTACGGTCCTAATTATCTGGAGGGCTGAGGTGGGAGGATCACTTTGGCCGGGGAGGTCAAGGCTGCAGTGAGCCATCATCATGCCACTGCACTCCAGCCTGGGCAACAGAGCAAGACTCTATCTCAAAAAAATTGTTTAAAGTCATAAAATAAGGTACAACTGCTACCCCCCAAAAAAAGCAGCAGAAAGAAAAGTTCTTAGTATTGAAAAAGTGACTGTCAAGTTGTTGCTCTTTTATTTACATACTTTTCAATTCAGCAATTCTATTTATAGGACTCCATTCTACTAAAATTCATATACACAAAGATATATATGCACAAGGATATGCACTACAACTTTAATATCAAAATATCCATTAAAAACTACATTAATATCCACAAATAGGAAAAAAATAATAGTACAACTAGACTACACAACAGTCTGTATGTATTGACACGGCAAAGATTTATATGATACATAAATAAGGAGACACTAAGCATGGGCAGTATAATCCTACTTATATTCTTTTTACACAGTAATGTAATACAATAATAATATTAACAGCAACTACTATACCTATTTTACTATATAACACTGGTTGTCAGGTACTATTTTAAGCATTCTAAATGTATTAACTCATTTAATCCACAGAACTCAAGACACCAGAGTCTGTAACTATCACTCTCTGTAAATACAAATATAAAGATACTGGGGCACAAACAGGTTAAATCGCTTTCCTAAGACATACAGCACTAAATCAAGAGAGCTGGGACTCCAAGTCCACCAAGGCGATACTTCACATTTCCAGCACTCAGGACACAAACCAAAGCCCAGCTCCAGTCCATCCTCTAAAACCTCTGCTTTTCTCTCTCTCCCTCTTCTTCTCCTTATACGTAAATGCATACAAAAAGGTAAGAACGGACACCAAACTGTCAACTGTGATAACCTTTAATCATGAAAGTATAAGTGAAAAGAGTTTTTCCCATTTTAAAATACATCATATGAAGGTATATATCTATATAATTGGCCAGGTGCAGTGGCTCACACCTGTAATCCCCCGGCACTTTGGGAGGCCAAGGCGGGTGGATCACGAAGTCAGGAGTTCGAGACCAGCCTGGCCAACATAGTGAAACACCGTCTCTACTAAAAATACAAAAAATTAGCCAGGCATGGTGGCAGGCACCTGTAATCCCAGTTATTCAGGAGGCTGAGGCAGGAGAATCTCTTGAACTCGGGAGGCGGAGGCTGTAGTGAGCTGAGATCATGCCACTATACTCCAGCCTGGCAACAGAGCAAGACTCTGTCTCAAAAAATAAATAAATAAATAAATAAATCTATATAATTTGTATTATTTATAAAACACATGCATTATTTTGCTAAGTTTTTTTTTTTTTTTCTGAGACAGTCTCACACTGTCGCCCAGGCTGGAGTGCAATGGCGCAATCTCAGCTCACGGTAACCTCCGCCTCGCGGGTTCAAGCAATTCTCCTGCCTCAGCCTCCTGAGTAGCTGGGATTACAGGTGCCTGCCACCACACATGACTAATTTTTTGTATTTTTAGTAGAGACGGGGTTTCACTAATGTTGGCCAGGCTGGTCTCGAACTCCTGACCTTGTGATCCGCCCTCCTAGGCCTCCCAAAGTGCTGGGATTACAGACGTGAGTCACGGCGCCCAGCCTTTGCTAAGTGTTGAACCTAAACCAAAATCTCAAAAAATACATGAACCTAGGATATGAACAAATAATTTCCAAAACAGGAAATAAATGGCCTGTGTGGTCGCTCACGCCTGTAATCCTGGCACTTTTTGGGACGCTGAGGCGGGCGGATCACGAGGTCAGGAGATCGAGACCATCCTGGCTAACACAGTGAAACCCCGTCTCTACTAAAAACACAAAAACAAAATTAGTCTGGTGGGGTGTAGGCGCCTGTAGTCCCAGCTACTCAGGAGGCTGAGGCAGGAGAATGGCGTGAACCCAGGAGGTGGAGCTTGCAGTGAGCGGACATCCAGCCACTGCACTCCAACCTGGGCGAAAGAGTGAGACTCCGTCTCAAAAAATATATATAAGCCTAGTAAACAAGGGAGAAAAAATAAACCTTACAAGTAATGAAAGAAATGCAAACTAAAATCGTCTATCATTTTCACCTAACAAATTAACAAAAATTGAAAGACTGCAATATTTAATGCTGATAAAAAGAGCAGAACCTGAAAATATGTACATGTATTATGTATCAATAAAAACAATTTTAAAAATGTAACAAGCACTAGGGTACACTGCAGGTAAAGTGAAAATTCGTATCTGGTAATATACATCAATTTTCCTCGTGTTCACACCTGTTGACTCAGTAATTTTTACTTTTACTAAGGAAATATCTAAAATACTGAAAAGCATTATGCACAAAGATGGTTTCCAGTAATCCTTTTTTTCTTTTCTTTTTAAGAGAAGAGTCTCATTCTGTCACCCAAGCTGGAGTGTGCAATAGCACAATCATAACTCACTGCAGCCTCAAACTCCTGAGCTCAAGCAATCCTCCCAGCTCACATCCCAAGTAGCCACGGCTACAGGCACACTCCATTAGGCCTCACTAATTTTTTTCTAATTTCATAGATACAAGGTCTTGCTATGTTGCCCAGGTTGGTCTTGAACTCCCAGGCCTAAAGCAATCTGCCTACCTTGGCCTCCCAAACTGCTGGTTATTACAAGCATGAGCCACCCTGCCTGGTCTTAGCACTCCTTTCAATAGCAAACTGTTAACTTAAAAATCGAGTAAATGGTGCATGTCTGTAATCCCCGCAACTCAAGAGGCTGAGGTGGGAGGATAGTCAGAAGTTCAAAGTCAGCCTAGGAAACATAGCAAGATCCTCATGTTAAAAAAAGAAAAAAAAAAAACAAAAATCCACCAATAAGGAATGTGTTTTCAGTAAATTGTGGCATGGTCATGTATCTAATATTATAAAGCCATTAAAGATGCCTTCAAAATGTTTACTGAAATGTGACTATACTGGCCAGTTAGGGTGGCTCATGCCTGCAATCCCAGCGACTGGGTAAGCTGAGGCAGGAGGATAGCTTGAGCCCAGGAGCTGGAGGTTACAGTGAGCTATGATCATGCCACTGTACTCCAGCCTGAGCTACAGAGACTCTATCTCTTAAAAAAAAGAAACAAATGTTAATATATCAATATGTTAAAATAGGAAAAATAATACAAAGTTACATTTACAGTATGATTTGCAGCTATGGAAATGTGTGTATACATATAAACACGTATATGCCAACCCATATGTATATAAATGTGTACAAAAATATGTATAATATATAAACAAAAAATTCCCTCAACAAAATTTATCAAAATACATCAATGAGTTAGAGTTATGAGTAAACTGTTGTTCTTTTTTTCTTTTCCTGTATTTTCCACAATGATTACATATGGCTTTCCTAGAGAACGGGGGTTTTTCTGTTTCTTAAGCAAAAAAGCCTTTTCTCTTCATCACACTGAAAGAGAAATGAATGAAGTACTGTGTTACTGTCTATCCAGATATACGGTATTTTACTGGTTGCTAAGCAGCAGATCCTAGTGTTTTTACATCATGCCTATCTCCAGTCACAGGCAGAAAGGACAGGAACTCAGGCACAAACTCACCCCATCCAAATGGCAGTGTATTTCCTCTTGGACAGTGGCCCAAAGAGCACATACAGCAACTTTAATTCTCTGCTCAAACCACTCCCCACCTCTCACCTTAACATACCAAGCAGATTTTTTATATGGAACAGTATTCCTCACACGAGCTGCACGAAAGGGAAGACCTTTTTAATCCTCTACTATATACCACCCACTCCATCCCTGAGAGATAATTTGCATTTAAGTATATTCACCCACCAAGCTAGAAATCACCATCATTCTGGACATGTATCTGTCATCAACTGACACAGACAGGTAAGCCTTGCTGTTTTCTGAAAATAGCCAATCCTGCTCAGTGAATGACAGCATCAGCTAAGATTTCTTCTACTGCAGAGAATGGGTGGGTCCCCCACTAATGCTGTAAATCCCAATACTCAGTGTCATTCCCTCCAAACAGCAGAATCTACAGTATGGAAATTCTTCCACAAGAAAAGCCCAATTCTTGTGGCCACAACCATTAAGAGAATCCCGAGTCAGGGCATTCTCCCCAAGCTTCTCTTCCTGCATCTTCACAGGAACCACAGAAGCCAAGTCCTATACTATGCCCGCCCCTGCTGCAGCAGCAGCCATTTTTGGCTGAGCCTTGCTGCAGTCCCAGATGAAAGCCAGGACAGCAAGGACAAGATGGCAAAGGACTTTTAAAATGGAAACTCTTTAACAAAAATAACAATGAAGCAGGCATCATAAAAAATGTTGCAATAATATGCCATGTCATTTAAAATAAGGTTTAAAAAAAAATGCCTATACTCAAGCACTTTAAACCGTTTTTCATAGCATCATGAAAAATTTGAGGAAACCTAATTCATCACAATGTGAGATCGGCACTATACTGATTCTATAGTAAAACCAACATTAATCAGAATGGAGAACACAATGCTTAACGAGTTTAGCTTCTACTCAACTAATAGTTAACAACAACAACAAAAACTCCCTTGATTTCTGTTGAAAATCTAAATGCATTTTAAATTCCTCTTCACTGTCTTAAAATAATGTAATTTAATCTTTGCTGAATGAAGAGTTCACGGGGAGTCAAATTTTAACTTGTTTTCATTTTCCAAAATAGAAGTGGCTTTAATTTGCTAATTATAAAAATAACTGGCCAGGTGCGGTGGCTCAGACCTGTAATCCCAGCACTTTGGGAGGTCGAGGCAGGTGGATCACCTGAGGTCGGGAGTTCGAGATCAGCCTGGCTAACATGGTGAAACCCCATCTCTACTAAAAATACAAAATTAGCTGGGCATGGTGGCACGTGCCTGTAATCCCAGATACTTGGGAGGCTGAGGCATGAAAATTGTTTGAACTCGGGAGGCGGAGGCTGCAGTGAGCCAGAATCATACCACTGCACTCCAACAGTGAGACTCTGTCAATCAATCAATCAATCAATCAATCAATAACATGGTTAAACAAAATATTTCTTATTGCAGAAAGAAATCAAATGACCTAATCTCACCAGCAACCAGTAACCACATGAACACTGCTGTATAATCAAGCACCTTTTCCTAATGTATTTAAATAAAATTTGACTATACATGCTATTTTTAACTAACTTCCACAGAGAAAATGTGCACTTTTTTATATCAGTAAATGTTTCTGCAACATTTTTAATGGTTATATAGTATTTCAATGCCTATATAGCCTGTAATTTGCCCAACGTCATATTACTAGGCCTTTAGCATGTTTCAAAAGGTTTACTATCCTGAAAGATGAGATCAGGACTTTATTTGAATACCAACTTTTAAAGTATAATTCTATAAAAGCAAATTGTATTAAATAAAAAAAAAAACAGGGCTAATTTCAAGGTAACCCTTGAATGCATGTTAAAAAAATCTCTTAGAATACTAACAAAATATAATGCAACAGTCCAGTTTCTGTTACATTACCTAGGGCCACAAGAAACAAACTCCTAGATCAAATTGTATCACCCACTCCACTTGGAAAGAGATTCATCCTAGCCCCTGTCTCACTCTAGATACTAGTTTGGTAAAACAGACTTAAATTCAAACAAAAGAAGACAGTAACTAACCCTACGGAAAAACTGAAACCAATTCCATGAGGTAAGACTGATCCAGGACTCTAATCAGACAATTCTGAGGTCTAGCTTCAGATTGGAGAATGGAGGGATTAAAAGGCTCAGAAGAAATTCTAAAGACTCCCAGATCTATAACTGACAGGGAACCAAGCACCTAAAAAAAGCAGGCAAGCTCAGAAGTACACCATACATTCTATCACAGAAATTTCTTCGGGCCAGGCACGGTGGCTCAAGCCTATAATCCCAAGACTTTGGGAGGCCAAGGCAGGTGAATTGCTTGAACTTAGGAGTCTGAGAACAGCCTGAGCTACATGGTGAAATCCCATCTCTACAAAAAATTTCAAGAGTTAGCTGAGCATGGTGGCACATGCCTATAGTCCCAGCTACTCTGGAGGCTGAGGCAGAAGGATAGTTTGAGCCTGGAAAGTCGGTGCTGCAATGAGCCAAGATGATGCCACTGTACTCTGGCCTGGGAAACAGAGCGAGAACCTGTCTCTATAAAAAAATAAAATAAAAGCAAATAAATTTTTTTTAAATCTTTGGGTTCACAGATTTGAAAAGGCCAACTACTTTTGGTTACATACTCCTTAGATGGAATCAAACTTGCTAACACTAAAAAAAAGCAACCAGAAAAATAAAATGCCCCTTACAGGGCCTTCAACATGAAACTTTTTTATAAAAGTAAAATCCATTTCCCTTCAACTCCCAGACTGTTTCCTAATGCAACTTCAATTACCTTTCCAGCCGTTACAAGTCACAGTAAGCTGGTATCTACTACCATGACCCAGAGAGCTTCCCAAAATACTTTCCTTATAAGATCATAGTGATATTAGCTATTAATAACATGATTTTATGCCATATAAAAAATATATCAACATTTGGAAAATTTACATAACTTAATGAACAATTATCTTCAAAATAACTGATGCATAATCATATAATCTTCCAAATAACCAATGCATGATGTTACAAAATCATACATAGGTAAAAGATCCATTCAAGCCAAGCACGATGTACACACTCTGTCATCCTAGCAATTCAAGATGTCAAGGCAGAAGGATGGCTTGAGGCCAGGAGTTCGAGGCTGCAGTGAGCTATGACTGTACCTGTGAATAGCCACTGCACTCCAGCCTGGGAAACAAAGGAATATGCTGTCTCCAAAATAATTTTTAAATAATCACAAATTGATTCCTAAATGCTCCAAAGTTCCCTCCTTTCTCAAATCTATTTTCTAATTAGATTAGAAAATGTTCAGGGACAATGGTCACTCTTCATTTTTACTTCTTCCCACAGTCCTCCTGAAGTGTATAGCAGGCCCGGATGTGTGCTGCCCCTAGTAGCTTTCAGACACTTTCAGAATGTGTTATTTTTGAAGGGCAGCTAAAAGATACTACATCTCAAAGACTCCTAGACAGACAAACATCTTCACTCATCTAGAAGATTCTAATGGCATTCTGAATAGCACTATCATTCTTTTAACTATCTACTATGACAGCTACCACAGTAACATTTCTTTTTAACAGCTGAGGCCATTTAAGGAGGAGGTGAGTTAAAGATTTCCATAATCCATTCTAACTCTCACATTCTAAGATTCTGGTTCTCCAGCACGGGGGAACAAGGTCGTGAAAACAAGGTCTTGATGAAGTGCCGCCATTTCATCCGTCCTCCGTTTCTGTGCCTTTCGCAGAGCTTCCAGCAGCGCTATGTTGGGCCACAGGATCCGGATGTTCACAACCTCTGTGGTCCGTAGGAGCCACTATGAGGAGGGTCCTGGGAAGTATTTGCCATTTTCAGTGGAAAACAAGTGGGCGTTACTAGTTAAGATGTGTTTGTACTTTGGATCTGCATTTGCTGCACCCTTCCTTATAGTAAGACACTAACTGCTTAAATCCTAAGGGTGTTTCAGTTCGTCCATTTAACAGATATGAAGAGTATTTTAAGAGATACAGCCTCTGGAAATGGATCAAACTCTAACTCATGGCATACTAGATATGTTTGTCAATAAACTTATGACATGAAAAGAAAAAAAAAGAAGATTCTGGTTCTCTTTATTCTCAAGTCCCAGCATTCAATAATGCTGGATACTACGGTTGTTTATAGGCTAGAAGATGAGTCAGCAGATATAGCCATTTGTGAGAAGCAGCTTCTTTTTTTTTTTGAGACGGAGTCTCGCTCTTGTAACCCAAGCTGCAGTGCAATGAATGGCACAATTTCAGCTCAGGGCAACCTCCACCTCCCAGGTTCAAGTGATTCTCCTGCCTCAGCCTCCTGAGTAGCTGGGATTACAGGCGTGCACCACCACACCCCACTAATTTTTCTATTTTTAGTAGAGACTGGATTTCACCATGTTGGCCCGGCTGGTCTCGAACTCCTGACTTCGGGTGATCCTCCCGCCTTGGCCTCCCAAAGTGTTGGGATTATAGGCATGAGCCACCTTGTGATCCTCCCGCCTTGGCCTCCCAAAGTGTTGGGATTATAGGCATGAGCCACCGAGCCCGGCCAAGAAGCAGTTTCATTATACTTCAAACAACAGTGAAGCCAGCAAAAGACAGCTGCTGTGGTTTACATTGCTGAACACGCTGTTGGGTTTCACAGGCCAGTAAAAACTACCTATTGTCAGCAAGCCTCATTTTTCTTAGTTAAGGGTTAAGAAGCACCAGACTTAGCTAGTAGTTCCTAAAGTAGAGTGAACAATCTCTTTTCTCAAAGCAGAATTAGTATAAGTGCTTATCCACCAAAATCAGGGTTATTGGTTTAACGGAATTTGCTCATTTCTGAAGATGTCCTACTGGAAATAGGATAACTGAACATTAAAAAACCATTCTTGCCTAGGAATGTGCCTCCAGTTGCAATAAACAAACTACATGGACCACTAATGTTATACACGCTCAGACACAGGAAAAACTGCTTTCAATAACAACAAAAAAAAGTAAGTCAAGGGCATTATTTTTTTTAATCACAAAATGCTATTAACTGAAGTACAGAGAAAGGAATAGAAAATATGCAGATACAATATCAATCACTAACCTTTTTTGTGAGAGCCAGAAAGGCAAAACAACCTGCAACATTCTATGAAATTATCTACTGTTCTGGTTTTAAGTATTTTCAACTCAGTTTCACTTCTGAGTCAAAAGTAGTTCATCTTTAAGAATTCTGTCATAAGTAGCCTCCCCTCCAAATATATTTTTCAAAGTTTTGGTTTCCAGTGAAGGACTAAACTGAAAAACACCTCCTAACTGCTTTCTGGTTTCATATCCAATGGTTCATCTGAGCATTACACCCTGAACACAAATAGATGTTCCTTTTTCATTCAAAGGCAGCCAATTTAACCTAACATTTCAAATTCTAGCTGAACTATTAATGAGATGTAGATATATGCTATGTATCCATACGTCTATGTATCTCTCCATCTATATATCTCTTTAGCACTATGATAAAAGATGTCCTACCTTTTGATGAGCAGGTACTTTCACTATTGTCTCATTATTTGAGTATTAAAACAATATGCCTCAATTTTACTCACTTATAAACTATCTACTACAAACCTGCTACTAACCACTCACTAACCATAAACAAAGGCTGAAACTGAAAACAGAAATATATTTTTTAAATATATAGGCCAGCGGGGCACAGTGGCTCACGCCTCTAATCCCAGCACTTTGGGAGGCTGAGGTGGGCAGATCACAAGGTCAGGAGATCGAGACCATAATGGTTAACATGGTAAAACCCCGTCTCTACTTTAAAAACAAAAAAAAATGCACAGAATTGGCCGGGCATGGTGGCAGGTGCCTACAGCTACTCGGGAGGCTGAGGCAGGAAAGTGGCGTGAGTCTGGGAGGCAGAGGTTGCAGCAAGCCGAGACTGTGCACTCCATCCTGGGCGAGACTCCGACTCAAAAAAAAAAAAAAAAAAACTCAAGAGTCTTCAATCAAAAACTAGCTGTCAAGGATTAAATGTCACTTCCTCCAATTACATAAACAAAACTCAGTGGGAATCTATTCTGGATAGTTTAAAGGTTGTGCTGCCTTGATCCTCCTCTTTTCTCTCAGCAGCTTCTTCCTCTTTTCTGTAAGCTTCCTCATCCTCCTCAAGTAACCAGACACTGCATAGACTACTAATAATCTTTGCTTTTCTCTTCCCTCTCCATTATGCTTATATTATCACAGATTTGTTTTTCCAACCATTTCTGCTCATCTGACTTCCATCTCCCCATTTCCAAACATCTTCAGTTATCTCCATTTGTTTGTAAAATGAATTGGACATTTCATTCATTTCAAATCCAACATGTCCTAAACTGAATTTATCTGACCACTATCTTAAAACAATGTATACAATTAAATCCTACATCTTTCTGACTCCATCATTGACAGCATCATTTTCTAGTCTCAAAACCCTGGAGTCAATTTTAACTGTTCTTTCATCAAAGATATTCAAATCCCTATTTTTCTTCCTTCATGATAGCTTTCATGATATGATCACCCTTTCCTTTCCATTTCCCTCTAGACAGGATGTACCTCAGCAAAACCTTGGAAAACCTTGGAAAAATTAGGCTGGGCGCAGGGGCTCACATCTGTAATCCCAGCACTTTGGGAGGCCGGAGCCAGAGGATCGCTTGAGCCCAGGAGTTCAAGACCAGGCTAGGCAACATAGTGAAACCTCGTCTCTACAAAATATCAACCTGGGACCACTTGTCGTACCTACTATTTGGGAGGTTGAGGCGTAAGTATTGCATGAGTCTTGGAGGTTGAGGCTGCAGTGAGCCATGATCATACCACTGCACTCCAGCCTAGGCAACAAAGCAAGACCCTGTCTCAAAAAAAATAAACAAACGATAAATTATACAGTTAGATATCCAAAGGTTCTCCAAAATTGTCAGATGCACATTCACTGCTTTCTATTTTAGCCCAGTGGGTCTTCAGACTACCCCAAATAACACCATACACCATTTCCTAACCACGGACGACTCTGCCCATACCATTTCCCTCAACTGTAAATGTCCTTCCCTTCAACTTCAAGTCAGCCCAAATACTACTTCCTATTCCTCTAATCCTCACTGACTTTCTGATCTCCTACCTCCATTTGAGAGTACTGTAAATTCTTTTTTTTTTTTTTTTTTAAAGAGAAGATTTTGCTCTCTTTCTTACCCAAGCTGGAGTGCAGTGGTATGATTGATCACGACTCACTGCAGCTTCAACCTCCTGGGTTAGAGCTACCCTCCTGCTTTAGCCCTTCCCACACAGCTGGGACTCACCAATACACGTGGCTAATTTTTTCTTTTTTCTTTTTTTTGGTAGAGACTGCGTCTCCCTATGTTGCCCAGGTTGGTCTTCCTACTCCTAGGCTCAAGTGCTCCTTCTGTCTACCCTTGCAAAGTGCTGGGATTACACGTGTGAGCCATCACACCCAGCCTCAGGTTTCTTTTGTATATTCTTCAATAGACAGCACAGACATACAATGTTAGTTAATAAATATTTGCTCCATTAATTATTGATTAAATAAGTATTGTACACCTGCTAAGAATCAGGTACTGTGGTTAGCTTAATCCGTAATATCAAAACAATAACATTTCTCTTCTCTTTTTTCTTATTCTTTCTCAAGATTCTACTAGTCTTTCCTTCAGTTTACCATTACCCGTTGTCCTTTTACACTCAGTTGAGCCTTCAGCTGAATAGCAGTTAAGCAACCTCATTAACATGATTCTGGAATAAAAGGGAATAATGACTTTTCTCTCAAAATATTCCAAGAAAATCAGAAAGAATAACCAGCAGTAAGTTTCCAAAGGCTATTTGACCAAGTGGAGATTTCTCACAATTGTCCTTATCGTGAACTAATTTCACACTGGTGCCCTTAAGAACTGACCAAAGCCTTCAATGTCACTGAAAGCACTGAAAGCATGAGAAAACTTCCTTTCTGTGCCTGGACTCTCTATTTGATAAATACATAGCTTTTTTTTTTTTTTTTTTTGAGGCAAGGTCTCACTCTGTCACCCAGGCTGGAGTGCAGTGGTACGATCTCCACTCACTGCAGCCTCTCTACCTCTTGGACTCGAGCGATCCACCCACCTCAGCCTCCCAAGTGGCTGGGACAAGAGGCGCATACCACCACACCCAGCTAACTTTTGTATTTTTGGTAGAGATGAGGTTTTGCCATGTTGCCCAGGCGGGTTTCAAACTCCTGAGCTCAAGCAATCCACCCACCTTGGCCTCCCAAAGTGTTAGAATTACAGGCGTGAGCCACCACGCCAAACCAATATATAGTTAATTGAAGAAAAGCGGTTATTTTTAAAGTGCTTATGAACTGTAACTTATGATAACCAAATATTTATTTCAACTTAGCTCCTCCATCCTCCAACTAAAACAATCACTCTGACCTGATACTCAAGATTTAACACCACTAAAACACAACATAAACCAGGCACAGTGGCATACACTTGTAATTCCACCTACTCAAGAAGCTGAGGCAGTAGAAAATCTGAGTTTGAGTCCAATGGTTTGAGTATACACACGTACATACATACATACATACACACACACACACACACACACACACACACACTCTCTCTCTCTCTCTCTCTTTAGGTGTTCATCCATGGGTTCCACAAAGATAACTAGAGTACATTTGGGGCCTTTAATCCCATCTAAACAATTTGCTGTTAACGAAACTCAAAAACAGAAATACCTGTATTTTCTCACTAAATCAAATTGTTACCTATGAGGAGTAAAGACATTGGATCTGCAGGTCCTAGTACAATCTATAGATAGAAGGCCTTTCAAATTTGAGGGGCCAAAAAAAAAGAAAAAAAATCTTCTACACACTTCCTTCTTTTATCTGCAATATAAGAAGGAATCTTTTTTAACTCTAATAACGTATTAACATGAATTAAGAACACGATTGTTGGGAAACTCAGATGATGGCAAAGCTTAAAAAATAAAATAACAAGGGCTGGGTGCAGTGGCTCAGGCCTATAATCGCAACACTTTGGGAGGCTGAAGCAGGAGGATTGCTTAAGCCCAGGAGTTTCCGATCAGACCAGAAAACAAAGTGAGACCCCTATCCCTATCTCTCCAAAAATTTTAAAAATTAGCTGGGCACAGTGGTGTGTGCCTGTAGTCCCCGCTACTCAGGAGGCTAAAATGGGAAGATCCCTTGAGTCCAGGAGTTCGAGATTGCAGTGAGCTATGATCAAACCACTTCACTTCAGCCTGGGAGACAGAGCAAGGGTTTTAAAAAAAAAAAAAAAGGCCAGCATGGTGGCTCATGCCTGTAATCCCAGCTCTATGGGAGGCCGAGGCGGGCAGATCACCTGAGGTCAGGAGTTCGAGACAAGCCTGGCCAACACGGCAAAACCCCGTCTCTACTAAAAACACAAAAAAAATCAGTCAGGCGTGGTGGTACACACTTGTAATCCCAGCTGCTTGGGAGGCTGAGGTAGGAGAATCACTTGAACCCGGGAGGTGGAGGCTGCAGTGACCCAAGATCGTGACACTGCACTCCAGTCTGACACAGAGTGAGATTCCATCTCAAAAAAAAAAAAATAGCATGCAAGAAAAAGCTTAATTTTCTGATCACACTTTGGTACTATGGCTCCAATGGCAGCTGATACATTAAAAATACATTTTTTTTTTTTTTTTTTTTTTTTTT
>NW_012114253.1:1170361-1171483 GCF_000951035.1 Colobus angolensis palliatus | reverse complement strand
AAAAAAAAAAAAAATTTAGCCGGGTATGGTGGTGCACGCCCATCATGCCTATAGTCCCAGGTACTCGGGAGGCTGAGGTGGGAGATCTCTTGGGCCAGGGAGGTTGAGGTCACAGTGAGCCGTGATCAAGCCACTTCACTCCAGTCTGGGGAACACAGCAACACCCTGTCTCATTAAAAAAAAAAAAAAAAAGCCAGGTGCAGTGGCTCAACACCTGTAATCCCAGCACTTCGGGAGGCTGAGGTGGGCAGGTGACCTGAGGTCAGGAGTTCGAGACCAGCCTGGCCAACATGGAGAAACCCCGTCTCTACTAAAAATAAAAATTAAAAAAAAAAACAGCCGGGAGTACTGATGCGCACCTGTAATCCCAGCTACTCAGGAGGCTAAGGCAGGAGAATCGCTTGAACCTGGGATTCAAGAGGTTGCAGTGAGCTGAGATTGCGCTATTGCACTCCAGCTTGGGCAACAAGAGCAAAACTCCATCTCAAACAAAAAAAAGATGATGGTTTCTTGAAAGAACATAGAAATCAACCTAAAGGAATTCCTGATGGCGAAAGCTAGAACAATCTGAGTAACAAAACAATGACAGTTACTGGATTTTAACACATAAAATAAAATATATACCCATGAGTCCATAGTGATATGAATAATAAATAAACAAAGGGAGGAAAGAAAGCTCTTCCTCATAGAATTACAATCAATAAATGTAGAAGGAGAGAGTGAAATAGAAAGTCACAGTTAGGCAACCACAAAAGCAATAAATTTTGCAGACAAGCTCCACCAGTTGCTAAAATTGAGAACCAAAGTTTGAGAAGACTCTAACATTGTTTGCAAACTCATCAAGCATCTCCCACAAGATACTTATCAACTACAAAAGGAAAGAGAATAACTCCACAATAGAAAGACCCTCAAGATGCCAACTTAACCAAGTAGTCAAGGTAATCATCATCATACTGACATTATGAATCTCCTGATATGGAGTAATGAGAAGGAATGCATAAACTCACACCATTCATGAGAAAACATCAAACAAGGGCCGGGCGCGGTGGCTCAAGCCTGTAATCCCAGCACTTTGGGAGGCCGAGACGGGCGGATCACGAGGTCAGGAGATCGAGACCATCC
>NW_012114253.1:1155136-1168771 GCF_000951035.1 Colobus angolensis palliatus | reverse complement strand
CTGAGGCAGGAGAATGGCGTGAACCCAGGAGGCGGAGCTTGCAGTGAGCTGAGATCTGGCCACTGCACTCCAGCCCGGGCGACAGAGCGAGACTCCGTCTCAAAAAAAAAAAAGTCCATGAATGTTTACAGCAACATCACTCAGAGCCAGAGGAAATTTTATCCAACTTTTTGGCTATTAATTATCCAAAGGCCAAAAAGTTGAAAAAACCCAAATGTCCATGGTACATGGAATATTATTCAACAATTTTAAAAATGAAGTACTAATACATGGTTACAACACAGATGAACCCTGAAAACATTATGCTGAGAGAAACAAATAACAACAACAAAAAAAAATACATTCGTCCACTTACGTAAAAAGTTCAAAATAGGCAGATATATATAGAGGTAAAAAATAGACTTGGACTTGCCCAGGGCAGGGAGAATTGCGGGAAAACGGAGTCAAACAGATTCCTCTGGGGAGTGACAAAAATATCCTAAAATTGTGATGGTAGTTGTACAATTCTCAACTGGTTTTGAATATACTCAAAACCACTGAATTATACAATCTAAATGGGTGACTCGTATGATATCTGGATTACATCTCAATAAAGCTGTTTTTAAAGTAAGTAATGGTTTCACACAGCTGAAGTCTAACTTTCCCTTATTCAAAATGCTCTAGAATCTGAATCCATTATCTTGAATATTCTACCATGAGAATCCTCCATTCCAAGCACACAGATCCAAATCCTTAGAACACAGCATACATTACACTTGCTTCAATCCCAAATCTTTGTTCATATTGATCACCCACTCATCATAATCCACCCTCCTCTGCCTATCCAAACCCTGACTATAGTCTTAAACTCTTTTTTTTCCTTTTAAAAATTCGTATTTTTACCAGGCTCAATGGCTCATACCTGTAATCCCGGCACTTTGGTAGACCAAAGCAAGAGGATCCCTTGAGCCCAGGAGTTTGAGATCAGCCTGGGGAACAAACTGAGATCTCTAAAAAAAAAAAAAAAAAATTAAAAAATTAGCCAGGCATAGCGGAGTGTGTCTGTGGTCCCAGCTACACAAGAGGCTGAGGCAGGAGGACTGCTTGAGCCCAGCAGGTCAAGGCTACAGCGAGCCATAATTGTGCCACTGCACTCCAGTCTGAAAGACACAGCCAGACCCCATCTCAAAACAATGAATAAGCTGGGCACAGTGGCTCATGCCTGTAATCCCAGCACTTTGGGAAGCTGAGACAGGCAGGTCACTTAAGGTAAGGAGTCTGAAGCCAGCCTGGCCAATTATGGTGAAACCCCATCCCTACTAAAAATACAAAAATTGGCCCAATGTGGTGGCATGCACCTGTAATCCCAGCTACTCGGGAGGCTGAGGCATGAGAATCGCTTGAACCTGGGATGCAGAAGTTGCAGTGAGCTGAGATGGAGATCGCACCACTGTACTCCAGCTCGGGCAACAGAGCGAGACTGTCTCAAAAAACATTAATTAATTAATTAAGGTTTTTTCTTGTTTGCTTTGGGGGGGTTTTGGAGACAGGGTCTCACTCTGTCACCCAGGTTGGAGGGCAGCAGTGCAATCATGGCTCACTGCAGCCTCAACCTCCTAGGCTCAAGCAATCCTCCCACCTTAGCCTCCCAAGTAGCTGGGACTACAGGCACGCGCAACTCCGCCTGGCTAATTTTTGTATTTTTTGTAAAGACGGGGCTTTATCACATCATCCAGGATGGTCTCAAACTCCTGAACTCAAGTGATCCACCCACGTTGGGCTCCTGAAGTGCTGGGATTACAGGCCACGAGCCACTGCACCTGGCGAAGTTCTCCAACTAAGTTCTATTTCTCATATAGTAATTACTAGGACCCAGAAAAAAGGTCAGGAATCTCATTTACCCTTTCTTATGTCCCTTCAAGGTTCAGTCCTTTCCATTCTCAATGTAAAAATAGTATTCTGGTTTAAAACTGGTTGTATTCATTTTCTATTTCCACTTAATTCTCTCTCCTTATTCCAAAATTTCGTTTGTTCCTACACTTCAATCCTCTTTCCCTTATACCACATGAATCCCTGTGGTCTTCTCCTCCTTCCTTCAATCACTCCTTATGATACCAACACTTCCTGAAAACCAACTAAAGGCCGGACACAATGGCTCACACCTGTAATCCCAGCACTTTGGGAAGCTGAGGCGGGTGGATCACCTGAGGTCAGGAGTTCGAGACCAGCCTGGTCAATACATAAATAGGTTAGGTACGGTGGCTCATGCCTGTAATCCCAGTACTATGGAAGGCGAAGGTCAGGAGTTCAAGACCAGCCAGGCCAATACGGCGAAACCCTGCCTCTACTAAAAATACAAAAATTAACCAGGGGTGGTGCCGGGTGCCTATAATCCCAGCTACTTAAGAGGCTAAGGCAGGGGAATTGCTTGAACCCGGGAGGTAGAGGCTGCAATGAGCTGAGAGAGTAACACTGCAATCCAGCCTGGGCGACAGAGTGAGACTCCATCACAAAAAAAAAATTAGGACTCCCAGCCTTTTTTAAAAACTTAGAATACCTGAACATATAAAGATAAACGTAAAGGGATAATAAAGAAATATAAATAATTGTAGGGGAAAAAAACTTGTGATGTTACATTGAGTTTTACTCTTGTAAATAACGCAAAACATTACAGGAACAATAACTCAAAAGATGTTTGACTTATTGATAAAGGTTTGAACACTCCCCTTTGTAATGTGCAGTCATAACTTCTAAGCTAAAAGCCAAAGGTGAAAAAATATTCCCAAGAAAAACATTCCAAAGAAACAAAAAGTTCACTTATATTCCAAGTAGATATAGAATAAAACTATTCAAGAAGTATCTCTTGGCTGGACACGGTGGCTCACGCCTGTAATCCCAACACTTTGGGAGGCTGAGGTGGGCAGATCACTTGAAGTCAGGAGTTTGAGATCAGCCTGGCCAACATGGTGAAACCCCGTCTCTACTAAAAATACAAAAAATTAGCTGGTCGTGGTGGAAGGCACCTGTAATCCCAGCTACTCGGGAGACTGAGGCAGAATTGCTTGACCCGGGAGACAGAGGTTGCAGTGAGCTAACACTGTGCCACTGCACTTCAGCCTGGGTGACAGAGTGAGACTCTGTCTCAATTAAAAAAAAAAAAAAAAAAAGTACCTCTTTTTATTTTTTTTAGAGTCTTGCTCTTTCACCCAGGCTGGTGTGCAATGGCACGAAATCAGGTCTCACTACAGCCTTGACCTCCCGGGCTCAAGCAATCCTCTGGCCTCAGCCTCCTGAGTAGCGGGGACTACAGGCATGCACTGCCACTCCTGGCAAACTATTTTTTAACTTTTAGTAGAGATGGGGTATCACTGTGTTGCCCAGGCTGGTCTCAAACTCCTAGACTCAAGTGATCATCCTGCTCCAGCCTCCCAAATTACTGGGATTACAAGCATGAGCCACCACACCTGGCCAAAAAAAGTACTTTTCATGGAAGATACTTAGGTAGCAAATTAAGCAAGATACAAAACTATGTACATAATCTGACTTTACCTTACAAAAATGTATGTCCACTAATATCAAAATCCACAGGAAAAAAAAAAATCAGGAAAGAAACACACCAAAATGTTAAAAGTGGTTATCATAGCTAGGCACAGGGACACATGCCTACAATCCCAGCACTTTGGGAGGCCAAGGTGAGCAAGTGGCTTGAGCCCAGGAGTTTGAGACCAGCCTGGGTAACATGGCAAAATCCCATCTCTACAAAAAAATTAGCTGGGCGTGGTGGCACACACCTGTGGTCCCCACTCCTTGGGAGGCTGAGGTGGGAGGATTGCTTGAGCCCAGGAGGTCAAGGCTGTAGTGAGCCATGACCACCCTGCCTCTTAAAAAAAGTGGCAAGGCACGATAGCTCACACCTGTAATCCCAGCACCTTGGGAGGCCAAGGTGGGCAGATCACCTGAAGTCAGGAGTTTGAGACCGGCCTGGCCAACGTGGTGAAACCCCACCTCTACCCAAAATACAAAAATTAGCCACATATAATGGCACGCGCCTGTAATCCCAGCTACTCTGGGAGCTGAGGCAGAACTGCTTGAAGCTGGGAGGCAGAGGTTGCAGTGACCCAAGATTATGCCACTGCACTTCAGCCTGGGCAACAGGGCAAGACTCTGTCCCCCCACAAAAAAAAAAAAAAGGCCAGGCGCGGTGGCTCACACCTGTAATCCCAGTACTTTGGGAGGCTGAGGCAGGCAGATCACGAGGTCAGGAGATCAAGACCATCCTGGCTAACACAGTGAAACCCCGTCTCTACTAAAAATACAAAACAAAATTAGCCAGGCGTGGTGGTGGGCGCCTGTAGTCCCAGCTACTCGGGAGGCTGAGGCAGGAGAATCGCGTGAACCCGGGAGGCAGAGCTTGCAGTGAGCCGAGATGGCGCCACTGCACTCCAGCCTGGGCGACAAGAGTGAGACTCATCTCAAAAAAAAAAAAAAAGTGGTTACCTCTACTAATAAGATTATGAGTGATTTTTTACTTCTCTTTTCTATATTTTTCCAAAATTCTCATTTAATTATATGTTGTTCTTATAATCATAACTTTTGAATAATAATATTTAACTACAGATGTTGTTCCTCTTTGGCCTTCATACCAACCCTAATCCTCAGTATCTATATGTACTTCAAATACAACTCAGGCACTTCAGATGGCTTTGTAAACTGGGTCAATGCTATTCCATCTGAAAGAAAATTATAGAATTATTTTCAATTCAATTATACATCAGTGCAAAATAATTTGAGGGTAGCTCTGAATGCTATAAGTGAGTTGTGATGCCATCTATATTAATCCTAAAACTAATCTTCAAATGATTCCCAAAGTCCAACACACTTAACATTTCACTTAATAAATATTCACAGGCCAGGCGCTGTGGCTCACGACTGTAATCCCAGCACTTTGGGAGGCCAAGGTGAGCGGATCACAAGGTGAGGAGATTGAGAACATCTTGACCAACAGGCTGAAACAAAATACAAAAATCAGCCAGAGGTGGTGTGTAGTCCCAGCTACTCTAGAGGCTGAAGCAGGAGAATCACTTGAACCCGGGAGGTGGAGGTTGAAGGGAGCTGAGATTGTGCCACTGCACTCCACCCTGGGCGACAAGAGCGAAACTCCATCTCAAAAATAAATAAATAAATAAATTTACAGACCGCCTACTCTCTGTCAAGCACTACTCTAGATGCTAGCAATTCCACAGAACAAAACTAACAAAAATCTCTGCCTTCATAGAGTTTACATTCTATTAACAAAATTCAATGTCTTCTAAGAGTCAGGCAGCACATAGCGGGTTCAACAAAGTACAAAACAAGCCAGGTGCAGTGGCTCACACCTGTAATCCCAGCACTTTGGGAGGCTGACATGGGCAGATCACTTGAGGTCAGGAGTTCGAGAACAGCCTGGCCAACATAGTGAAACCCCACCTGTACCCAAAATACAAAAATTAGATGGGTATGATGGCACGCACCTGTAATCCCAGCTACTCAGGAAGCTAAGGCAGGAGAATCACTTGAGCCCAGGAGTGTAGGATGCAGTGAGCCGAGACTGCACTACTGCACTCCAGCCTGGACGACAGAGACTGTCTCAAAAAAAAAGTACAAAACAATTACTAGTTAATGAAGATCATGGCTGGGCACAGTGGCTAACACCTGTAATCCCAGAACTTTGGGAGGTCGAGGCGGATGGATCACTTGAAGTCAGGAGTTCAAGAGCAGCCTGGCCAAGATGGTAGAATCCATCTCTACTAAAAATACAAAAATTAGCTAGGTGTGGTGGTACACACCTGTAATCCCAGCTATTTGGGAGGCTGAGGCATGAGAATCACTTGAACCCAGGAAGCAGAGGTTGCAGTGAGCCAAGATGACACTCCAGCCTGGGTGACAGAGCAAAATCCTAAAAAATAAAAATAAAAAAAAATATAAAAAGACAGTAATAAAAACAAATTTCAAATGCACTTAAAATAGTTTAACTATCTCAAATTTCAGCTGAGCTACAGGAGATTGAAAAATTCCTTTTGGTTGGCAGCAAGCCAGAGAACTGGAAGCCATTCGAAAATTCTGAAGTCGCTCGGGAGCCTGCAATATTTCATCTGTGTAAGTCTCAGCTGCAGTTTATCCATTGCTTAAAGTCATATGTGTGGCTAATAATCAGGAACTAGTTAGTTTCCTATTATATTAGCTCAAAGTATTATTCCTTAGGCAAAAATAGATTGTGTCTTACCACAGTACTACAAGAGTTTATTCCAGAACTTACTTTCCCTCGTATCTCATAATGAACTAACTGTATCATCACCCAGAACAAGGCAGCAAATGACCATGGCAACCTTATTTTATGGTCTCACACTATCTCACAACTAACTATACAGTCTTCACCACTAAAGTTACAGAGAGCTTCAATCTCTTCGGCTGAATCTAACATTAACAAGCCTAAAACCAGAAGCAGCTTATATGAGCAAACCGCTTTGCCTCTGCCCCATGTTAGTATCTTCTAATATCAATAAGCCACCACAGAAACATGTCACTTACCATCAGACAAAGAAACCATTAATTGGTTTCTGTAAATCCCTCCCCTCTACTTGCAAGAATAACACAAATCTCAAAGGACAATCATAAGCAATCATAATTCAAGAAGGTCACTGAATAAATGAGTCTAGCCCCTACATTTCAGAGAAGGGATAACCAATGCCTGGAGCAGTTGCATGGTTAGTCCAAGATAAGATATCTATTACAATGAAAGAGCCAAACTCAAATCTAGGTTTTTTTGCCTCCAAATCAGGTGCACTTCTCAATACACCAAGGTAAATCTATTTTAAGGCTAGCAAGTACTGTTTCTAAGCCAAAGTCTAGTATCAAAAGGGCAAGGATATTATAAGATGCAGTGGGAAGGAGACCAGGAACAGACCAACCACAGATCAGATCAGATATGTAGCTCCTTTTCATACACTAATTCCTCAGATTATGATACAGAAAATACTTTGAATGTTTAGCTCGTGTTTGTCACTTTCTCTGGTATCTCCTCTAGCAAAAAAAAAAAAAAAAAAAAGCCTGAAACATGACTGAAATCCATTTGTTAAAACTCTACGCAGCAGCAACGGAATTGGGAAAAGTAGGGTGGCAGAAAAGAAAGCTATGTAAACCGGGGTTCTTATTCATTCTTCTAATTTAGCTGAGATGTCAACTTCTTTCAGAAAGCCTTAACTCCTCCTTCCCCAGACTACCCTCACAGCAGAATTATCACTGTACTTGCCTCATGACGTTTTGTTTACCCACCTCTACCCAAAAGGACCAAGTTCTTTGAGGGCAAATATTTCTACCTTAGCTCTTCAATCCTACATCTAGCACTGAGTGTAGCAGCACACAGTGGGTGCTGAATTAATGAATTTATAAACTTGCCACATCTATTGAAGCCTCAATATAAATGGCAAAATGTGGCAACGCTCTCCATTTATTTATTTTTTGTTTTTGTTTTAGTTTTTGAGACAGAGTCTCACCGTCACCACGGCCCGGAGTGCAGTAGCGCAATCTCGGCTCACTGCAATCTCCGCTTCCCAGGTTCACGCCATTCTCCTGCCTCAGCCTCCCAAGTAGCTGGGACTACAGGCACCTGCCACCATGCCCTGCTAATTTTTTGTATTTTTAGTAGAGATGGGGTTTCACCGTGTCAGCCAGGATGGTCTCGATCTCCTGACCTCGTGATCTGCCCACCTCGGCCTCCCAAAGTGTTGGAATTACAGGAATCCTCTCCACTGATTTAAGATGTGGTTCTCGGCCGGGCGCAGTGGCTCACAACTGTAATCCAGCACTTTGGGAGGCCAAGGCAGGCGGAACACGAGGTCAGGAGATAGAGAGAGACCATCCTGGCTAACACGGTGAAACCCTGTCTCTACTAAAATACAAAAAATTAGCCAGGCATGGTGGTGTGCACCTGTAGTCCCAGCTACTCAGGAGGCTGAGGTAGGGGAATTGTTTGAACCCAGGAGGCAGAGGTTGCAGTGAGCCAAGATCATGCCACTACACCCCAGCCTGGCAACAAAGCGAGACTCGGTCTCAAAAACAAAAAAAAAAGGTGTGGTTTTCAAACATTTTCTAGAAGACCTTTGATTTCATTTTCTTTTGTTTTGTTTTTCTGAGGCAGAGTCTCACTCTGTAACCCAGGCTGGAGCGCAGTGGTGCAATCTCGGCTCACTGCAACCTCTGCCTGCCAGGTTCAAGCGATTCTCCTGCCTCGGCCTCCCAAGTAGCTGAAATTACAGGCAGACGCCACCACACCCGGCTAATTTTTGTATTTTTAGTAGAGACCGGGTTTCACCAGATCAGGGCTGGGTGCAGTGGCTTAATGCCTGTAATCCCAGCACTTTGGGAGGCTGAGGCAGGCGGATTACCTGAAGCCAGGAGTTCAAGACCAGCCTGGTCAACATGGCGAAACCCAGGCTCTACTAAAAATACAAAAATTAGCCAGGCATGGTGGTACACACCCGTAATCCCAGCTACTCAGGAGGCCGAGGGAGGACAATCACTTGAACCCGGGAGGTGGAGGTTGTAGTGAGCTGAGATCGCACCACTGCACTCCAGCCTGGGTGACAGAGCAAGACTCTTGTCTCAAAAAAAATAATAATAATAAATTTAAAATGTTATCAGAAACCCCAACATGGAAAATCAACGTATCAGTCCTAAGTTGGTTTAAACTCTCATGGTTTGATAGAAAATACTTCACTTTGATCACTTCTTGACTTTCTAGCTAAGATCAGGTATAGAAAATACTTCCCTCTGAAACCCACAAACCTAGGACAGGAAGAAGCAGCAGCTGAGCTGGAACTCAGGCATCTGAGTAACTTTCTTCCTTATCTCCATCTTGTATCTGTTGCCCTCTGTCCTCCTATAGAAGGATCTGTACTCAGTATTTGACGTTTTCTCGATGGTGGGGCTTAGGAGCAGAAAGACTGCTGGCCACTAAATGAGCTACAGAATTCTAATTGCTAATTATAATGGTATTCTGCTTGAGGCCTTGCTAACTTCTGAACAAGCAGGAACATGCACCGAACCAAAGGCCTATGTCTTAAGGCTCAATAAGGTAAAGATAACCTACTTGTCTAGCAGTATGTGACTATTAACTAATTAAAACAAAGTACAGTATCATTGTGTTCTAGATTGCTCCTCATTTCTGTATATGGACCTTCCCCTGGCTCTCAAATATAGGAAGGTATTCTTCCTCCCATTCCCACATACAGGCTTGGTGAGAAACAGCCAAGCATAGTAAAAAAGGCATTCACGGGCTTTGGAGTCAGTCATACTAGTCTGAATCACAGACCACCACTTACTAGGAGAACCCTGGAAACATTACTTCTCTGCACTTTAGTTTCCTCATCTATAAAATACAGACAATACCGACTACCTTATTAAAGTTCTCCTGGGAATTAAATAAAATCATGCATGTCTGGCTCCCAGGATAGTAGGAACTCAATAAATAAATACTATTATTAATTATTCAGATTTAGCTTTGGTAGACAGGCAAAAAAGAAGACAGAAAATGTTATTGGCTTCAGCCTGTAAGATAAAACTGAATATCAATACAGAAATTAAAAAGGAAAACTCTAATACCAAAATAAGTAACAGGAATAGTGGTTTTTAATATATATGTCATATATGTATGACAGACTAGCTAAGAACATGAGGTATTTTCTGGTTAATACAGGTCTTTCCCAAATTTAGCTCCTATTAAGAACCCACCGCCTGATTTTCTTTTTTTTTTTGAGACGGAGTCTTGCTCTGTCGCCCGGGCTGGAGTGCAGTGGCTGGATCTCAGCTCACTGCAAGCTCCGCTTCCCGGGTTTACGCCATTCTCCTGCCTCAGCCTCCCAAGTAGCTGGGACTACAGGCGCCCGCCACCTCGCCCGGCTAGTTTTTTGTATTTTTAGTAGAGACGGGGTTTCACCATGTTAGCCAGGATGGTCTCGATCTCCTGACCTCGTGATCCGCCCGTCTCGGCCTCCCAAAGTGCTGGGATTACAGGCTTGAGCCACTGCGCCCGGCCCTGATTTTCTTAACTATATTGGCTGCCCCAAAACAGTAACTAGACTCCCCAGAAGTGTCAGCAACCCTGAGAGAAATTACACCCTGAAGTCTTTTCATATAGAGAGAACATTGTGTATTCACAACAGACTGCAAAATTGTACTTTTTAAGTCAGAACTACTTGGATACCTAAATTCAAACTCATTTATCTTGAATTACCTGAAGGGTGAGCAATTCCCATCTAAAGGGCTAGGCTTTTAAGGGGGGGCCAAGAACCGCCCCCCCCAAAAAAATGTAAGCAGCAGTTTCTGTGTATGCACAGTTTTCTGTGGAAAGGGTCCATATAGCTTTCATCAAAATGTAAAAGTTGTTTGTTACCCAGAAAAGGTTAAGAATCACTGTTAAGATTCTCCACAGAGCCTCTTGGAACCTCATACGGGAAAGTCACGGTGAGTATATCTCAAGGCAAATACTTTAAAGTGCTAATTTCATAACCTATAAACTTCATGCTGGATTATGTTATGAAAACCCTAAGCCTATTTCTCCATTCCTTTAGCACTTTTCATATCAGAGTTTTTCTTTTTCTAGCCTCTACCATCCTGGCCTGCCCTCTGCCAGGCCCCCAACATCTGCTGCTTTTAAGCCAAAGGCTACTACTTGAAATGGCCTTATGGGCCCTGCCATGCAATACTGATTCCTACTTTTAAGCGGGTTTCAGTTTACATTCAAATCCGTTAATAGTAACACTTCTCCTCATTTCTGATTTGTCACTTGAACACTAAGTATAAATGAAGGACATAGTGCCACGCAAATCTTTCTAGTACTTTTACAAATTTAAAATACCGTCTGGCCAGGTGCAGTGGCTCACGCCTATAACTCCAGCACTTTGGGACGCTGATCACACCCTACAAAAAATTTCCTGGACGTGGTGGCACACGCCAGTAATCCCAGCTACTCAGGAGGCTGAGGCATGAGAATCCCTTGAATCCAGCAGGCATAGGTTGCAGTGAGCCGAGATCACACCACTGCACTCCAGCCTGGGCGACACAGCGAGACTCTGTCTCAAAAAATAAATAAATAAAACTGTCTGAACTTATTAATCCAATGCAAACACAACTATACTCACATACTTTGAGGGTCTGGAAATCCATTCAAGCCATGAAAAGTGCAACTCCAGCTATGCACTCCTGCCAAGATGCTTAAATGTTATCAACTTATTGAACAGTGACCACTTGCATCAAATACAAATGCCCATACTCCCTCGGGATAGAAAAGCAGAACTGCTCTATTACAATCCTTTTTTAATCAATACCCCATTACCAGTTGATAACACTTCACCACTGGTGTGTTCTGATGAAATCTACAACCTATACTTCATTTACTGTTTATACAATAAAATGTTCTATTTTTAGCAATTGTAACCTTTCAGTGTGTAAAAGCAAACAGAAAATAATAAGAGCTGTGAAACACATCAAGAGGAAGATTAATTTTAGCTTCAATGGCATGAGGCAAAGTAAAAACTTAAAGCCACACAAAAGTAAGTATTCCATTCAACTAAAATTGGTTTAAAATTATCTACACTGGAAATTACACTTAAATTTATCTCTTTAACAGCTGCTTTTTATTCAAAAGAAAATTAAGTTTCAGTTTTTAACTACTTGAATGTTGCAACCAACTCAAGAGTTTTTATAAGTCCTTCGATGAAATGCACTGAGAAAAAGCATACTTGAAACACAGCTCTTTGTGTCCCAAAAAGCCACCAAATTCACCAAGCAGTGTCACATTAAGCACTGCAGTCCTTACTACTCTGTACATTAAGGACACCTACTATAGGTTTCCTTTCATTTCTGTTTAATTACCAAAATAACTCAAAGATGCAGGTAATGAGTAATTTACTTAGTGGCACAATTCAGAAACTTAAAAGTCCTAACCGAGTATAGGCAATCAAGGTAAAACATGAAATTAGAAAGGAATTTAAACTCACAAAGTAGTAAGCAAAGACAGGTTTAAGAGATCCAACACTGAACTCCGCCTTGAAGTCAGCAAACCAGCCAACCTTCCCCAACCCCAGAGACACTGACCAAAACTAACCAGGTTTTCCATAAGCAACGCTAAGTTATCACTACACCTTCTCATCGGCGAACAATTCCTAATTGAACACAACCACGCAGGATAAAAACATTATGAAATCAGTACACACGTCACACTGGAAAGGAATTTATCTTTACACTGCACCACGGTGCCTGGATTGAAAAACATGAACTAGATTTAAAGAACAGAGAAAATGACACTTGGCAGAAAACAAACAATGACCTGAAATGACTCTAGAAGGGAGACTGCTTTCCCTTCTCAAAGTAATCTATACAGACAAGAATCAAACTACAGACTGTGAAACAATCTGGGGACCTCACAGCAGTTAGCTTCTTACTTGCTCAAACATCCTACGATCTCTAAAAGTCAAACACACGATGACACAAATACAACAACACATCTAACATCCAATCATTATTGATTTACACAAATACAGTGGATGCAGGGAGGAGGATGCATGATGAAATGTTATTCTCAGGTACGCAATACCTTTCTAAATCTCCGTGGAATTCATGAATTCAACGTTTTACCTTCACTGGTTAGTTTTTGACTAAAATACCCCATCACCAAGTCTTTTCAATCAAAGCTGTCCAAAATTCTACAGTCGAAACATTCAATACTAGACTTTCCTCCAGAAGCCCTGGTAACTCGCTAGACATCATCAGGCCTATGAAGAGTAAATCAAAGCCCATTAAAAATATTCAGCCTAACACAAATCTTCCAAGTGAGACTTTTGTGGGTGATGGGTAATGTCAGTGAACTTCCTCTTCCTTTAAAAAGGTCAAAGACAGGGAAGCGTCCGGCGTCACATTTCCTCCTTAGATCTCGACCTACCACAAACCACATCACAACTCTCCCATTACCTGAAAAAACTATCCAGAGGAACTGCTTTCTGTACATCTTCACCTTAGACTGAAAATCCAACTTACCTCGGAAACGAGCTGATTAGTTTCAAACAAGAAATTTACCGATAAAGTTTATTATGTACTAATAATAATTAGGGAAGCCCATAGTGTCCCGCTGTAGGGGGAGCCGAGGGGAGGTGAGTAGAAGGGTGTAATCCTCACAACAACCAGAGAAAAGCCTTCCCTGCAGGGTTGGTCCCTGGCACCAAGCAAATTCTGCCCAATAAAGAGGGGGAAGGCACCTTAGGGGAGAAGGGTCCCCAAGCTCTAAAAGGAAGGGACTGCAGAAGCATGGCCAAGTGGAGCTAGCTTTCACAGTACTGCTGAGGGTCTCGGGGTCCCCTCGCAGTGCGGCTGCCGGGGCATCCCAAAAGCTCCGGCCAAGCCCGATGCAGGGGCTTGAGCCGCTGCCCCTTTCCCGATTGGGCTGTAACGGCCGACAGGAGGGTCCCCTGAGCTGCGGGGTCCCCCTGGTCTGCGGGGTCCCCCTGGGCTGCGATGACGAGAACCGAAGGGCCGACAGGAAGGTGAAAAGGATACTGTTGGGGCGCCTGGGTCTGGAGGGCCCTGATGTTCGGGTGAGGAGGGGGGGCCGCCGCCGCTGCCGCC
>NW_012114253.1:1148135-1154721 GCF_000951035.1 Colobus angolensis palliatus | reverse complement strand
CCCCAGGGGGGGGGCCGGACCCGGCGGGGGCAGGAGGCGGAGAGACCGGACCTTTCACGGCAATATCCTCATGGGCCGGCGGCGGGGGATCTTTATCCCCCTCCCCGGGGGAAGCGGCGCCCTTCTCGGTAGCGGGGCTTAGGCGATGCCGGCGGATTTTCTTCACTCAACGAGCAGAGCATCCAACATGGCGCTGTGGCCGCCTCCAGCAGTCCGGCAGGACGGCCGCTCGGAAAACTTCGGGCTTTTTCGGAATGACTCGGGAGGCCGAGGGTGGAAAGCCTCTTCGGCTCTTTCCGGAGACTGCGAGGGGTCGGGATTCTTCGGAGACGCTCGGGTGCGTCCTCGGCCGCCGTTCGGGAGCGCTCAGGGGCTAACTCGCTTCCTCGGCAAAGATCGGCGAGGGGGGCTTCGGCTTACAGCGGCGCGGGTGCGGGGCGGAGGGAGAGACCAAAGGCGAGGTCTGGCTTGCGGGAGTCCTCCCCTGCGGCCCAGCCTCGAAGAACAATGGTAATGGCCCCGGAGTCGGCTGTTCGCTGAGCCCTGCCCGCAGAGGCGGAGAGGCAGCGGCGAGGCGAGAAACCCCGGTTCCTGAGTAAGGAACCGCTTAACCGGAATGGAACCCGTTGGATAAGGACCCCCCGCGGGGACTTCGCATAACCAATGCCACCCGCCGGCCCGTAACTCACGCATTTCACACCCATTGTGTCGACACTTCCTCTTCAGACGCTCTGAGAGGTGAATGAGGAGCACCATTTCCAGAGGACACAGAGGAAACGTGACTGGCCCAAGGTCATCTTATTGGGAAAGGACAGAGCCTAAATCTAAATGCCACTTTCATTTGGATGAACCTTGCCGCCTCCCATGTTGGCTGGGTACATGATCTGAGCCGCCATATCTAATCAGCAGCCTTAACTGAGGTCTGTGGATAGATTCAAACCTAGGCCTTCCCCAGGACTGGAGCACCTTTTGACCAGCAGCCAGGGATCAGCTCCCCAGTGTCCTATGCTGGGTGACATTTGTTGATACCGATTTTCTTCCCCGCTAGACCTGCCAAGATCACTCCCACCCCCAACCCCGCACACTCCACTCCTTAGCAGGGGCCTTGTCCTAAGCACAGTAGCACTGAATGGGAAAGAATGGCAGGCATGGGGCCGGGCGCGGTGGCTCAAGCCTGTAATCCCAGCACTTTGGGAGGCCGAGACGGGCGGATCACGAGGTCAGGAGATCGAGACCATCCTGGCTAACATGGTGAAACCCCGTCTCTACTAAAAATACAAAAAAAAACTAGCCGGGCGAGGTGGTGGCGCCTGTAGTCCCAGCTACTCGGAAGGCTGAGGCAGGAGAATGGCGTGAACCCGGGAGGCGGAGCTTGCAGTGAGCTGAGATCCGGCCACTGCACTCCAGCCTGGGCGGCAGAGCGAGACTCCGTCTCAAAAAAAAATAAATAAATAAAAAAGAATGGCAGGCATGGGCCGGGCGCGGTGGCTCACGCCTGTAATCCCAGCACTTCGGGAGGCCTAGGCCGGTGGATCACTTGTGGTCAGGAGTTCAAGACCAACCTTGCCAACATGGTGAAACCTCGTCTCTACTAAAAATACGAAAATTAGCCAGGTGTAGTAGCAGGCACCAGCTACTCCGGAGGCTGAGGCAGGAGAATCACTTGAACCCAGAAGGCGGAGGTTGCAGTGAGCTGAGAGAGTGCCATTACACTCCAGCCTGGGCAACAGAGTGAGGCTCTGTCTCAAAAAAAAAAAGAAAGAAAGAAAAGGAAAGAAAAAACAATGGCAGACATCGTGGAGCAATCAAGTTTTAATATAATAGTTACCAGACATGGCACTAAACACTGTCCCCTTCGTTATCTCAAGCAGTCCTGTGAAATAGGTAGTATCCATTTTACAAATGAATAAACTGAGACTGGGGAGGCTCAATACCATCCAACAACAGAAAAGCTGAGAAAATTGAGGCTCAAAACGCACAAAAGACTTTCCCGAGGTTGCATGGACAGTGTGGTTTGCAGAGCTAAGATTAGAGTCTAGTTCTGACTCCTGCTATCCTGCTTCACACACTGCCTTCCTTTTTCGTTGTTGTTGTTGTTTTTTGAGACAGAGTTTCGCTCTTGTTGCCCAGGCTGGAGTGCAATGGCACAATCTCTGCTCACCGAAACCTCCACCTCCCTGTTCAAGCTATTCTTCTGCCTCAGCCTCCCGAGTAGCTGAGATTACAGGCATGCGCCACCACACCTGGCAAATTTTGTATTTTCAGTAGAGACGGGGTTTCTCCATGTTGGCCAGGCTGGTCTCAAACTCCCAACCTCAGGTGATCCACCTGCCTCAGCCTCCCAAAGTGCTGGGATTACAGGCGTGAGCCACTGCACCCAGCCTGTTGTTGTTTTTAATTCATATAAAGTTCTACACATAGTGGATGCTTAATTTGTGACAATCCCTGGGAGCCCCAAATGCTCTTGCTGGGATAAAAGAGCATCTGAAAGAGAGTGAGACCACAACCCCCCACGGCGTCTTTCTAGCTAGGACTCCATAGTTTCTGACATTGAAAAGGATGCCTCATCCCCCGTCTCCAGACTGGAAGACAGCAGCTACTTCATACTGTGGCATCTTAAACTGTCTGGATTTGTAACACCTGATTATTTAGGATGGAATTTTTTGCTCCTCTCCAGGCATGATTGGCTCCAGGAAGAATTTCCTAGTGGTCCTTCAGTTCCCCAGATTCTCCTTTCATTTTCTGAAATCTCAGGCATCCTTATCCCAATCAAAAGCTGTTACCAGGCAAGGATTTGACTTCTCATTTACACTAGAGTGATAACAGGCTGATAATTGCCTAATTGTTATTCTTTTCTGAGCTAGTTTCATTTTCTAACTTAATAATAGCTGCAAGCATCAGACGATTACTGTGTGCCAGTCTTAGCTAAGCACTTTATGAACATTCTCTGTTTTAAAACGGATAGACCTTGGGCAAAATAATGTAAAAGTCCCTGATAAGATTCTGGCCGCAGGCGATCGAGAATGTTTCTAGGGAACAAAGTCAAAAAGGTAGAACTCTGTTCTTTCATCCAAAAGAGTGGCCCTGCTCAAGTCAAGACCTCACTTGCATACAGCGGCTAATATATCTATATCTATATAACAAGCAGCATATATATAGAGAGAGTCGTTTTGAGACAGAGTCTCATTGTCTCCCAGGCTGGAGTGCAGTGGTGCAATCCCGGCTCACTGCAACCTCCACCTCCTGGGTTCCAGCGATTCTCCTGCCTCAGCCTCCCAAGTAGCTGGGATTACAGGTGTGCATCACCACGCCCAGCTAATTTTTTGTATTTTTAGTAGAAATAGGGTTTCACCATGTTGGCCAGGCTGGTCTCAAACTCCTGACCTCAAGTGATCCGCCCACCTCAGCCTCCCACAGTGCTGGGATTCCAGGCGTGAGCCACCATGCCTGGCCTATTTATTTATTTTTGAGATAGGATCTCAGGCTGGAGTGCAGTGGCACAATCACAGTTCAGTGCAGCCTCGACTTCCCCGGGCTCAGGTTATTCTCCCACCTCAGCCTCCTGAGTAGTCGGGACTACAGGTTCGCACCACCATGCCTGGCTAATTTTTCTATTTTTTTTTTTTAATAGAGGCAGGGGTCTCACCGTGTAATCCAGGCTGGTCTCAAACTCCTGGGCTCAAGTAATCTGCCCACCTCGGCCTCCCAAAGTGCTGGAATTACAGGTGTGAATCACCACTGCCTGCTTCTACAAATTTAAAAACTGAGATTCAAAGATGTGAAAATTCTCATAACTTTTAAGTAAATATACAGGGATTCAAACCCAAGGCATCTGACTCTAGGTCTGATTTGCCACATTGCCTTCAACATAGCAACCTACCCACTATGGCCAGAGGTACTGTCAACAAGAAAAGCTAGTTTTGTTAACTTTCCTGTTACCATCACCTTCAGGATCCAATGTAAATCTAAGGTCTTTCAGAGTCTGGGCTCTGCTTCCAATCTGCCACGCACTACCTCAGATTCAGAGCTGCAGCCACCTTGGTCTATTGGAAACAAAACCATTCTCCTTGCACTGGGGCCCATGTGCAGCCTGCTGCTACTCCCTGTATCCCTAAAACATCCTCACTCCCCTTAGCCAATTGGCTAATTCCTGATTGAAGGTTTGGCTCAAGCATCACCTCCTCAAGGCAGCCTTTTTTCACTCCCCAAGCTAAACTAGGGACCCTTCCTCTAGATCCTCTTGGCAGTGGATGCTTAAAACTCTCAGGGCACTCTCCACAAGTGCAGCCACTGGAAGCAAATGACCTGAGTTTGAGTCTCTGCCCTACCATTGATTAGCTGTATGATCTTGGAGAACGTACTTAATTTCTCCAAGCCTTGGTTTTCTCATCTGTAAAATAAAGAGGTTCTACCTCCTAGAGTTATCATAAAAAATAAAATAGGCCAGGCGCAGTGGCTCACGCCTGTAATCCCAGCACTTTGGGAGGCCGAGGTGGGTGGATCACCTGAGGTCAGGAGTTCGAGACCAGCCTGACCCACAGGGAGAAACCCCCATCTCTACTAAAAATACAAAATTAGCCGGGCTTGTTGGTGCATGCCTATAATCCCAGCTACTTGGGAAGGCTAAGGCAGGAGTATCACTTGAACCTGGGAGGTGGAGGTTGCGGTGAGCAGAGATTGTGCCATTGCACTCCAGCCTAGGCAACAAGAGCAAAACTCCGTCTCAAAAAAATAATAAATAATAAAACAAATGTGGCCAGGCGCAGTGGCTCACATTTGTAATCCTAGCACTTTGGGAGGCCAAGGCAGGCAGATCACGAGGTCAGGAATTTGAGACCGGCCTTGCCAACTCAGTGAAACCCCATCTGTACTAAAAATTAAAAAAATTAGGTGGGCGTGGTGGTGGTGCCAGTAATCCCAGCTACTTTGGAGGCTGAGGCAGGAGAATCGCTTGAACCCGGGAGGTGGAGGCTGCAGTGAACCGAGATTGCCCCACTGCACTCCAGCCTGGGCAACAGAGCTAGACTCCATCTCAAGAAATTAATAAATTAATAAAACAAATGCAAAACACTTAGCTCAGTCCCTAGCTAATAGTAATTCTTGGATACGCTTTAGCAATTTTTTTTTTCATTTATGCAGGGAGATTACTTGACTTTTTTTTTTTTTTTTTTTGAGACAGAGTTTCACTCTTGTTGCCCAGGCTGGAGTGCAATGGCAGGATCTCTGGCTCACCACAACCTCTGCCTCCCAGGTTCAAGTGATCCTCCCGCCTCAGCCTCCCGAGTAGCTGGGATTACAGGCATACGCCACCACACCCAGCTAATTTTGTATTTTTAGTAGAGACAGGGTTTCTCCATGTAGGTCAGGCTGGTCTCGAACTCCCAACCTCAGGGGATCTGCCCGCCTCAGCCTCCCAAAGTGCTAGGATTACAGGCATGAGCCACCATGCCCGGCCAGAGATTACTTAGTTATTTAAAATATCTCTGACATCTAGCACTCAATAAATAGGATGTGAAATTTGCTGAATGACTGAATAATCATGAATTGCCTAAAGATTTGGTGTTACCCTGGAGAAGTTCTGAGTAACACAAGAGTCCAGACTGAGTCCCACTGCACAGGGAGAGAGAAAAGCAAGAGTATCCTAGAGCAGGCACTGCTAGCCCATGAGAGGGACATTGTGTCTTTCTTTGACCAGCCATCCACTGTTCCCAGAGCCCAGTGCAGCCTCTGTCAAAGACCTAAATTCCAAAAGAGCTAGATGACAGATGAAGACTCAGCTTGTAAACTTGTACATTTCCTCATAGCTGGGTGATGGTGCACTGCTTGTTACCATGTGGGATCATGGCTCTCTTTCCCTCAGTGAGTTGAGGATTGGCCCCAGGGGGACTACTTAGTTTCTTAATTAAGTCCATGAGATTTGGTTTGCTGTGTCCTGGCGACAAAGTCTTTTTGAAGAAAGTGGCTTGGTAATCTAAATTTTCCAGTCCCTAAGGGTAAAGTTCATCACCCACCCACCGCCCCCCCCCCCAAAAAAACAAAACTTTCCAAAATGTTGTGGCAAGCTGGAGTTCTCTGACCCTTTCATTTTCCTCCTGGATGGACTGGCCTTTAAAAGTAAGCCATGTTATGCCAAGAGAAGGCATTTGTATTAGCCCAGAGAGACTTGAGTATCATTAGATACTTTGCATAGAAATATGCAAACGTCCACCAAGGCGTGCTGAGAATAGATCTAGACCCAGTAATTAAGGCATAGAGATGGGAGGCCAAAGGGGTTAAAAAGGAAGGATGGCTAGGTGTGGTGACTCATGCCTGTAATCCCAGCACTTTGGGAGGCTGAGGTGGGTGGATCATGAGGTCAAGAGATTGAGACCATCCTGGCCAACAAGGTGAAACCCCATCTCTACTAAAAATACAAAAATTAGCTGGGTGTGGTGGCGCTTACCTGTAGTCCCAGCTTCTCAGGAGGCTGAGGCAGGAGAATTGCTTGAACCTGGGAGGCGGAGCTTGCAGTGAGCTGAGATCGTGCCACTGCACTCCAGCCTGGTGACAGAGCGAGACTCCGTCTCAAAAAAAAAAGGGGCCGGGC
>NW_012114253.1:1141824-1147947 GCF_000951035.1 Colobus angolensis palliatus | reverse complement strand
AGATCCGGCCACTGCACTCCAGCCTGGGTGACAGCGAGACTCCGTCTCAAAAAAAAAAAAAGAAGGAGGGGAAGGAAAAGGAGGAAGAGGAGGAGGAAGAAGATGAGGAGGAGAAAACAAAGAAGATGAAGGAGGAGAAGAAAAAGGAGGAGGAAGAGGAGAAAAAAAGGAGGTGGCGGGGAGGAAGCTGGGCACTGTGGCCCACACCTGTAATCTCAATGCTTTGGGAGGCCTGGGAGTAGGATCGCTTGAAATCAGGAGTTCAAGACCAGCCTGGGCAACCCAGTGAGTTGCTATCTCTACAAAAAAAGTTTACAAACCAGCTGAGTGTGATGCCACGTGTCTGTAGTCCCATCTATTCGGAAGGCTGAGGCAGGAGGATCACTTGAGCCTAGGAGTTTTAGGCTGCAGCGAGCTATGATGATATCACTGCACTCCAGCCTGAGCGACAGAATGAGACTCTGTCTCAAAAATAAGTAAATAATAAAATAAATAATTAGCCAAACATGGTGGTACATGCCCATAATCCCAGCTATTTGAGAGGCTGAGGCAGGAGGATCTCTTGAGCTCAGGAGTTCAAGGCTGCAGTAAGCTACGGTTGTGCCACTACATTCCAGCCTGGGCTACAAGACAAGACCCTGTCTCTAAAAAATAAATATAAAGGAAGAAGAGACTGTGGGGCTCCCACATGAAATAGACATGGAGGAAGAAACCCCAATGGGAAAAGTAATGATTACCTCCATACCCCATACTGCAAATATGCTCATGATGGGCCACAAATGCTCATCTGCACAGAGCTGAGCCAGCTGGCCCTTCCAAATGCCTTAGGGCCCAGGGATATGTGGTGGTGTGTGAGGGTCGTGGTTCCTTTTACGACTTTAAGACAGATCTGGATTCTAACCTGATAGACTAAGCTGTACCACCCTAAGTAAGTTTCCTAACTTCTCTGGACCATTTGCCCAATGAAGATAAGTCAGTGTCTAACAGATGAGAACAAGAAGTAAAGGAACTTGTCTGCAGAGACTGTCAACAGGGCCTAGGGCACAGTAGGCAGCTCAGCAACCCTTACTTCCTTCCCTATTCCCCTCAGGGTGAAGTTTCAGCCTCTTTGATTTAACATCAACTCTCACTTCTGGGGCCAAGCTGTCCTATTGCCCACAACATGTGTGATTTCTTACAGCTGTCAGCAATTCCTAGAGTTGACCACAGCGCTTGCAGCCAGTGTGGCCTCATAGTTCAGGTTCACTAGGATGCAAAAGAGAGCAAAAAGTATTGTCATAGAATGTTTAAGATGGTAAGTGTTACTATGTGTGTTTTAGCACAGTTTTTAACAAGTATTACAGAGTCTGGTCGGGCTGGAAACACCCTTAAGGATTACCTTTCCCGGGCTCCTGGTTTAGGCATAGAGCACAGAACTGGAAAAGGATTTTCTCAAGCAAGTGAACAGCAGAGCCAGGACTGAACTCTTCTCTAAGGTGTATCTCACGATGTAATCCTATCCTCTCACCTGGAAGTAGGATCCTACTGAGTGCAGTGGCTCACATCTGTAATCCTAACACTTTGGGAGGCCAAGGTGGGTGGATCACTTGAGCTCAGGAGTTTGAGACCAGCATGGGCAACATGGCAAAACCCTGTCTCTACCAAAAATACAAAAATTAGCCAGGCAGTGGTGGTGCGCCCCTGTGGTCCCAGCTACTCGGGAGACTGAGGTAGGAGGATCACTGGAGCCCAGAAACTCAAGGCTGCAGTGAGCCATGATTGTGCCCGTGCACTCCAGCCTGGGTGACAGAACGGGACCCTGTCTCAAAAAAAAAAAAAAAAAAAAAAAGTAGGATCAGCCTGGTCGGTATCCTGTAACTCACACCTGTAATCCTAATGCTTTGGGAGGCCAAGGTGTGAGGATGGCTTATGCCCAGGAGTTCAAGACCAGCCTAGGCAACATAGCAAGACCCCACTTCTACAAAAAAAAAAGAGATTATCTGTGTGTGTGGTGCATTCCTGTAGTCCCAGCTACTTGAGCCCAGCCGTGAGCCGCGATTGTGCCACTGCAATTCAGCCTGGGCAATGGAGCAAGACCGTATCTCAACCCAGAAAAAAAAAAAAAGTCAAAGTCACCGGGCCCAGTGGCTTCCACCTATAAGCCCAGCTACTTAGGGAACTGAGGCAGGAGGATCGCTTGATCCCAGGAGTTCAAGGCTGTAGTGAACTGACAGCACAACTACACTCCAGCCTGGGCAACAGAGCAAGACCCTGTCTCTTTTATTTTATTTATTAATTTATTTTTTGACACAGAGTTTCACTCTTGTTGCCAAGGCTGGAGTGCAATGGCGCGATCTTAGCTCACTGCAACATCCACCTCCCAGGTTCAAGTGATTCTCCTGCCTCAGCCTCCCAAGCAGCTGGGATCACAAGCGCCCACCACCATGCCCAGCTAATTCCTGTATCTTAATATATATATATATATTTCTTTTTAGGGCTGAATAATATTCCATGGCGTGGATATACCACATTTTGTTTATCCATTCAAACACTGGGGAGATTTGAGTTGTTTCTACCTTTTGGCTATTGCGAATAATGCTGCTATGAATATGGGTGTACACATATCTGTTTGGATTCCTGCTTTCAATTCTTTGGGGTATATGCCTAGAAATGGGATTGCTGGATCACATGGTAATTCTATATTTAACCTTCTGAGGAACCACCATACTGTTCTCCATAGCAGTTGTACCATCTTACATCATCTCTACCGGCAACACACAAGGGTTCGAATTTCTCCATATCCTCACGAACACTTGTTATTTTCTGTTTGTTTTGTGTTTTGTCTTACTTTTTTTGTTTTTTGAGACGGAGTTTTGCTCTTGTCCCTCAGGCTGGAGTACAATGCTGCAATCTCAGCTCACTGCAACCTCCGCCTATCGGGTTCAAGCAATTATCCTGCCTCAGCCTCCCGAGTAACTGGGATTATAGGCACTTGCCACCATGCCTGGCTAATTTGTGTATTTTTAGTAGAGATGGGGTTTCACCATGTTGTCCAGGCTGGTCTCAAACTACTTGCCTCAAGTGATCCGACCGCCTCAGCCTCCCAAAGTGCTGGGATTACAGGCGTGAGCCACCGCACCAGGCCTCTTTGCCCATTTTTTAATCAGGTTGTTTATTTTGTTGTTGTTATTGTTAATTGTAGAAGTTCTTTCCAGCTCTGCCACTTTTATCTGTGTGTCCTTAAGGCACTGTGCCTCAGTTCACTAAATTGCAAAAAAACAAATTTTGGCCAGGCACAGTGGCTCACACCTCTAATCCCAGCACTTTGGGAGGCCGAGGTAGGAAGATCACTTGAGCTCAGAAGTTCGAGACCAGCCTGGACTCATCTTTACTAAGAATTTTAAGAATTAGCCAGGCATTGTGGTGTGCACCTATAGTCCCAGCTACTCAGGAAACTGAGGTGGGAGGATTGCTTGAGCCTGAGAGATCAAGGCTGCAGTGAGCTCTGGTTACCCCATCGCACTCCAGCCAGCCTACGTGACAGAGCGAGACCCTGTCTCAACAAACACACAAAAAATGTTAAAAACTCTATTAATTTCTACTTCCAAGAGTCATTGTGAGGGCTGCAGGCTAGCAAGCTAAAACCAACCACTAGTGTGTCTGTCCGATAAAAACAACAACTAACATTGACTGAGCACTCATTATGTGCCAGGTATTAGGCAAAGCTCTCGACATGCCTTAACTCATTTAATCAGGCTCTGTGTATGAATAATGCCTGCATGTAGGAGGTGAGCCATGGCAGGGGCTTCGTTTTTTCCTCTGGCTAATCACCCAATATGTTCAGGAGGAAGCCGCTGGACCTGGGGGCAAGGTAGCCTTAGACCTTGCTGATGCCAGGCCTTATTAGCACAACCCTCACATACGCCAAATCCACTAAGCTACCCCGTTGCTGAATCGACATGCACCTCCACCAGACCTGGCTCAGTGAAGGTCTCCAATACATGCCTAACAGGCCTCCAGCAGTCTCTAAGCCAAGGGGCTTCACCCACTCACCTGCACTTCTCATCTTGAATCTGGAAACCACATCCTTCTACCCTGGGTGGCGCAGCCTTCCCCTGGCCCTGGTTGAACCTGATGCCATTTAAATATCCTGCCAAGTTTGCTGCCTTGGGAAAACCTTGGACACTGATTTACCTCCTATCTAATGACTAGAAGAGGAAGGTGGATTTCCAGATGCCCACAGCTGGTGTCAAGCACCAGGCTGGCTCCAGTGATCTCTGTGGGAGCCAGCCTGCCAGCCTGGCCTGGCCTGCCCATACTCCCGACACCTAGAAAGAGACTGAAGCGTTGCTATGCTATGCCTTTTCCCACCAGCAGGAGAGTGAAAATAGCAGTGATTTAGAATTAATTCTGCAGATGAACATGTTTCGGTTTCCCAAATTTGGCAATCTTTCTCTCCTTTTTCCACCTTCATTGCATGCCTTTTCTTCTACTTGAATAGAGAAGATGAAGAAGATGCTTGGTTCTCATCTTTCATGCAGGGTATGTGGGTATTGGGTAGAGTCCAGGTTCCTCAGCTGGGCACCTACTGCCCCATCACTTCTGGCTCTTGCCAATCTCTGCAGCCTCAGTTCCCAGCCCTCTCTCACTGACATGCACCCTGAACAGCCTTGGATTTTCATGTCTCTGAGTCTTTCCATTTGCTGTTCCCTCCACCTAGCGTATCTCCTGCTTCTGGCTTGCCTAGAAGCTCCAATTTATCCTTTAAAACCCAGCTTAAGCCAGGCGCAGTGGTTTACGCCTATAATCCCAGCACTTTGGGAGACCAACGTGGGTGGATCACCCGAGGTCAGGAGTTCTAAACCAGCCTGGCCAACATGGTGAAACCCCGTCTCACTAAAAATACAAAAAAATTAGCTGGGTGTGGTGGCGGGAGCCTGTAATCCCAGTGACTTAGGAGGCTGACGCAGGAGAATCACTTGAACCCAGGAGGCAGAGGTTGCAGTGAGCCGAGATTGCACCACTGCACCTCAGCCTGGGAGATAGAGACTCCATCTCAAAAAAGCAAAACAAAACAAAACCTATTCAGGTGGCATCTGAGATAAACTTTCCTAGGTTCCCTTCTCCCAGCTAGACAGACTTAATCGCCCCCCTCCCCCTGCTACTTCTGTGCTGAGACATTATGTTCTTGTGATTCTATCGCACTATATTAATAAAAAGTTTATGTAGCTTAGTACCTGGCACATAGGAAGTATTCAATAAACATTAGCTTATCTATATCCTCTATGAAGCCGGAAATGGCTTGGGGAGACTATCAAAACTTGCTCTTTGAACATAAAGAAAATAGAAACCTCTTTCATTTCATGCCATAGCATGGCTGGCTTTCAGCTTTGGCCAAGAACACTAAGTTACATTTTCGAACTTCTCAACCCAAAGGGTTGGAAAGGGCCCTCACACCCTTAAATACATGGAAAACGCCCGTATCTGGTACCAGGCCGGAGCTCCCTTCACTTCTCAGGCTTGTAATTACTTGTATCATGACTGTTCCCTGCTAGAGAGTAAGCTCCAACGACAGGGACTGTGACCTTCACCTTCATTGCTGTATGTCCAACACAGTTCCTGGCACACAAGAGGTGCTCCATAAACAGTGGAGGGATGGATGCTGATTGATGTATTGGGTATAACCCTACTCTGGCAGGTGTGGGGAACACCTTCTATTTGGGGAGGCTGGAGTTCTGTCCTGTACAAGAGTTTCTGAAGTGGCCTGCCCTGCTCTTAGGCGAGCACCTGAGCCCCTCTCTTTGGCATCATAACTGAGAAATGTGGGAGAAGAAGGGCCCAGGACTATTCCATATCTGTGGCGTAGGTTTTAGAAAACAATAGACCTTGGCTCCAATCCCAGTTCTGAGACCTTAGTTAAGTCACCCTGGAAGCCTTGATTTCTCTCATTTCTATGAAGGGGATTATAGTAGTTCCAGTGTTCCAGCAAAGGTGTGAGGTAGAAAGATCTAGCACAACACTGGACACATAGGAGATGGTTAAGAAATGAGTATATGGCCGGGCGCGGTGGCTCAAGCCTGTAATCCCAGCACTTTGGGAGGCCGAGACGGGCGGATCACGAGGTCAGGAGATCGAGACCATCCT
>NW_012114253.1:1141373-1141704 GCF_000951035.1 Colobus angolensis palliatus | reverse complement strand
GAGTATAGTTCCATTGCACTCCAGCCTGGGCAACAGAGCAGGGCTCAAAAAAAAAAAAAGAGCAGAAAAGAAACAGAGAGAGACAGAAAAGGAGGGAGGGAGGGAAGGAAGGAAGGGAAGGAAAGGATCTCCTTTATTTTCCCTTCCAGTTGTGAAAGGAGAATAAATCCGGGGTCCCAAAATCACTAAGCTAAAGGGAAAAATCAAGCTGAGAACTGCTTAGGGGAAACCTACCTCCCATTCTATTCAAAGTCACCCCTCTGCTCACTGAGATAAATGCATATCTGCTTGCCTCCTTTGGAGAGGCTAATCAGAAACTCAAAAGAATGCA